>NC_142392.1:17470155-17781155 GCF_059441095.1 Idiotropiscis lumnitzeri
TCTGCCATGCTCGGCGACCTGTCCGGAGGGAAGCTGAGCCAGACCCACACATCAACAACAAAATATATCACATTTTTGGCGTCACAAACAGGATTCTTGCTCCATTGATGGTCTCAAGGGTGCTGGGGCGCAGGCGTTCAACAGCCGGCCGGCTGAACTTCAGGTGAGATGCTTTTACTCACAATGGGTGTTGTGCGCCTGTGTCCAAGCGGTCGGGGCTTTTGGGGTCGTTAAAGAGAGCTTGTGCGTGGGTCTGCTGGCTGATTGGTCGTGGAAAATGTCCCTGTGTTAGTTTCAATTATTGTTTTAACAAGAGGCCTCTATCATGACTGATTAAGACATTAAAAGATGTCAAAGTAACCGCACTGTGAAAGAACATACGAAAATGTATTAAAAAATAAATAAATAAATGAAAAAAAATAATGATAGGAACTATGTAAATGGGGACTAGCGCGGGAGAAATGTGCAGAAGATTAAGAAAAGAAAGGTCTAGTGGTTAAAGAGATGAGAACTAAGAAGTGTAAAACTATAGCTATAGACAAGATAGTCGTGAATAAGCTCAGTTTGAGCACAGGCCCTGGCCATGGTGTAAATTTTAGCAGGACAATTATGAGCTGAAAATAGAAATAATGAAGAGAAGCGCGCTTCCACGTATCGTATTGGGCACTTTGTGGCATGGAACACAGTAAGGATCGAGGCGTACCGTTGTGTGGAGGGCCTGGGGCTGAGCCGACAGTTTCGCTGGTACGTAGCAAGAGATACGCTGTTCAGATACGTACCCTATGATTACTCGTGTTCTGGTCGGATAATTCTGTCAGGGTCTTGCCAGCGAAACGCTGGGAAGAAGGTGGCAGGACTCTCCAAACGCGGACACAGGAAAATCAGTTTAACAAAGAGTGTTTATTGATTCACAATAGTGGAAGTCCAATCATCAATTAAGGCAAATATATCTATCTTAGCATTACATCCGTCGATAAATCAGGAGAAAACACAAAGCGCTGGCGGAGAAAAACTCACACCAGGAAGGAGATAAACGACGGAACGAAAAGCGCTTGCACCGGCAAGGAAAAGGAAAAACGATCAACATAAATAGCTTGCCAAAAGGGCAAGAGGGAAAACCAATTGGAGAAAACGAGGAACAAAAAGAGACCGAGCAATAGCTGGCAAAACGTGGAACACAAAGAGATCCAAGAGCAAAAATGCATGAACAAGAGAACAATCGATACCAGGGTCATGAACGTGAGCAGTGCAGGAAAATTATCCGACGCCGGGCAGTCAGTGTAGGTGGCTTAAATAGTGTGTGTAATTAGTCAGTGGATGGATGTCAGGTGCGGCGCCGGTGGGCTGGTCTCCCGCTCGTGATGACGCGGGCGGAGTCGGTTGTCGGAGGAGACGCCTCTGCTCAGCTGAGAAACATAAACAAAAGTGCACATGGCAGGGAGGTGACGAAAACAACAACAAAACAAGCGTGACCGGCACGGGTCATGACAACCGGGGGAAGCAGTTAATCCAGCAGCCGACGCATGCAGCTCCCATTGCGTCTGCTCTTTCCGTTTCCGCTGCTCCTGGGCCAGGTTCTGGTGACGCAGTGCCACAGCAGGCTTGTTGTCCGCACCTGCCGGTCAACAAGGTTACGTAACAGAAGTAGGGGTGGTTATAGACATGGGTTGTGAGTGGGACGTGCTCTTGCTGTGGGGTCACTGGGTGATGAGCGGTCCAAACCGAGCCACTTCCTGAAATGTGTCAGCCTGTGGTCCAGCGCCATGCCTGACACAAAGAGCTCCTCTAGCACGGGGGCGCCATCGCTACCCCCTCCTCCGACAACGCTTCTATGGCTTCCAAATGCACACTTGACGCCTCAACCCGATTGGGACCCCATTCCACGATAGGGGTGCCCGCGGAGCCTCCGCATTCAAGGACTCGCAGGTCTTGGCATTCCGTTGACGACTGATGGACAACAGTTTTTGATGGTGGAACAAGATATTCCACGCTTTGCAAGCTCCCTCTGCATATCCCAGTGAGCAACAACACTGTCACCCTTGTGGGACTCTTGAGATTGGCCGAGTCACTGCCATGGTCCGAACCCGCACCTGTGAAACAAACACTGGAATTCGAGTGGGACTGAATTTCCAGAAGGGACTGAATTTGACTGTGCACTTCCGCCGGGGGAAGCATATGTTGTCCTCCGTTCCAGCAGATTAGGCACCTCTGAGACCAGGGTGGTGTTTCAGCACCCATTACGAATTCCTCTGTTATGGAACATTTTCCGAATTTCTCAGCACTGTGGTAGACAATGAATGGGTCACTCTGAAGCGAAAGCTCTGTTTGCGTCTCTGCCAGAGGGGTCGTGGACCCGGGGTCTCACTGACGTTGTGCTCTGCTCCACAGCGTCTCCAATTTGTTTTTGCTATATCTGCGCCTTCCCCATTTGACAGAGTTAATGCCGGCACACCTTGGGGGCAAAGGGGGGCATTCCGGCCATAATGGCTGGGATGAGGACTGCACTGCTCTTGGTGCCCTCCACATCCTGGAATGGACTCTTTCCTGTGGAAAATGGATTTCATTGGCATCTCTGGTGCTCAATTTTTGTGTGGAGTGTGTCTGCTTGTTGTATTTCAGGTGAAGTGTAGATGGAGTTGGATGCAGACTGGAATCTCACTTGGAGCAAGCGACGAGGAGGACTCCTATGAGGGTCATAAGATGTGGACGTGATAATCTGAAACAATACTGTTTGCAAGAGCTCGTCGGTGACGAGGGGTTGGCAGCTCTCGAGCGAGACGATGCCATGGGATTCTCACGCTGGAGCGTGGCCTCAACTATGTTTTTGCATATCATTGGACTCGTGTTTGTGTTTTGTATGTTAATGTGTCTTGTCCTATCATGCTTTTATTACGCTGTGGATTTATTCTGTTCTGTAACGGTGTTCCTTCATCCTACTTGCCTTGTGGATGCAGGTTCACTAGAAAGTGTTAGCAAGGATCTCCCTCTTTTCCCCCACTCTTTCGAAGGGGGTTGGGGGGGGGGGGGTTCACCCGAGGTTTGGAGAAGCTTTGATGCCTCCATATGGACTGCACTGGAAATTGTTAGTCTGACTGCCGGTTTGCTTAAAGATCTATCATTGCGGGGGGATCTCCTTCGTGACCGAGGTGGTTGATTTGGGATTTTTTGGAATTATTGCTGGATTTATGTGTGGTCCTGCAGGAGGTGTTAGAGTGACACCAGGGAGCAATTTGGCCATACACTTAGTTTTCCTAGTTAAACTACCCTTATGTAGCATGCCTTGAGCATGATTTAGGTTTTAGTCAATTAGGTTTCCCAAATTTTAGACAATGGATTCATATAAAAGGTTGGAATGGGATTTTTGGTGACATGCTGGTGTCGTTTTTGCTTTACCAGGACAAGATTGCCTCGAGGGGGGGGAAATATGTAGTGTATTTTTGTATTCACTCTTATGAACATTTTAGTAATTCTCTTTAACAATGAGGGGATTGGAGACTAAAGAAGTGACCAGTTTTGGTTTTGAAATTCCAATGTGAACGAGATAGTGTCCAGGAGGACAAAAGGCTTGACCAGCTCTAGGTGTGGAGCACTCAAGGTGATAGAAGCAGTCAAGATGGCACCAGAAGGCCACTTCAAAGAGCAACCACATCTGCTCTCGCCGTAGGGAGCTTTGAGGGCAAAATCGAAGACTAGTACAATGAGAATGCATATGCAACAAGGTAAAGTTAGACATTCATGTCCGGTGTGGCCATTCCCAATAAGAAGGAAAGGGAGGAGACACCCTTTCCCTTTTCTCTTTTTTGGGGAGACTTCTTTTGACATCAGCATATGACGAGAATAAAATCTCTTTCGAACCAAAATGGCTGTGTCAGAGAGGTTCTTTCCATCACCAATTCTGTCATGCCCAGCGACCTGTGCGGAGGGAAGCTGAGCCAGACCCACACATCAACAACTAAATATACCACACAGGTTAATAGAAGGTCACAAAAACATGGACCTCTTAAACAGGAAAACGTGAGTTCAGCGGTAACAGAGTTGTGTCTATGCTGGCAGTTTAGCAGGAAGCCACAAAAACAGATGCACGTCTTTAACCGTGTTTGACAGGAAACCGTTTAGCTCGCATTTAACAGAAGTGTGACCCAAACATGTCTTGTAAGCTGAAACCGTTCGAACAACAGGAAGTGTGTGGACGGGTCTGATGAAGTCAAAGTGTTCATGTTTTTCCATTCTTTATGGGTTGTCATATACAAATTTGCTTTGCTGTGCTTCAATAAAACGCCGCACAGGAGCGGGAAAGCTTTTCTCTTTGCCGGACTGCTCCTCGCAAGTGACAAAGACAATCTTGGTTGGGTGATTTATTTGTTCAGGCGTGTCTCGTTTTTGAAAACTTCTTTGACAAATCTTGTTCAAGCAATTCCTTCTGGAATGATTCAATCTGACTCTAAACACTGTGCACACTGCGGCAAAAATATCAATGGCGGTTGAATTTTAGTGGATAAAACACAAAGGGTTAAGTTTTTAAAAAAACCAAGTACGTATTGGTCTTATTCATGAACTTTGTACTGGCTTACAATTGGCTTAAAAAGGGAGAACGTCACAACCCCCTTTTCTACCCACAAGCCTGGGAACATTTAGTTCTATCTCTAAATGCAAAATGAAATACTTGAAAACATATTTCACTTGAAGGATTTCTATTCTATCAATGACATTATGTTGCGATGGCCCCCAGTGGTCTGCATCAATATGTTAGGGTCCCACAACAGGTGTTCCATCAGACGCACACAAGAGCCTGTGTGTGCTAACTTCAGCTCGCTTCCAGAAACGTCTGTGACTTTGTCCATAATGAAATCGGGCATCAGCCGCAACGTGCTTCCTTTTTAAATGCTCGTTTATCACTGTTGTGCTGCTAAAGGGAGGTTTACATCGTAGGACGTAATTTTGTGAAATACCCCCATGGTCCGGTCCAAGTTGGGGTCGCACGCATTGCTCCGTATGCGGCAGGCACAAGTCAAGGTAGCACGGTAGAAACAATATCAGACAAAGTCGCCGCATGAGCTTTGACTTGATCAAACCAAATTTGTCTTTTTGTGTCCTGCAGACGTCAGTGAATACGATCTCCGTTCTGTGAAAGAGGAGCCAGACTTGACTCACATCAAAAAGGAGGAGGAGGAGGAGGAGATCAACAAGTCACCAGTGAACGTTGTCCCTTTTAAGACTGAAGATGAAAACAAGGATGAGAGTGAGGACAACAGAGGGGCGGAGCCTGCATGCAGCAGCTCAAGTCATCACATGACAACAGAAGGTGATGAAGACCACTGGGGGCCATCACAAGTACATAATGAGGACACATTATCAGACGCCCATGACAATGATGATGATACTAATGATGATGATGATGGGCAAGCCAAAGGTGAAAGGGCATGTCACACAGACTCATTAACTTCAAAGTTGTCTTTAAAACCGCACACAAGAACACACACTGGAGAAAAACAATTTTCCTGCTCAGTTTGCGGCAAAAGCTTTTCTTTTAAGTCAAATTTAAAAACACATACACGATTACACACTGGAGAAAAACCTTTTTCATGCTCAGTTTGTGGAAAATGCTTCTCTCGAAAGGCAAATTTAGTAAGGCACACAAGAACGCACAGTGGAGAAAAACCTTTTTCCTGCTCAGTTTGTGGCAAGAGTTTCTATCGAAAGGCAAATTTAACACAACATACAAGAACACACAGTGGAGAAAAACCTTTTTCCTGCTCAGTTTGTGGCAAGAGTTTCTCTCGAAGGTCTCAATTAATAATTCACTCAAGAACACACAGTGGTGAAAAATCTTTTTCCTGCTCTGTTTGTGGAAAATGCTTCTCTCAAAAGGCAGGTTTAACATATCACGCAAGAAAGCACAGTGGAGAAAAACCTTTTTCATGCTCGGTTTGTGGCAAAAGTTTCTCTGACAAGTCTATTTTAACAAGGCACACAAGAACACACAGTGGTGAAAAACCTTTTTCTTGCTCGGTTTGTGGCAAAAGCTTCCTGCATAAGTCGCATTTAACAATCCACAAAAGATCACACACTGGAGAAAAACCTTTTTCCTGCTCAGTTTGTGGAAAATGCTTCTCGAAAAAGACATATTTAACAGAACACACAAGAACACACAGTGGTGAAAAACCTTTTTCCTGCTCAGTTTGTGCCAAGAGTTTCTCTCAAAAGGGGCATTTACGACGCCACACAAGAACACACAGTGGAGAAAAAACTTTTTCCTGCTCAGTTTGTGCCAAGAGGTTCTCTCGAAAGTCGTATTTACAAAGCCACACAAGAACACACAGTGGAGACAAGCCATTCAGTTGCAGCGTTCGTTCTAAAAAAAATTGTCACTAAACAGGGAGCTGAGAGACACGATTGTGCTGGCGAGAATTGCAGCGATCCTTGAAGATTAAAAAAAGACAAAAAAAATGAAAGAACCGACTCTTTGTGGTAAGATGTAAATGTGATTTTCAATAAAATATGATGAAATTGAATTTTGCAAAGCTCTTTTATTGAGATCAGTGCCAGAAGAACCACTGTCTGAGTGGTGATGATTTTTTTGTGTGTTTACTTCAAACATGTAAATAAAATTTATTGCTTTTGCCTGGTACAACATTTTTTAACATTATGCTTTTCAGTTTGTCTTTTTAATCGCATTTAATGGAAAAGGTGTGAGAAGAAACAGTGCTTATGAAATCGGTGCCTTCCACAATCATCAATAAAATCACTTGTTCCACTTGCTCAACTCGCCTTCATTACGCTGTGAAAAGGTGAAAAACAGAACTCGAAGTTGAACTATAAAAAGAACCAGAAAGAGAAACGCAAGCAGTCTCAGTTTCTCTCAAAGGTTTTGGAATGTCAGGACTTGGCAATCTGATGGCGACTGGAGTCAGCGCTGGTTTTCTCGCTGTGTTTGGCTGGCTCGTATATGTATGGTCCATTGAACAAAACTCAAACTCTTCAAATATCCCCTCACATTTAATATTTCACTTTCTGAATAAATTTCTGACTGGCTAAATACACTTTCTAGGTTGAGCTCTATCAAGCGTTTGGGGTTTGTTGCTAAGCAGAATCTCACTTCAGAAAAACTATAATGTAAAAAATACTTAGGTATTAAATTAATTCAATAACCCGACCCCGGATGAGCGGCAGAAAATGGCTGGATGGATGGAATAATTTAAATTGCATACATATTCAAATGAACAAATATGTTCAGAAATATTCAAGAGTGAAATAAGGTTTAAATTGATATTGATATAATTTAACATTAAAATAATTGAATAAATATTGTAGTATTATATAAGCAAGCTTAAATATACATTGAAATAAATTTTTAAAAAGTCATGTATTTTTAAATGGCCTTATATAGATATGGGAAGTTCAAAGAAGTGACCAGTCTTGGTTCTGAAGTTCCGATGTAACCTGATACTGCCCTGAGAGAAAATAGGCCTGAGCATTGTTTATGGTGGGGGCAATTCTCTCGCCAGGTCAGTGACCTTCCACGGTATGGAAGTAATTTAAGGTGGTCACGAGTAGACTGGTCGTATCAACGGGGAGACGCATCTGCTCTCCCTCTGGGGGACTTTTGGAGGGAAATCCCGAAGACTAGCGTGATGGGAATGCATATGCAACAAGGGAAAATTAGATATTCATGTCCGATTTGGGCATTCCCTATAAGAAGGGAATGTCTGAGAGGGGGCGTGCACGTTTTTGGGGAGACTTCTTTTGACATCAGCATGTGACGAGAATAAAATCTTTCTTCTTTCTTTTGTTCTTTTCCATCACCAATCCAGCCTTGCTCGGCTGCCTCTCCGGAAGGCAGCAAGGACCCACACTTCAAAGACAAAATATACGACATATTGAAAGAAAAACAATACTCAAATATTGAAATAAGTATAGAATTGAATGAATAAACCACAAAGAAATAAATACCTCCTGGAAAATATCCTTATTATCAACAATTCTCAAAGCACAACATTTCGATCAGATTGAGTTCTTTCTTGCACATTCTTCAACAATCGTAATTTTTTTTACTTTTACTTTTTAAGTTACTTCAGTGCATTTCACACCTGTGCCTTCAGGGAATTTCTACTTCATCCTACTTGAATGAATCCACATCAAAATATCATCATTTATGACACCACGGCTGGACAAATAATATCCAGAAACACACTTACGCACCACCGAGTGAGTGTTGGACGATATAGCTTCTCTTGAAAGGTCCGACTTGAAAATGTCCTTGCAAGTGTATCTGCAATTAAATCCACGCTTATCCCTCCTTCAGCCATTGTGGTTTAAAAAAAGCAAGAATATATTTCAGATTTTCGAACGGCCGCCAGTTACGACTTTTTGGTGTGTTGATTCGGCAGAGCGCTGCCCCCTCACGAGTGAGTATCCAATCACAAAACGCGTTCATCACCCTCAGCATAAGGTCAGCGAGAAGGCTCACTGTAACCAACTCGTGATCTGATTGGCTATCGCAACCGTCGAACAAATATGAACGCTCATTGACTTTGACAGAAGAGATGCTCGCACAATTGCATCTTAAGGCCTCGGAACGCATAATGCATGCTCCTGCTATTGTGAAACCTGCCCGGCAAGACGAGCGAGCGGAATTCCGATTGGATTAAAAACTCTCACCTAAAAATACAACGCTCAGCTATAATATGACATCAATGCGACAATTACGATTTTTTTTTTTTATTGATTATGTTTGGCCAGCAGAGAAGACCTTGAAGGCCCACCACTTCGTTACTTAATAGCCTAAATTAAACTTTACTTTCATGAATAGAGTTAAAGTTATGCTTTATTGTAGGATTTATGTAATTAATAGCCTTTGATGGACTTTAGTGTACTTAATGTAAACGGGTAACGCTGAAAAAACAAAACAGACAGCAATTCAAGTTTAAACCCATATACGTGAAATGCGCTTTAGAAATAAAGTATATTTTTGCACACATTACACCGACATTGAGTTCCTCCAGATCGACGCTGACCTCAATGATGAAGAGAGCCAATCAAAAATCCCAAAACACAAGCAAACAGGAAAAAGTGACAAACAAGAAAGCTGGCAATGTGAAGAGTGTGAAACAGGTTTGTATTTCCATACGTGGTAACTTATGGACGGTAATAATTCTTCATTTCTACTTCTAACATAGCGCAACTGTGGGTCTGGTGAATGTATAATCTTGCGTTGAGCCGCCACTACAATGAGTTACGATTCTAATGCAGTGGGCCTCAACATAGTTTATGTCAGGTCAGGGATTTTTACAGGGGTCCCCGACTTATCAAGGGATGGATATACAGGAATGGGTCCCGGTTTAGACGAGATGGCGCCGAGGAGCAACATAAGGGGAGTCCACATCTGTTCTCGTCTTGAGGGTTTTGGATGGCCATGTAAGGGCAAGTAGGATGAGAAGGCACAGAACGCTTGAACTATTTACAAAGTCGTTACACTGCCCTCCCCTTTATCAAGAACCTCGTCCCGAGGGCGTCATTCAACAAAGTCACTGAGGTGACCCGGTGGTCTCCTCTGTCGCTGAGGTTGCCCCGAGGTATGTCCGCTCGGAACAGCTAATGTAGCATCAGGCGATGAGTCCTCAACTGTAGCCGCCTATTCGGGTGGGAGTGGAGGTACAATCCGCCGTCTTGGAGGGGTGGGATTCGAAACCCACTGTGAGTGTGTCCGCGACCCAGACTGCTGCTGTGGAACGGCATCACCTCTATATGGGGCCAGTCTGTCTCTGTGGAGGGCTACCCGTCTGCCACCAGGTGGAAGCTGCACCCTGTACACCACCTCTCCTCTCCTCTCCAGCACGCCACACGGCCCCACCCAGTGCCTGTCCAATTTAGGACACCTGCCCTTTTTCCTTTTTGGGCTGGACACCCAAACCAGGTCTCCAGCCTTAAAGTCCGTCCCTCTGGCCTTCATGTCATAATTCCTTTTCTGCCTTACACCTGCCTTCTGTAAATGGTCGCGAGCAAAGGCATGTGCTGACTCCAACCTGTCTTGGAGTCTCCTGGCATATTCCGGTGGCACGGCTGGTGTATCAGGGGTCTGCCAAAAGCCATTTCCACCGGTGTCCGTAGCTCACGCCCCAGCATGAGCAGGGCAGGTGTACATGAAGTGGAATCCTGTACAGCGGACCTGTAGGCCCACAAAACCAGAGGGAGATGCCTGTCCCAATCTCGTTGGTGCTCCGCTATGAGAATTGCGAGTTGTTTTGCCAAGGTCCTGTTAAAGCGCTCAATGAGCCCATCACTTTGAGGATGCAGAGGTGTGGTGCGCGTTTTCCTCATGCCCAGTCGCTCACACATTGCAGTGAACACAGCCGACTCAAAGTTTCTCCCTTGGTCGCTGTGAATGACCTCAGCTGCCCCAAACCTTGTAAACATGCCTTCCACCAGCGCGTCTGCAACAGTCTCTGCTTCTTGGTCGGGGATGGCATATGCTTCGGGCCATTTCGTAAAATAGTCCATAGCAGCTAAGACATAACGATTGCCTTTGTCAGTGCGTGGAAATGGGCCCATTATGTCCACCGCAATCCTCTCCATAGGAGCGCCCACTGCTAGCTGTTGGAGGTGGGCACGAGACCGGCCTGGTGGACCCTTGTGCGCTGTGCAGAGGTCACAACGGCGACAAAAGTCCTCAACATCTCGCCTTAGTTGACCCCAATAGAAACTTTGCCGCAGTCTGCTAAGTGTTTTCGACACACCAAAGTGTCCTGCCCCTGCAGGCCCATGAGAAGCTTTCAACACAGCCTCTCTCAGAGCCCTGGGGACGACCACCTGCCATCTATCCTCCCCAGTAGCAGGCTCCTTCCAAGCTCTCTGGAGCACCCCATCCTTGACCTGAAGAGTCCCAATCTTTGAATACAGTCCTTTAGTGGCAGGCGAGTGTCCAGCGACCTCCTCCCACTTTGGGTTTTGACCCGACTCGACCCACTGTAATACAGGTCGGAGGTCAACATCCTGTTGCTGCTGCTTCCTCCATTCAGGTGCCCCCACAACCTTGACCTCCCTACATATGGGGTTGACATGATCATGCGCGGGACTTTGCTCATCACCACAAAGTTCCTTCTCTCGGGTCTCTCTGTTCTCGCAGAAGCGGCAGCCAGCAAGAGCACAAGGGCGTCGAGACATTGCGTCAGCGTTGGCATGGCAATTTCCAGTCCTGTGCTCCACTTGGAAGACATATGGTGCCAGTTCTTCAAGCCAGCGTGCAATCTGTCCTTCAGGCTCCTTAAAAGACAATAGCCACTGAAGTGCCGCATGGTCAGTGCGTACAGTGAAGGGTAAACCGGACAGATAATATCGAAAATGGCTAATGGCTCTCACAATTGCCAGCATTTCCCTTCGTGTGACACAATACCGCCGTTCAGCCTTATTCAAGGTTTTGCTGAAGTATGCCACTACTCTCTCCCATCTGCCCCCACTTTACTCAAAACCGCCCCAATTCTGACATTGCTGGTATCAGTGTCCAGGACAAACGGCAGGTTGGCGTCTGGGGGGACGAGAATGGGTGTCTCCGTCAGCACCTTCTTTAGCGAGCTGAAGGCCCGTCTGCACTCGGGAGTCCAGTCAAAATCAGTGTCCTTCCGCTACAGGTGGAAAAGCGGTGCAGCTACACATGAGAAACCCCGCACAAATCGCCTGTAATAGGATGGCAGCAGGCCAGTCCCTCACGGCTCGCACTTTCTCCTCCAAAGTGCTAATGCCTTCCCCTCCAACTTTGTGTCCCAGGAACTCAAGCTCTCTTCTCATGAAGCAGCACTCGTCAGGGTGAAGCTTCAGACCCGCAGTGGAAATTCTTTGTAAGACCTGGCGCAGGGCCTCCAAGGCTGCATGGAAAGAGTTCCCATGGACCAGGATGTCATCCAAATAGACCAAACATTCCTGTCGGGGGATGCCAGCCAGCACCTTGTCCATAAGCCGCTCAAAGGTAGCAGGTGCATTACACAGGCCGAAACAGAGAACTCGAAACTGCCACAACCCCCTGCCAGTACAGAAAGCAGTCTTTGGCCTGCCTTCCGGGCTGAGGGGCACCTGCCAATATCCACTGCGCAGGTCTAATGAGCAGAACCAGGACGATCCATACACCAGATCCAGAGTCTCATCAATGCAGGACAGTAGATAGGAGTCTTTCTTGGTCACGCTGTTTAAGGGTCTATAGTTCACACAGAAACTTTTCTTCACCGTCTTTTTTTTTACCATGACAACCCCTGAGGCCCAAGGGCTGTCAGATGGCTCAATGATGCTAGCTTTCAATTGCGCTGTCCGCATCTGCCTGATGTGCAAGGGGAACGCGGCGGGGCGTGCTTTGATAGGTCGTGCATCCCCCCGTGTCAATTTCGTGCTGCACCAAGTCTGTTCGGCCCACCTCCTCTTCTGTCAGCGCAAAAATGTCCTGAAAGTCCCACAACAGTTGCCACAGCTCCTCCTGTTGCATGGGTTCGAAACCATCACTGTTGCGCTTCCACACTTCGCGCACCCTGTCATGGACCACGGGGCCGGGGAAGAGGAATGCTCATCAATGTGGGCATCTGATGTGGGTGGAGAAGTCATAGGAGCCAGCGGTTCATGGGTGGGATCAGACTCCTTCTGTGCAATGGCTGCGCTCGACGTCGGAAGGAATGACTTTTCAGGCTGTGTAGGGCGCACCATTTCAAATGTGGGGCCTCTTGGAAAAGCCAACGTGTTCCTCCCCAGGACAAGCACGCACCGGGCTGTTCGTAGAAAGTCCAGTCCTATGATGCAGGGGTCGCGTACCGCGGCAACCCACACCCGAAAGTTCATGCATAGTCCCCCCACTTGGATAGTCACCACCCCCCTTCCAAGCATAGGGGTGAGCTCGCCAGTCACTGTTCGAAGCTTGACTGTCGTAGATTCCAATTGTGCCCCGGCTGGGAATACATCAGGCCTCAACAGTGTTGCAGTGGAGCCGGTGTCGACGAGAGCTACGCAAGGAGACCCCCCAAGCGAAATGGGGACATGGCAGAAATCCCCAGCATGGGTCCAGCCAACCACCCTCACAGACTCTGCAGTATCATCTGCTTCTGGGGAAAATGGAGCCCCTCTCCCCCATCTTTGTGGTTGGGTTCCGTCTCCAGGAAACAACGCATGTTGGGACACAGGTGCAGGGGTCTGCGGTGTCCACTCTACACAGACCCCGGCCCGTTTCCCTGGCCATCGGCCTTCTTGGGGCACCGCACGCTAATGTGCCCAGGCTGGCCACACACCCAACAAACTGGAGGGCCCCGTCGGGAACGAGCACCACTGCGTGGCGACTGCAGTGTGCTAGTGCGAATAAGCTCGATCAGCTCATCCACCCATGATGGTTGCTCTTGGATTTGGTTCACCGGTGTGGCAGAGTGCACAACATGGCCATCAACATGGTCAATCCGTGTGGTGTCCCCTATGACCTCTAACTCCACTGCCAGCTCCAGTGCCTCCTGAAGAGTACGGGGATGCGCCAGTTGAGTCTGTATGCGCAGTTCTCTTGGGGTAATGGCCCGGATAAACTGGTCCCTGGCCAGCTCACTCTGCACAGTGAGTCAGTCGGCATATGGGCATATGCACGCCTTGACAGGGTTTCAATGTCATTCGCTAACACACGCAGTGGTTCACCAGCCTGTCTTTGCCTGTTAGAGAGCTCAGAGCGTAGAACATTAGGTTGACTGCATTGTCCAAAACGCCATCTTAGGGAACCAACAAAGCGCCATAGTCATCTCTTTCGGCTGGGCTGAGCAATAACAAGCAGGACAAAGCTTCCTCCGTAAGACACATGGCCAGCTGCAGTGCTTTATCCCTCTCAGTCCAGCCAGCAGCCCGTGCCAAAAGTTAAAATTGGGCATGGAAAGCCTCCCAGTCTGCCCTACCGGAGTATTTTGGAGTCTTGACAGGCTGATGATGACAATGGCGGCCGTCAACGTCGTTCGCGCTTGCTCCTTCTCCAGCGTTCAATGAGCCAAAACCAGCATCGAACGCCAGCTTCCTTTCAGTCCGCCTCAGGTGGTTAACATGCTCCGAAACATTTTCGGGGTTCATATCACGGCCACATGCGCCATCGTAAGAATTGTCCACCACCTCCTCCTTGTTTCGCGGGCGGCCGCCGTAACTTTCTTTACTCGTTGCCATACTGTCGTTATCACTTCTGACACCAGTGTAACGTTGTATAATAAATCATGCCGATTTGTCCATCAGCGATCACTTTTATTATTAAGCCAGAAACGACTGCTGTTGGCCGCAACCACGCCGATCAGAAAACAAAAAAAAACAATGACAACAACATAACGTTCACTCCCGTCGCTTCCCCGCTGCATTCACAGCCTCCCCAAAAAAGAGGAAGACACAGAACCCTTGAACTATTTACAAAGTCGCTACAATATCAGAAAGTGCCAAAGAACAAAAGACGACTTGACAAAACTAAGCTTGACTACAAGACAGGTCAGAAAACAGGGACGAGAACGTCGGAGAGCGACAGCGACAACGACAAGCGACAAGGGACCAACAAGAAATGAAAGCAACCAGGGAACGAAATACAAACACAGTGTAGCTGCCGTCAAAGGCCAATCTAATTTATTTCATTCCTTTATTTCATAGTTTAATGTGGTTCAAAAGTACACTGAATGAAGACATTATTTTGTGTTTAAAATGTTAAGTAAGGTATAATTGTCAGGTGTTTTGGTTTAAAATCGTAGTAAAGGGGGGAACTTATTTTTTCTTCCACATGTATAAACTGTTGTTTAGGGACATGGGCAGAGATGCACACAATGGCCAGAAGAGGCAATGTACCCTGAAGCGAAGGCAAGACGACAAGTCACGTTTGTGTGAAGATTTGAGTGAATGTGGTCAATGAGGTGCCATTTACTTTAAGTTTCTTTATTGTTTTGAGAGCCATCCTTATTTGTGTGCTCTATCCGTTTATATCCAGGGGTGCCCATAACTGGTACGCAGGTACGCATGCGCAACAGAAATCAGGGATGCGGAACGTCAAGTGCGTCACGACGCGCCTTTGCGTACCTGTACACACTGCCATCAATCCACTATTTCATCAGAAGCACAACGAACGAGGTGAAAAATGCAACAACAAAAAAACTACAGACTTGAAGCAAATTTTTGGGTCTTTCACCACCAAAAAAGAAACAGCCAAGCGAGCCTGAGCCGAACTAGAGAGCATTTTCGAAAAAGTGGCTCCAAGATGTGCCGTGGCTTGAAGCTAATGATGAGTGTACTGAAATGTGGTGCAAGATTTGCCGCTCACATCCACATATAGCTGATAAAACAGGTGCGTTTTATAAAGGCTCAAAGACCTGGGTCTGTTTTTTGATGGATCGGAGGACATCACAAAAACTGAGCAGGAGATCGTTTACGTCGTGTCGGTGTCCAGTGACGGCGAACTTACCTCAGACTTCGTTGGACTAATTGAACTGGGTGCTGATCGAACCGCACAAGCCATAAGTGACGGACTAGTGAGACTTTTCGAGGACGCAGGCTTGAATAACTGAGCCGCTAAACTGGTCGCTGTGTGCACAGACGGTGCTGCCGTTAACGTTGGAGCGTACAACGGCATTGTGCCGAAACATAAGCAACTCTCTGCAGTTGGAGGCTCCCTGGTGCACATTTTGTGCACCGCAGACACTGGAGAACTGAGCCAAGTCAGGTGATCACGGTGTGCCTTACTGTGTCACATTTAAAGCTGATGCAGTTTTATTTACAGAAAGGTGATGCAAAAAAAACATTGAAACACTGAAGAAATTATGCAAAGAAAATGGGATCTCTTTTGTGTAGTAGGTTTTATAACGTCAGGAGGACATCGAGGAAGAAAAAAAAAAGACGTGAGTACCCCACACTATCTCCTGGTACTCATGTGAGTAACCCATGAAAAATATTATGTGCACCCCTGTTTATATCGCTGTTTCTTAGTTCTGACGGCATTGTTGGGGTGTTGTTTTAACATGTAAAAAGACTTGTCGATAACATTAAATGTCTGTTGAAACCGAAGAACGAAGTTGAGCTTTGATTGAACTCGAAAGGAGTAACACCGAGTGCCTGTTGAAGTAACTATTCCAGACCACGCCCATAATGGCATAAAAATGATGTATGAGGTAGTGAAGGACGTGTTTGTTGAAAAGTAGTTATATTACATTTGGAAGCAGATATTAATAAAGGAAAAACAACTGGTTATTTGAGTTTCATTTTAAAAAATAAATTCCAAAATTGAAATACAGCTTGTTTGTTTTCTGCAACAAGGAAGGAAACGTCTCAAAACAGCTTGAATTTAAAATTTTGTTTCGACTACAAAAATAGAATATAACACGAGCAAAAATGGAAAAACGGCTTTTCTATTTATTTGAGATTCCCGGAAGTGGTCGGAGAGGGACAACTTGAAAGACTGCAATTGCGTTTTCTCGCCTGTAGGTGGCAATGTTTTCCACAGTTTTGAATGAGTGAAGACGGGTTTTCTCCCCATCCACTGTTTAATAAACAACGACTTTTAACCTTTGTGGTATATTATTGTTGTTGATGTGCGGGTCTGGCCCAGCTTCCCTCCGGACAGGTCGACAAGCAAGGCTGGAGTGGTGATATAAAAAAACTTCTGAGACACTCCGGTGGTTGGAAAAAGATTGTATTGGTGTCAAATTAGCTGATGCCAGAAGTTCCCCCAAAAAACAACAGTTGCACTATGTTAGAAGTAGAAATGAAGAATTATTACATCCATAAATTACAACGTATGGAAATACAAACGTAAAATGTTGTTGGGTTTCTCACCTGTTTCACACTCTTTACTTCGCCAGCTCTCTCGTTTGTCACTTTTTCCTGTTTGCTTGTGTTTTGGGTTGCGATTTTTAATTGGCTCTCTTCATCATTGAGGTCAGCGTCGATCTGAAGTAACTCAATGTCGGTGTAATGTGTGCAAAAATATACTTTATTTCTAAAGCGCATTTCACGTATATGGGTTTAAACTTGAATTGCTGTCTGTTTTGTTTTTTCAGCGTTACCAGTTTACATTAAGTACACGAAAGTCCATCAAAGGCTATTAATTACATAAATCCGACAATAAAGCATAACTTTAACTCTATTGATGAAAGTAAAGTTTAATTTAGGCTATTAAGTAACTCAGTGGTGGGCCTTCAAGGCCTTCTCTGTTGGCCGAACATAATCAATAAAAAAAAATGATCATAATCTTCACATTGATGTCATATTATAGCTGAGCGTTGTATTTTTAGGTGAGAGTTTTGAATCCAATCAGAATTCCGCTCGCTCGTGTTGCCGGGCAGGTTTCACAATACGGGGAGCGGGCATTATGCGTTCCGAGGCCTTAAGATGCAATTGTGCGAGCATCTCTTCTGTCAAAGTCAATGAGCGTTCATATTTGTTAGACGGTTGCGATAGCCAATCAGATCACGAGTTGGTTACAGTGAGCCTTCTCGCTGGCCTTATGCTGAGGGTGATGAACGCGTTTTGTGATTGGATGCTCACTCGTGAGGGGGCAGCGCTGTGCCGAATCAACACACCCAAAAGTCGTAACTGGCGACCGTTCGAAAATCTGAAATATATTCTTGCTTTTTTTAAACCACAATGGCCAAAGGAGGGAAAAGTGTGAATTTAATTGCAGATAAACTTGCAAGGACATTTTCAAGTCGGACCTTTCAAGAGAAGCTATATCGTCCAACACTCACTTAGTGGTGCTTAAGTGTGTTTCTGGATATTATTTGTCCAGCCGTGGTGTCATAAATGATGGTATTTTGATGGGGATTCATTCAAGTAGGACAAAGTAGGACTTCACTGAAGGCACCTTAAATTACTTCCATACCCTGGAAGGTCACTGACCTGGCGAGAGAATTGCCCCCACCATAAACAATGCTCAGGCCTATTTTCTCTAAGGGCAGTATCTGGTTACATCGGAACTTCAGAACCAAGACTGGTCACTTCTGTGAGCTCCAGTCCCTTCATAGTTTCATAAAGAGAATTACTTCCCATATCTAAATTAGGCCATTTAAAAATACACAACTTTTTTTTCCATTTATTTCAATGTATATTTAAGCTTTCTTATGTAATAATACAATATTTATTCAATTATTTTAATGTTAAATTATATCAATATTAATTTAAACCTTTTTATTTCACACTTGAATATTTCTTAACAAATTTGTTCATTTGAATATGTATGCAATTTAAATTATTCCATCCATCCAGCCATTTTCTGCCGCTCATCCAGGGTCGGGTTATTGAATTTATTTAATAGATAAGTATTTTTTCTAATTCAATATTTATTTCACGATTAGGACTCTTTTGAATTAGTTCAATATTTATAAAATGTTTCTATATTTCTTATTAATTGAATCAAGTCTGTATGTGGTTGCCAATTTTAAATTTTAATAATTCCCTATATCAATATATAAATAATCCAATGTATAAAAAATATAATAGAGCATGAAAAAAAATATTTGGTAGATTTGACAAAATGAGTTTTTCCAAAGTGAGATTCTGCTTAGCAACAAACCCCAAACGCTTGATAGAGCTCAACCTAGAAAGTGGTTTTAGCTCGTCAGAAATTTATTCAGAAAGCGAAATATTAAATGTATGTGAGGGGATATTTGAAGAGTTTGAGTTTTGTTCAATGGACCATACATATACGAGCCAGCCAAACACAGCGAGAAAACCAGCGCTGACTCCAGTCGCCATCAAGTTGCCAACTCCTGACATACCAAAACCTTTGAGAGAAACTGAGACTATTTGCGTTTCTCTTTCTTGTTCTTTTTAGAGTTCAACTTCTAGTTCAGTTTTTCACCTTTTCACACAGCGTAATGAAAGCCAGTTGAGCAAGTGGAACAAGTGATTTTATTGATGATTGTGGAAGGCACCGATTTCATAAGCACAGTTTCTTCTCACACCTTTTCCATTAGGTACGATTAAAAAGACAACTGAAAAGCATAACGTTAACAAATGTTGTTCCAGGCAAAGGCAATTAATTTCCTTTACATGTTTGATGTAAACACACAAAACAAATCATGATCACTCAGACACATTGCTTCTTCTGGCACAGATCACATTGGCTTAATGTCAATAAAAAAGCTTTGCAAAATTGAATTTATCATATTTTATTCAAAATCAAAATTTACATCTTACCACAAGGAGTCAGTTCCTTCAGTTATTTGTTTTCTTTTTTTTAAGCTTCAAGGATCGCTGCAATTCTCGCCAGCACAATTGTGTCTCTCAGCTCCCTGTTTAGTGAAGAATTTTTTAGCACAAACGCTGCGACTGAATGGCTTGTCTCCACTGTGTGTTCTTGTGTGGCGTCGTAAATGCGACTTTCGAGAGAAGCTCTTGGCACAAACTGAGCAGGAAAAAGGTTTTTCTCCACCGTGTGTTCTTCTATGTTTTGTTAAAGTTGACCTATCAGAGAAGCTTTTGCCACAAACTGAGCATGAAAAAGGTTTTTCACCACTGTGTGTTCTTGTGTGGATTGTTAAATAAAACTTTTGAGAGAAGCTTTTACCACAAACCAAGCAGGAAAATGTTTTTTCTCCAGTGTGTGTTCTTGTGTGGCTTGTTAAATTTGCCTTATGAGAGAAGCATTTTCCACAAACTGAGCAGGAAAAAGGTTTTTCTCCAGTGTGCGTTCTTGTGTGGATTGTTAAACTTGAATTTTGAGAGAAGCTTTTACCACAAACTGAGCAGGAAAAAGGTTTTTCTCCAGTGTGCGTTCTTGTGTGGATTGTTAAACTTGAATTTTGAGAGAAGCATTTTCCACAAACTGAGCAGGAAAAAGGTTTTTCTCCAGTGTGCGTTCTTGTGTGGATTGTTAAACTTGAATTTTGAGAGAAGCTTTTACCACAAACCGAGCAAGAAAAAGGTTTTTCACCACTGTGTGTTTTTCTGTGCCCTTTTAAAGACAACTTTGAAGTTAATGAGTCAGTGTGGCATGTCCTTTCACCTTTGGCTTGCCCATCATCATCATCATCATTAGTATCATCATTGTCATAAGCGTCTGATGTGTTCTCATTATGTGCTTGTGATGGCCCCCAGTGGTCTTCATCACTTTCTGTTGTCACGTGATGACTTGAGCTGATGCTTGTAGGCTCCGCCCCTCTCTTGTCCTCACTCTCATCCTTGTTTTCATCTTCAGTCTTTATCGGGACACCGTTCACTGGTGACTTGTTGATCTCCTCCTCCTCCTCCTTTTTGATGTGAGTCAAGTCTGGCTCCTCTTTCACAGAACGGAGATCGTATTCACTGACGTCTGCAGGACACAAAAAGACAAATTTGGTTTGATCAAGTCAAAGCTCATGCGGCGACTTTGTCTTATATTGTTTCTACCGTGCTACCTTGACTTGTGCCTGCCGCATACGGAGCAATGCGTGCGACCCCAACTTGGACCGGACTATGGGGGCATTTCACAAAATTACGTCCGACGATGTAAACCTCCCTTTTGATGCCCGATTTCATTCCTGACATGGTCACAGATATCCTACGATGTAAACCTCCTTTTAGCAGCACAACAGTGATAAACGAGCATTTAAAAAGGAAGCACATTGCGGCTGATGCCCGATTTAATTCCTGACATGGTCACAGACGTTTCTGGAAGCGAGCTGAAGTTAGCACACACAGGCTATTGTGTGCGTCTGATGGAACACCTGTTGTGGGACCCCAACATATTGATGCAGACCACTGGGGGTCATCGCAACATCATGTCATTGATAGAATAGAAATCCTTCAAGCGAAATATGTTTCCAAGTATTTCTTTTTGCATTTAGAGATAGAACTAAATGTTCCTGGGCTTGTTGATAGAAAAGGGGGTTGTGACGTTCTCCCTTTTTAAGCCCATTGTAAGCCAAAGATATATATATATGTATATATATATATATATATATATATATATATATATATATATATACATACATATATATATATATATATATATATATATATATATATATATATATATACATACATACATACATATATTCATTATTCGTTCGTCCGTCGATTCGACGAGGACCATCTTTTCATCCTTCTTGGTGGGTGCGTAGATGGCTGATCAGGCCTATCTTTGCACGAAAAGTTCTTCTGCAGTATGGGCAGGGGATGGAGGTAGGCGACGGGCACTTGTCTTGTTTGGTTTTTCTCGCTTGCCGTTTTCTTTCCGCTGCACCTTTTCTCTCGTTTTCATAGGTCTTGGCACCGTCATGTAGGGAGGCCGTCCATTCATTCCGGGCTTGTGCTGCTTTCTCCCATGTGTCAGGATTGATACCGAAGGCCTTGAGGGACCCTTTCAGAGTGTCTTTGAAACGCTTTTTGGGTCCTCCGCAGAAGCGCTTTCCACACTGCAGTTCTCCGAAAAGAAGTTTCTTGGGCAAGCGGGTTTCGTGCATCCGTGCTACATGACCTGCCCAGCGCAGTTGTGATTTCTTCAGGAGAGTGTGGATGCTTGGGAGTTTTGCACGAGCAAGCACCTCTGAGTTGGGTACTTTGTCCTGCCATTTTATGCCAAGCAGCTTTCTGAGACGAGTGGCGTGAAAGTGATTCAGCTTAGTCGCATGGCGTCTGTAGACTGTCCAAGTTTCTGAGCCGTACAGGAGAGTGGTGATTACAGCAGCACGGTATACTTTGAGTTTGGTCTCTAGAGTGATGCCTCGGCGATCCCACACGTTTTTGGTCAGTCTACCAAAGGCGGAACTAGCTTTGGCTAGTCTGGCGTCTATTTCGTCATCGATGACAGCATTCCGTGAGAGTATGCTCCCAAGGTACGTAAACTTGTCAACAGCTTTCAATCGTTGTCCATTGATTGTGATGTTTGGTTCAGCGTATGTTCTGCCAGGGGCTGGTTGGTGCATGACCTCGGTCTTCTTGATACTAATTGTGAGGCCAAAGTTGGTACAGGCCTTTGCAAATTTATCCACGTTTATTTGCATGTCGTCTTCGGAGATGGAGTTCAGTGCACAGTCATCTGCGAAAAGAAAGTCATTGATGGTGGCAGACTTGACCTTGGTTTTTGCTTGGAGTCTTCTGAGGTTAAAAACTGAGCCATCCATCCGATATTTCAGGCCGATGCCGATGTCACTGTCAGCAAAAGCATCAGTCAGCATGGCAGAGAACACCAGGCTAAACAGTGTCGGGGCCAGTACACAGCCTTGTTTCACTCCGTTTGTGACCTCAAATGGTTCAGAATAGTTCCCGTTATCAGTGACTCTGGCCATCATACCATCATGCAGGAGACGGACAATGGTGACGAATTTTGGAGGGCAACCGTACTTGGCCATTATCTTCCACAGACCTTCCCTGCTTACGGTGTCGAAAGCTTTTGTCAAATCAACATAAGTAGAGTACAGATCTACGTTTTGCTCCTGGCACTTCTCTTGCAGTTGCCTGGCAGCAAAAATCATGTCAATGGTGCCTCGTTCTTTTCGGAAACCGCATTGGCTCTCAGGCAGCAGGCCTTGTTCAAGATGTTTTATCAGACGGTTGAGGAGGATTCTGGCTAGAATTTTGCCTGCAGTTGACAACAGTGAGATTCCTCGATGGTTGTTGCAGTCCTGCCGGTTTCCTTTCCTCTTGTACAAGTGGGTTATTGAGGCATCCTTGAGATCCTGAGGAACTGATTCATGCTTCCAGATCAGGCTGAAGAGTTCACTCATGCGGTGGACGAGCATACTACCGCCATTTTTGTAGATTTCTGCAGGGATGCTGTCTGCGCCAGGTGCCTTGCCACTAGACAGTTGGTTTATGGCCTTGAGGAGTTCACTCTCTGTGGGTGCATCATCAAGGGAATTTGCTGTTGGTATCTGTGGGAGTCGATTGATGGCTTCATTTTTAATGGCTGAGGGGTGATTTAGCACACTGTCGAAATGCTCGGTCCATCTCTTCAAGATGTCCTCTTTGTCAGTGATCAGTGTTGTTCCGTCACTGTGGAGAAGTGGAGATGGTCCTGAGGATGATGTTGGCCCATAAATCTCTTTCAAACTGCTATAGAAGTTCTTCATGTCATGGGTATCGGCAAAACGTTGAATTTCATGTGCTTTTTTGCTCAGCCATGTGTCTTGCATTTGTCGTAGCCGCTGTTGGATGGCTTTCCGTTTGTGTCTGAATGTCTGTTTCTTTACTGTAGAGGTCGGATCATCCAGGAGGGCTTTGTGAGCCTTGTGTTTGTCTTCTAGCAGCTGGCTGATTTCGTTGCAGTTCTCATCAAACCAGTCTTTGTGCTTTTTTCCAGAGGGTCCAAGGCACGTGTATGCTGTATTGTAGACGGCCTCCTTCAGTGTTGACCATGCAGCCTCAACATTTTTGTTCTCTAGAGAGATTGTGTTTAGTTGCTCGTCTAGGGAATTGTTGAGGCGCTGTTTGATGTCGTTGGCTTTAAGCTTGTTTACTGCTAGCCGTTTCAGACTTTTTGTGCCCTGTGGTCTCCTCTTAGGTTGGATGCGTAGATTTAGCTTGGACACAATGAGACGGTGGTCTGTCCAACATTCCGCGCCACACATTGCTTTGGTGACACGGACATCCTGCCTGTCCTTCCTTCTAACAATGACGTAGTCTATGAGGTGCCAGTGTTTTGACCTGGGATGCATCCATGATGTCTTGTTTCGAGTGGGAAGACGGAATACTGTGTTGGTGATGAGCAGATCATGTTCCGCACAGGTTTGCAGGAGCAGCAGGCCGTTGCTGTTGCATTTGCCCACCCCATGTTTCCCGAGTATTCCATCCCATGAGTCGCTGTCACAGCCTACTCTCGCATTGAAGTCGCCAAGGATGATTATAATTTGTCACTGGTAGGCACACTTGAGATAAGGGCACTCAGTTCTTCATAGAACTTGTCTTTGGTCTCATCAGTGTTGGTCATTGTAGGTGCATAAATACTAGCTATGGTGGCGAACTTCTTTCCATACATACATACATACATATATATATATATACACATACATACATACATATATATATATACACACATACATACATACATACATACATACATATATATATATACACATACATACATACATATATATATATATACACATACATACATACATATATATATATACACACATACATACATACATACATACATACCTATATATATATACACATACATACATACATATATATATATACACATACATACATACATATATATATATACACATACATACATACATATATATATATACACATACATACACATACATATATATATATACACATACATACATACATATATATATATACACATACATACATACATATATATATATACACATACATACATACATATATATATATACACATACATACATACATACATACATATATATATACATACATACATATATATATACATACATACACAGTGGAACCTCGGTTCTCGACCATAATCCGTTCCTGAACCCGGTTCGAAAAGCGAATTGTTCGAACACCGAAACCATTCCTTTGCTGCTTGCACTGACTTTCTTTGGAGGCATGATTAGGGGCTAAAACACTTCGTACACCTATATAAAACGCGAGAGCAAAACGCAGCACGTCCGCACGCGACAACAGTTGGTCACGAAGAGAGCAAGAGAGCGATCTACACCCGTACGCCGCTCAGCATCCCACCCTCGCGTACGCACTCACGCGTCATACCGGCGTTCGAACTCCGATGTTTGTTCGAACTGCGAAGCAAGAATTTCTCAATTTTTTTGTTCGAACTCCGATTAGTTCGACCTCAGAGTCGTTCGAGAACCGAGGTTCCACTGTATATATATATTTTTTTAAGCATTTTTGAAGGTGTGCCGCTACTTCGCGGATTTTCAGTTTTCGCGGGTGGTCTCTGTCCCCATTCACCGCGATAACCGGGTTTTTACTGTCCTTCCAACTGACTCCTTCCGCGACTCGCACACTCCCCTTCTCTTCTGCTCAAGTGCACACTCTCCTTTGTTCAAGTGCACACTCTCTCACATTACCAATCGGGATGCGCGAGACAACCCGCGACCGACAAAATAAGCACATTGTCCATTACATGCGCCACACCAATCAAAGGCAAACAGTATTAACAATACAGCAGAATGTCAAACGATGCACAATTATTAACCATATAACTGTGTATATCATAAAGCCATCACAATTAACATTAGTTCGGAAAATATCCCCTTCTGAATCACAACTCAAAGGGATGATTCAATAAACATGCGAACTTTCAGAACACCCATGAACACGTCAACTATAATTTAGCTCTTCTTTTTTAACTAACTAATACAGTGATTCTCAAATAGTGGGGCGCGGTGCGATGCTAAGGGGGGCGCATGAATTGATGACAGTGCTCCACACAGCCAGCAGCTAATCATATCACAGCAGGGCGTGTCCTATTTTTCCACTTTTGTGCTGAACAGACTGCAGTTTTCACCCAGGAAATCCATTCAGCACGACATTAAAAAACGACAACGCCGTTCATTCTTCTCGTCTAACAAAAAGAAGCACACGAGTTATCGCTAAGCAGAGATCAAGTGCGGATTTGTTGAGATTGGCGTTTGAAAATGTGTGAAAGAACGACACCCAAGTACAAAGATAAGATAAGATAAGTTGTCCTTTATTAGTCCCACAATGGGGAAATTTGAGGTGTTACAGGAGTAAAGATATAGATCACACAGAGTCGGCGGCGTAATGTAGCCGTTAATGTATAACATTAGCAGCAGACATTCATAATAAGCATGCAAATATACACAGTATAAACGTATCTAGTGTAAGGAAACACTCCTAATGTCTGTCCATTATACAGAGGGGGAAAACACTGTAATGATAAAAACTACTGAATGATTGGAAATACTGCAATGATAAAAATATTGCAATGGTAAAAGTACTGTAAAAGTAAAAGTACTGTAATGGTAAAAGTACTGCAATGATAAAGTATACTGTAATGGTAAAAGTGATAAAAGTACTGTGATAGAAAAAGTACCGCAATGATAGGAATACTGCAATTATAAAAGTACTGCAATGATAAAAGTACTGTAATAGTGAACATCCTGCAATGGTAGAAATACTGCAGAGATAGAAGTACAGTAATAAGAATACTGTAATGTAAACAAAATACATCATTGGTCAATATTTAAGTACACCATTGGCTGAAAGTACAGTAGTAGTGTATATTGCATCCTAGGACTGCACAATTGCACTAATGCCCTCCCGTTTGTAGGCCTGACCCAATGTTCTTGTTAAAAAGTCTGACAGCAGTCAGCAGGAAGGAGCGGCGAAATCTCTCTTTGGTACAGCGAGGGTGTAAAAGTCTATCACTGAAGGAGCTGTGGAGTGTTCTCAGAGTGTCATTGAGTGGGTGGGCTGGTTTGTCCAGCATTGATGACAGTTTTGCCGTCATCCTTCTGCCCCCCACTGAGTCCACAGAGTACAGGGAGCAGCCCAGGACAGAGCTGGCCCTCCTCACCAGTTTGTCCAGTCTCTTTTTGTCTCGGCCCGAGATGCCTCCTGCCCAGGAGACCACTCCATAGAAGATGACTGATGAAACCACCGAGTCATAGAAGTTCCTGAGGAGTGTTCCCCGAACGCCAAAGGACCTCAGCCTCCTGAGTAGGAAGAGTCTGCTCTGACCCTTCCTCCAGCTTGTCTCCCAATAAGGCGGGCTGTATGGTGTTGAAAGCACTTGAGAAATCAAAGAACATGATCCTCACCGTGCCCCCCGCCTTCTCCAGGTGGGAGAATGAAGTGTGGAGCAGGTAGATGATGGCATCATCCACACTGATGCCAGGCTGGTATGCGAACTGGAGTGGGTCCATTAAGGAGCTGACCAGGGGGCGCAGGAACTTTATTACCGGGAACAAAATGTTCCTGGCCTTGTTGGTAGAAAAGGGGGTTGTGATGTTCTCACTTTTTAAGCCCATAGTAAGCCTAAGATGCAGATGCATTCCTTGCAGCATGCGCTTGTTCACTGATGAGATCCGTGCAACCCTGGATGGATGCATTCAATGTATTTTAAATGTTTGGATGAAGTGAAACTATGCACACGTGCACAAAACAGTGCAGAGCCACCCGAGGTTCATTGACTCTCATACGACCAAGCCAGTACAAAGTTCATCAATGAAAAAGACCGATACGTACTTGACTTAAAAAAAAAAAAAAAACTTAATATTTTGTGTTTTATTCACCAAAATTGATCGACCGTCATTGATGTTTTCGCCACAGTGTGCACATTTTGTAGAGGCAGGCAGAATTCCTTCCGGAAGGAATTGCTTGAACAAGATATAAAAACCAGAAAATGTAAAATGTTAAATAATCAGTTCAAATTTTATACTGGGAAAAAACACGGAGTTCACCCCCCACTACTGGTTATTCTTTGGCATACATTTTCTGCACTGATTTTATTTGGCATAAACAAATGTTTAGCAAACCGACAAGTAAAAGGCAATAATTAAAAATAAAACGGCAATAACCTTGAACGCATTTCCCCAAACAACTTAATATTGTGATGCATATTTTTAACGACAGAAAGTCGTTCTTTCCAAAGCAAATGAGAGTAAAACGTGTACAAACCTGCTTTGAGTGGCACAACACGAGACTGGTTGCAAACTTCGTCCAGCAGTTGAAGATGTTGCTCGTTCTCTTCTTTTATTCCACAAAGTTCCTCTTTGTACTTGGGTGTCGTTCTTTCACACATTTTCAAATGATAATTCCAAAAAATCCGCACTTGATCTCTGCTTGGCGATGAGTCATGTGCCTCTTTTTGTTAGCGGCTAGCTAGCTTACAAGCTAAGCTAACTGCACCGAAAAGTATCAACACGCGAAGATGAGTTTATCGGGACACAAAGACTTAATGAATTATGTCGACGTCCTTTAGAGGAGCACTAAGGATCGAGAGACCTCATTGTTGGGACAGAAAAGCGACTGTCCTCAGCGAAGCCGGACCGAGATCTTACATAGTAAAACAAAGCATGGACAAAGAGTGAGGAGGAACAGGAGGAGTCTTCTGAAGGTTCCCGAGGACTGTAAGAAATCTTCTGATACGGCTGAGGCTGCAAAGCAGGTGGATACATCGAAGGAGCACAGACCAAAACCACCAGCAATTTCTGGGATTACTGAACCTCTTCGAAGATCAACAAGAGTTAGACGACAACCGGACAGGCTGATTGAAAATGTTTAATGTTGTGTGATTGTTGCTAAAATTGTTGTAGAGCTGCTTGTTGTCATAAAAAATGGATAGATATTGTTAAGAAGTGAAAATAATTGATAACAAAACAAAATTATTATAATAATAATAAAAAATAATAAGAATGAAAAAAAAGCTTAGGCATTGTTTAACGTTTGAAAGGGAGATGTAATGATAGCAGTTATATCATTGGCCACTAGTTGGCAGTATTGCCCGATGTGTGTTTTGGTTACCAGACGAACAAGTGTGTCTGCACATAGACGAGAATGCAAGTCAGTAAATTAAGAGACACAAGCTTGCAGCATCACGTTGCCTGCGTGACTTCTGAAGATAGAAGACGGAACATTACAGTAATCATTTAAAAAAAACGTATAGTAACCATAAAATTATTTTAAAAAAACGTATCGTAAACATACTAAAGCTGTTGCTTTTTGTTATTTACAAAGAATTTTTGTTTAAAATTCCCCTGGCTCTTCTTTTTGTGTTTT
Source organism: Idiotropiscis lumnitzeri (assembly GCF_059441095.1). Lineage (NCBI taxonomy): Eukaryota > Metazoa > Chordata > Actinopteri > Syngnathiformes > Syngnathidae > Idiotropiscis > Idiotropiscis lumnitzeri. The sequence continues at coordinate 17,498,791 of NC_142392.1, forward strand.
CTATATTATGTACGTATTAGTAGCTTCCCACAACTCCCTGGCAGAAGGTAGGCACTGATTTTTTTCATATAAGAGAACATTATCAGATTCCCAAGCGTGAAAAAATCCTGAGTGACATGGCAGGTGCTAAGTACTTCAAATTAGATGCATCGCATGGATTTCTGTATTCATAAATGTGTTTGGTTTGCTTCTGTGAATAAAGATTTAAAAAAAAAAACGTATTAGTAAATATTTATCATCTCATCAATATTTGCACAACAGAGTACTGAGTTTCGAGATCCTCACAAAAAATAATTCTCAAAATTATATTTCTTAGCAATTTAGCTTAGTTAAGGGATATTTTATTGACAATCTAACATCAATCTACAAAGACAGAAAAAAAATTGGTGGTGGGGGGGGCGCGAATCTTTTTCTTCTTGGGAGGGGCGGGCGTGAAATAATTGAGAAGCACTGCTAGTATTTGCAGACATTATATTCATACAATCTCGCAGCCCGAGTGAAACACAGCATTGTTGCAAGTTCGGGAGGAGAAACTTAAACGTCTCACTGCTGGAGCAGCAGCAGCTTCTCGAGGCAAAGGCGGAAGTGACGTCAGATCTTACGCGCCAATGTGGCGTTATTTTAGTTTTTTTTTTTTTTTATCAACCGAAATAAAATATTATATAGAATATATATTGAAATATAACAGCCAGGGGTAAAAACATACACAGAGGCAAAGAAATATATTTGAAAAACACGTGCTGAAAGCATGACGTCATAAGCAAGCGCGCAGCTTCCGAAGGACCTTGACCACATCCACCGAACCGTCCACACCGGAACAAAAACCGTCCACCGCTAAATTCTTCTGATTTAGTGTGGAACTGACTGTAAATTTCTCACAGAATGTCCAGTGCTACTCTAAAGGACTACGACATAATTAATTAAGTCTTTGTGTCCCGATAACTCATCTTCGCGCGTTGATGCTTTTCGGCGTAGTTAGCTTAGCTTGTTAGCTTGCTAGCCGCTAACGAAAAGAGGCACATGACTCATCGCCAAGCAGAGATCAAGTGCGGATTTTTTGGAATTATCATTTGGAAATGTGTGCTAGAACGACACCCAAGTACAAAGAGGAACTTTGTGGAATAAAAGAAGAGAACGAGCAACATTTTCAACTGCTGGGCGAAGTTAACAAGCAGCCTCCTGTTGTGCTACACAAAGCAGGTTTGTACCCGTCTTACTCTCATTTGCTTTGGAAAGAACGACTTTCTATCGTTAGAAATATGCATCACAACATTAAGTTTTTGGGGGAAATCGTTCACGGTTATTGCCGTTTTATTTTTAAATATTGCCTTTTACTTGCCGGTTTGCTGAACATTTGTTTTTGCCAAATGAAATCAGTGCAGAAAATATATGCCAAAGAATAACCATTAGTGGGGGATAAACTCCGTGTTTTTTTTTCCCAGTTTAAAATTTGAACTGATTATTTAACATTTTACTTATTCAGGTTTTTAAATGTTGTTAAAGAAATTAAGTTTGTCATGTCATCATGTTTCAAAACTATGCTGCCAGATGTAGTGTATGTTTATATCCACTGTTGGAGTTGAGCCACCGAGAAAATGAGAAACATTTTGTAAATGAATCTTAAATGCCAAAGTTACTCCAATGCGTGATCGTTTTTTGTACTCAAGAAGAATAGGGTCAAATAAAGACTCAACAACAACTGAATAGAGTTCCAATATTTAGTTTCTTCAATTTCTGGCGTTCAGGAAATAGTACAAATACAGATATCTGGGCAGCTTTGTCTTAATCTGACGAGAAACTGTACTCAAGACGATTACTATCGAAAAATGGCGCGCTGATCTCCTCCCAGCCTCACATTTTCTAGGTTTCCTATGTCAAGGGTCATGTAGGTTGAATCGGTCGTCCTTGCTCCTTCCCCCGTCCACCTTCCACGTCCAAGGCTGACCTTCTCAGGCAGGCGGCAGTCTCTCCGTCTCTCCTGCTCACATTCCTCTGTAATCACGTCAGTGTACAGATTGTGTGGTGTATCTTTTCCCAGATCAAATTGTTATGTTTTTGGTGTTCTTGATAGCGTCCCTGTGACGTCCTCCCCGGATATGTTTGTATCTTCTATGGCCTATGTGGAGAATGTGTTTTATTGTATTTGTCCATGAAGTGCTATCTGGTTTGTCATCAGTTTGACCTGAGCAGACTGAATCTGTTTGTTCTGAATGAGAGTGTGGGTCATGAAAATACTATGTGTGCAATTTTGAGGTCTTACATTTAAACTTAGTCATATAAATTTAGCATATGAATGCATCAGTAAACACCATGACTACAATCCCAGTCAATCTTATCGATGCACTGCACTTCTACTTTCATTTGAGAAATGCTTTTTGTTCAATCAATGTTTAACATGTTCAGTAAATATGAACCTGCTAAATTAAATAATTGACCTTCTGTCCCGTAAGTGTTTAAAATAATGCCAGCAATCGTAATACAATCCTTCATTATTCATGTCCGGTGTGGCCATTTCCTATAAGAAGGGAAGGCCAGAGAGAGGGGACACCTTTCCCTTTTTTCTTTTTGGGGAGACTTCTTTTGACATCAGCATGTGGCGAGAATAAAATCTCTTTCTCACCAAAATGGCTGTGTCAGAGAATTTTTTTCCATCACCAATTCTGACATGCTCGGCGACCTATCTAGAGGGAAGCTGAGCCAGACCCACACATCAACAACAAAATATACCACATTTTTGGCATTTTGCTCCATTGAGGGTCTCAGGGTGCTGGGGCGCAGGCGTTCAACAGCCGGCCGGCTGAACTTTCGGTGAGATGCTTTTACTCACAAAGGGTGTTGTGCGCCTGTGTCCAAGCGGTCGGGGCTATTGGGGTCGTTAAAGAGAGCTTGTGCGTGTGGGTCTGCTGGCTGATTGGTCATGGAAAATGTCCCTGTGTTAGTTTCAATTATTGTTTAAACAAGAGGCCTCTATAATGATTAAGACATTAAAAGATGTCAAAGTAACCACACAATGAAAGAACATTAGAAAAAGTATAAAAAAAATAAATAAATAAATGAAAAAAAAATGATGATAGGAACTAAGTAAATGGGGACTAGTGTGGGAGAAATGTGCAGAAGATAAAGAAAAGAAAGGTCTAGTGCTTAAAGAGATGAGAAATAAGAAGTGTAAAACTATAGCTATAGACAACATAGTCGTGAATAAGCTCAGTTTGAGCACAGACCCTGGCCAGGGTGTAATTTTTAGCAGGAAAATTATGAGCTGAAAATAGAAATAATGAAGACCAGCGCGCTTCCACGTCTCGTATTGGGCACTTTGTGGCATGGAACACAGTAAGGATTGAAGCGTACCGTTGTGTGGAGGGCCCGACGGTTTTGCTGGTACGTCGCAATAGTAATGCATTAAGTCTGGGCCGGTTCGACTCCGCTGTTCAGATACGTACCCTGTGATTAATCGTGTTCTGGTCAAGGCCACGCCAAAATCAAAAACCTGGCTGCGGTCCGCCCCGTATTGGCACAGGATGTACGCAGGGGTTTGTGAAGAGATGAGATGAAAGTACGTGGAAGTTCGGCCTAATTAGGGGGGTTGCTGCTTCGTTTGTTTTTATTGTTATTTATGTTGACACATGTGGGGCATGTGTCAAAGGGGGGAGATAGGTGCAGTATTTTGTTCTCATGATTGTTTTTTGCATGGAAGGATTTTTAATATGACATGTCAACAATGATCATGCAGAGGTGAAAGAGTTGAAGATTGGGCCCAGCAGGAAGAATGCAAGCAGAGCGCTGTGGTCTCACCTCCATCTTCTGTGGGACCAGGAAGTCAGGCAGCCCCCACGCAGGAGATAAGGGGTGATAGTTATAAACCAGTGCCAGTCCCTCCTTTGTAGAAAGAAATGCCCCTTCTAAAACCCAAATGTTATTGCATTAATATTCCGTTTTATCAGTTCAACTAACGCGTGTGCGTCCTAGTGTGCATTGAAAGATGCAGCATAAAATATGTTTAAAAATTTGGATAATAACTAAAGCAAAATTAGAATGAGAAAGATAATTGGCTGCATAATAATTGGGGTGAAATTAATCTTCATTGCAAGAAGCGGTGATTTAAATAGAGAAATCTAAGATCATAAAAGGATGAATGCATGTTCCGTGGAATGTGATTTGTCAACACGGAAAAGCCCTGAGTGATGAAAACGTTAACGTACGGTGAAGGAACAGGTCTCTTTGACGGCAAAAGTCTGACTATGGTAAACAATTGATAATTAGACCTCAATGAAGTGATTGTGCAGTTGAAAAAGTTCATATATTGACTGTGCAAAGCTAAAGTGAGAAACTAGGATTAACTATTTGGCAAACACGAGAATGTATTCAGTCTCGAGGAAGACTGAACGCAGTAAAATTGCAATAAGAAGAACAATAAACCAGCCCAGAGTGTTACAATGTCCTGGAAACAAAAGTTTGGGATTGCCCCTGAGGGTGAAATTCCTCTCTGAACTCCTCCTTTTTGCCCCCGGCAGCAACTCATGAAACGGGGATAATGATAAGAGATACAATTTTGTTGAAACAGAACATGCAAGGTTAAAGGTCATGTAAAACGAAAAAAAAAACATACTTCAGTTTGGCGACGGATGTACTACAGTAATTCAATTAATGGAACGACATTTTCAGATGGAAATGACAGGAATGTCATGAATTATCATGTTATGAGGGGACTTTTGATATACAGTAAATTGATATAAATTAAATTGGAAATTTTTAGTCTGCGCATAATCCACTTCAAATTATACTGACTCATTGGTTGAGGAAAACGGGGTTATATTAGTTCAGTGGTTCTCGATTATTTCCTGTCACGCCCCCCCTACCAAGAAGAAAATAAATTCGCGCCCCCCCACTACAGTTTTTTTACATTTCGTACTCATGTACATGTTCTTTGTATATTAATGTTAGATTGTCAATAAAATATCCCAAACAGTTATTAATACGTACCTAATATAGAAAAGACAAAAAGAGCCAGGGGGATTTGAAACAAAAATTCTATATAAATAACATAAAGCAATTTGTTGACTATACATTTTTTTATGTTGACAATCTGTTTGACGTCGAACCGCTTCGTTGTGATGACGTCAGCCATTTCCGTGTTCCAGCCTGAGAGCGTCTGCTAAAGTGCTCACGTAGCCATCGTCTTATTTTTTTGGATACGTAATGGTTGCAATCCAACATTTCTGTTCATAGCTGCTGGCTCTCCGCCCGAACGCGGTTTGAGTCAGACTTCTTTTCAAAGTTGAGCGTCCATCGAAGCAATTCATTTTAGCGATTAGCGCGCTTAGCGCCTCCTTGCTCGCTCTGCTGCTGCGCAAGATAGCTTGGCGCGGGGCATTTAAGGAGCGGCGAAAGAAATCACTTCCGGGTCAACGAGCGACGGGGTGACGCTTTTTTTTTGTTAATCAGTACTGCGTGAACTCGGGGCACAAACAGCTTTGACAAGCTCAAACTCGCGTTGTCTGAGATCGCCTTTTTTGGTCCCAAAACCATGCAAAAAAGCATGTTCCCCAGGGTCCCACGCGCCCCCCTCAGCATCGCACCGCGCCTCCCCAGGGGGGCGCGCCCGACTATTTGAGAATCACTGTATTAGTTAGTTAAAAAAAGAATAGCTTAATTATAGTTGACGTGTTCATGGGGATTGAATATGAATAATAAACAGAAGACAAAACCAATTGGCATTTGTAAAATATATGTAAAATATTAAGTTTGTGAGCTCTTATGGGAGACGGGGCGAGACGCGAATGGATTGAAGCTTCCGCCAGTGACCCGTCCAATAGTGTCACCACCACTCAGCTGTGCCGGGTGGCCGTCTTCGAGGGCGTGCGCCTCCCAGTTACTGACATCAAGCGAAACAATCCGTCAATGAGAAACTGCTAATCAGTATGAGTATAACTCCCGTTTTTGCATCGATGAAAGAAAATATTGTATTGGATGGAGAAAAAGAATTGTTACACTTGCGGGTTCAGGGGGCCAAGAGTGCTAATTCACCGGGAAAGGAAAAAAGAATATGGGAAAAAAAATAAAATAAAACCGGGGGCAAGCAGCTAATGCAGCAGCCGACGCGTGCAGCTCCCATTGCGTCTGCTCTTTCTGTTTCCGCTGCTCCTGGGCAAGGTTCTGGTGACGCAGTGCCACAGCAGGCTTGTTGTCCGCACCGGCCGGTCAACAAGGTCACGTAAAAGAAGTAGGGGTGGTTATAGACATGGGTTGTGAGTGGGACGTGGTCTTGCTGTGGGGTGTGGGATCACTGGGTGATGAGCGGTCCAAACCGAGCCACTTCCTGAAATGTGCCATCCTGTGGTCCAGCGCCATGCCAGTCACAAAGAGCTCCACTAGCACGGGGGCGCCATCGCTACCCCCTCCTCCGACAACGCTTCGATGGCTTCCAAATGCACACTTGACGCCTCAACCCGATTGGGACCACATTCCACGATAGGGGTGCCCGCGGAGCCTCAGCATTCAAGGACCGGCAATTCTTGGCATTCCGGTGACGATTGATGGACAACAGTTTTTGATGGTGGAACAAGATATTCCACGCTTTGCAAGCTTGATGAGCAACAATGAGCAACAACACTGTCACCCTTGTGGGACTCTTGAGATTGGCCGAGTCACTGCCATGGACCGAACCCGCACCTGTGAAACATTGGAATTCGAGTGGGACTGAATTTGACTGTGCACTTCCGCCGGGGGAAGCATATGTTGTCCTCCGTTCCAGTAGACTGGGCAGCTCTGAGACCAGGGTCTCCATCCTCCCGCGGGTGGTACGTCCTGTTCCTGCTCTGGTCTGCGCGGTGTAGCCGCCTCCACCCATTCAAACCACCAATTGGTCCTTTGCATTGGACACTGAGTTATGATGATTTGGTTTGTCAGGATGCATTCACCCAATTCCGAGGGTCAGAAGTGCATCTTGCATTAGGATTATGTATTTGTGATGTCTACCGGTGCTGCCTCGCATGTGTGCCTTGCCCCAGAGCAGAGGAAACACTATGAATTGTCTATGATCGCTGAGCCACAAATCACATTAACTATCGGTGCGCATCATCATACTAAAGAATTTGGCCCATTGGTGAAGACTTTTGGCAGAGTTAATTTCAGATGTTGAATACTCCATGTCACTAGCAGGGTGTGGTGTTTCAGCACCCATTACGAATTCCTCTGTTATGGAACATTTTCCGAATTTCTCGAGACGATGGTAGACAGTGAATGGGTCACTCTGAAGCGAAAGCTCTGTTTGTGTCTCTGCCAGAGGGGTTGTGGACCCGGGGTCTGACTGATGTTGTGCTCTGCTCCACAGCTTCTCCAATTTGTTTTTGCTATATCTGAGCCTCCCCCATTTGACAGAGTTAATGCCGGTACAACCTGGCGGACTGCTCCTCGCAAGTGACAAAGACAATCTTGGCTTGTCTCGTTTTTGACAAAAACTCTGACATATCTTGTTCAAGCAATTCCTTATGGAATGAGTCAACCTGACTCTAAAAACTGTGCACACTGCGGCAAAAAGATCAATGGCGGTTGATTAATTTTAGTGGATAAAACACAAAGGATTAATTTTTTTTTAAAAAATCAAGTACGTATTGGTCTTATTTATGAACTTTGTACTGGCTCGGTCAATGAACCTCGGGTGGCCCTGCACTGTTTTGTGCACGTGTGCATAGTTTCACCCCATCCAATCATTTAAAATACATTGAATGCATCCATCCAGGGTTGCACGGATCTCATCGGTGAAAAAGCGCATGCTGCAAGGAATGCATCTGCATCTTTGGCTTACTATGGGCTTAAAAAGGGAGAACGTCACAACCCCCTTTTCTACCAACAAGTCCAGGAACATTTAGTTCCTGGTAATAAAGTTCCTGTGGCCCAGGTGGTTTGCATCTCCCCCGCAACTCGTAGTTCCTGGTAATTTATCCGAATGACAATGTTGTGTTACTTTGTTACTCATTACTGACACCCTATGGCTGTTATACATCATTGCGGTTACAAAATAATTCAGTGAACTCATAATATTTTGGTGTATCTGCGTCGAATTTGAATACATATTGGATAACTTTAAAATATACAGTCATTATTCAAATATGTCAACACAAAAGTCAGAGTGAAAGTGTTGTTGCTGAATGCTGATGTGTAAGAACTTTTACTCTTCAAACGTAATCTTGTTTTAAAATTTATTTAGAAACAGAAATTTTATAAAAATAAAAAGAGTAATGTCAGAACGTACTAGCAGGATAAATGTCATTTTGGGTAAAAAAAAAAACCAAACGAAAATCATACAATAAATAGCGACTCTGATTCCAGGGCCCCTTTAATTCTTTTAGGGATGCAGGTTATCATGAAAGCAAAAAGTACCCACGATGAAACTATCTATAAACGCAAAAAGAAATACTTGAAAACGTATTTCGCTTGAAGGATTCCTATTTTATCAATGACATTAGGTTGCGATGGCCCCCAGTGGCCCCCCATTAATAAGTTAGGGTCCCACAACAGGTGTTCCATCAGACGCACACAATAGCCTGTGTGTGCTAACTTCAGCTCGCCTCCAGAAACGTCTGTGACTATGTCAGGAATGAAATCAGGCATCAGCCGCAACGTGCTTCCTTTTTAAATGCTCGTTTATCACAGCTGTGCTGCCAAAGGGAGGTTTACATCGAAGGACGTAATTTATTGAAATGCCCCCATGGTTTGGTCCAAGTCGGGGTCGCACGCATTGTTCCGTGTGCGGCAGGCACCAGTCAAGGTAGTACGGTAGAAACAATATAAGACAAAGTCACCGCATGAGCTTTGACGTGACCAAACCAAATTTGTCTTTTTGTGTCCTGCAGACGTCAATGAAAACGATCTCCGTTCTGTGAAAGAGGAGCCAGACTGGACTCACATCAAAAAGGAGGAGGAGGAGGAGGAGATCAACAAGTCACCACTGAACGTTGTCCCTATAAAGACTGAAGATGAAAACAAGGATGAGAGTGAGGACAACAGAGGGGCGGAGCCTCCAAGCAGCAGCTCAAGTCATCACGTGACAACAGAAGGTGATGAAGACCACTGGGGGCCATCACAAGCACATAATGAGGACACATTAGACGCTCATGACGATGGTGATACTAATGATGATGATAATGGGCAAGCTAAAGGTGAAAGGGTATGTCACACTGACTCATTCACTTCAAAGCTGTCTTTAAAACCGCACACGAGAACACACAGTGGAGAAAAAACATTTTCTTGCTCGGTTTGTGGCAAAAGCTTCTCTCGAAAGTTTCATTTAACAATCCACACAAGAACACACACTGGAGAAAAACCTTTTTCATGCTCAGTTTGTGGAAAATGCTTCTCTCGAAATGCAAATTTAGTAAGGCACACAAGAACGCACAGTGGAGAAAAACCTTTTTCCTGCTCAGTTTGTGGAAAATGCTTCTCTGGAAAGGCAAATTTAACACAACATACAAGAACACACAGTGGAGAAAAACCTTTTTCCTGCTCAGTTTGTGGCAAGAGTTTCTATCGAAAGGCAAATTTAACACAACATACAAGAACACACAGTGGAGAAAAACCTTTTTCCTGCTCAGTTTGTGGCAAGAGTTTCTCTCGAAGGTCTCAATTAATAATTCACTCAAGAACACACAGTGGTGAAAAATCTTTTTCCTGCTCTGTTTGTGGAAAATGCTTCTCTCAAAAGGCAGGTTTAACATATCACACAAGAAAGCACAGTGGAGAAAAACCTTTTTCATGCTCAGTTTGTGGCAAGAGTTACTCTGACAAGTCTAATTTAACAAGCCACACAAGAACACACAGTGGTGAAAAACCTTTTTCTTGCTCTGTTTGTGGAAAATGCTTCTCTCAAAAGGCAGGTTTAACATATCACGCAAGAAAGCACAGTGGAGAAAAACCTTTTTCATGCTCGGTTTGTGGCAAAAGTTTCTCTGACAAGTCTATTTTAACAAGGCACACAAGAACACACAGTGGTGAAAAACCTTTTTCTTGCTCGGTTTGTGGCAAAAGCTTCCTGCATAAGTCGCATTTAACAATCCACAAAAGATCACACACTGGAGAAAAACCTTTTTCTTGCTCTGTTTGTGGAAAATGCTTCTCTCAAAAGGCAGGTTTAACATATCACGCAAGAAAGCACAGTGGAGAAAAACCTTTTTCATGCTCGGTTTGTGGCAAAAGTTTCTCTGACAAGTCTATTTTAACAAGGCACACAAGAACACACAGTGGTGAAAAACCTTTTTCTTGCTCGGTTTGTGGCAAAAGCTTCCTGCATAAGTCGCATTTAACAATCCACAAAAGATCACACACTGGAGAAAAACCTTTTTCCTGCTCAGTTTGTGGAAAATGCTTCTCGAAAAAGACATATTTAACAGAACACACAAGAACACACAGTGGTGAAAAACCTTTTTCCTGCTCAGTTTGTGCCAAGAGTTTCTCTCAAAAGGGGCATTTACAATGCCACACAAGAACACACAGTGGAGAAAAAACTTTTTCCTGCTCAGTTTGTGCCAAGAGGTTCTCTCGAAAGTCGTATTTACAAAGCCACACAAGAACACACAGTGGAGACAAGCCATTCAGTTGCAGCGTTCGTTCTAAAAAAAATTGTCACTAAACAGGGAGCTGAGAGACACGATTGTGCTGGCGAGAATTGCAGCGATCCTTGAAGATTAAAAAAAGACAAAAAAAATGAAAGAACCGACTCTTTGTGGTAAGATGTAAATGTGATTTTCAATAAAATATGATGAAATTGAATTTTGCAAAGCTCTTTTATTGAGATCAGTGCCAGAAGAACCACTGTCTGAGTGGTGATGATTTTTTTGTGTGTTTACTTCAAACATGTAAATAAAATTTATTGCTTTTGCCTGGTACAACATTTTTTAACATTATGCTTTTCAGTTGTCTTTTTAATCGTACCTAATGGAAAATGTGTGAGAAGAAACGGTGCTGATGAAATTGGTTCCTTCCACAATCATCAATAAAATCACTTGTTCCACTTGCTCAACTGGCCTTCATTACACTGTGTGAAAAGCTGAAAAACAGAACTCGAAGTTGAACTATAAAAAGAACCAGAAAGAGAAACGCAAGCAGTCTCAGTTTCTCTCAAAGGTTTTGGAATGTCAGGACTTGGCAATCTGATGGCGACTGGAGTCAGCGCTGGTTTTCTCGCTGTGTTTGGCTGGCTCGTATATGTATGGTCCATTGAACAAAACTCAAACTCTTCAAATATCCCCTCTCATACATTTAATATTTCACTTTCTGAATAAATTTCTGACTGGCTAAATACACTTTCTAGGTTGAGCTCTATCAAGCGTTTGGGGTTTGTTGCTAAGCAGAATCTCACTTCAGAAAAACTATAATGTAAAAAATACTTAGGTATTAAATTAATTCAATAACCCGACCCCGGATGAGCGGCAGAAAATGGCTGGATGGATGGAATAATTTAAATTGCATACATATTCAAATGAACAAATATGTTCAGAAATATTCAAGAGTGAAATAAGGTTTAAATTGATATTGATATAATTTAACATTAAAATAATTGAATAAATATTGTAGTATTATATAAGCAAGCTTAAATATACATTGAAATAAATTTTTAAAAAGTCATGTATTTTTAAATGGCCTAATTTAGATATGGGAAGTAATTCTCTTTTTGAAACTATGAAGGGACTGGAGCTCACAAAAGTGACCAGTCTTGGTTCTGAAGTTCCGATGTAACCAGATACTGCCCTGAGAGAAAATAGGCCTGAGCATTGTTTATGGTGGGGGCAATTCTCTCGCCAGGTCAGTGACCTTCCAGGGTATGAGAGTATTTTAAGGTGGTCACGAGTAGACTGGTTGTATCAACGGGGAGACGCATCTGCTCTCCCTCTGGGGGACTTTTGGAGGGAAATCCCGAAGACTAGCGTGATGGGAATGCATATGCAACAAGGGAAAATTAGATATTCATGTCCGATTTGGGCATTCCCTATAAGAAGGGAATGTCTGAGAGGGGGCGTGCACGTTTTTGGGGAGACTTCTTTTGACATCAGCATGTGACGAGAATAAAATCTTTCTTCTTTCTTTTGTTCTTTTCCATCACCAATCCAGCCTTGCTCGGCTGCCTCTCCTGAAGGCAGCAAGGACCCACACTTCAAAGACAAAATATACTACATATTGAAAGAAAAATAATACTCAAATATTGAAATAAGTATAGAATTGAATGAATAAACCACAAAGAAATAAATACCTCCTGGAAAATATCCTTATTATCAACATTTCTCAAAGCACAACATTTCGATCAGATTGAGTTCTTTCTTGCACATTCTTCAACAATCGTAATTTTTTTTACTTTTACTTTTTAAGTTACTTCAGTGCATTTCATACCTGTGCCTTCAGTGAAGTCCTACTTCGTCCTACTTGAATGAATCCCCATCAAAATACCATAATTTATGACACCACGGCTGGACAAATAATATCCAGAAACACACTTACGCACCACTGAGTGAGTGTTGGACGATATAGCTTCTCTTGAAAGGTCCGACTTGAAAATGTCCTTGCAAGTGGATCTGAAATTAAATCCACACTTTTCCCTCCTTCGGCCATTGTGGTTTAAAAAAAGCAAGAATATATTTTAGATTTTCGAACGGTCGCCAGTTACGACTTTCGGGTGTGTTGATTCGGCATAGCGCCGCCCCCTCACGAGTGAGCATCCAATCACAAAACGCGTTCATCACCTTCAGCATAAGGTCAGCGAGAAGGCTCACTGTAACCAACTTGTGATCTGATTGGCTATCGCAACCGTCTAACAAATATGAAAGCTCATTGACTTTGACAGAAGAGATGCCCGCAGAATTGCGTCTTAAGGCCTCGGAACGAATAATGCCCGCTCCCCGTATTGTGAAACCTGCCCAGCAACACGAGCGAACGGAATTCTGATTGGATTCAAAACTCTCACCTAAAAATAAAATGCTCAGCTATAATATGACACCAATGCGATGATTATGATAATTTTTTTATTATTGATTGTTCGGCCAACAGAGAAGGCCTTGAAGGCCCACCACTGAGTTACTTAATAGCCTAAATTAAACTTTACTTTCATCAATAGAGTTAAAGTTATGCTTTATTGTCGGATTTATGTAATTAATAGCCTTTGATGGACTTTCGTGTACTTAATGTAAACTGGTAACGCTGAAAAAACAAAACAGACAGCAATTCAAGTTTAAACCCATATACGTGAAATGCGCTTTAGAAATAAAGTATATTTTTGCACACATTACACCGACATTGAGTTACTTCAGATCGACGCTGACCTCAATGATGAAGAGAGCCAATTAAAAATCGCAACCCAAAACACAAGCAAACAGGAAAAAGTGACAAACGAGAGAGCTGGCGAAGTAAAGAGTGTGAAACAGGTGAGAAACCCAACAACATTTTACGTTTGTATTTCCATACGTTGTAATTTATGGATGTAATAATTCTTCATTTCTACTTCTAACATAGTGCAACTGTTGTTTTTTGGGGGAACTTCTGGCATCAGCTAATTTGACACCAATACAATCTTTTTCCAACCACCGGAGTGTCTCAGAAGTTTTTTTATATCACCACTCCAGCCTTGCTTGTCGACCTGTCCGGAGGGAAGCTGGGCCAGACCCGCACATCAACAACAATAATATACCACAAAGGTTAAAAGTCGTTGTTTATTAAACAGTGGATGGGGAGAAAACCCGTCTTCACTCATTCAAAACTGTGGAAAACATTGCCACCTACAGGCGAGAAAACGCAATTGCAGTCTTTCAAGTTGTCCCTCTCCGACCACTTCCGGGAATCTCAAATAAATAGAAAAGCCGTTTTTCCATTTTTGCTCGTGTTATATTCTATTTTTGTAGTCGAAACAAAATTTTAAATTCAAGCTGTTTTGAGACGTTTCCTTCCTTGTTGCAGAAAACAAACAAGCTGTATTTCAATTTTGGAATTTATTTTTTAAAATGAAGCTCAAATAACCAGTTGTTTTTCCTTTATTAATATCTGCTTCCAAATGTAATATAACTACTTTTCAACAAACACGTCCTTCACTACCTCATACATCATTTTTATGCCATTATGGGCGTGGTCTGGAATAGTTACTTCAACAGGCACTCGGTGTTACTCCTTTCGAGTTCAATCAAAGCTCAACTTCGTTCTTCGGTTTCAACAGACATTTAATGTTATCGACAAGTCTTTTTACATGTTAAAACAACACCCCAACAATGCCGTCAGAACTAAGAAACAGCGATATAAACAGGGGTGCACATAATATTTTTCATGGGTTACTCACATGAGTACCAGGAGATAGTGTGGGGTACTCACGTCTTTTTTTTTTCTTCCTCGATGTCCTCCTGACGTTATAAAACTTACTACACAAAAGAGATCCCATTTTCTTTGCATAATTTCTTCAGTGTTTCAATGTTTTTTTTGCATCACCTTTCTGTAAATAAAACTGCATCAGCTTTAAATGTGACACAGTAAGGCACACCGTGATCACCTGACTTGGCTCAGTTCTCCAGTGTCTGCGGTGCACAAAATGTGCACCAGGGAGCCTCCAACTGCAGAGAGTTGCTTAAGTTTCGGCACAATGCCGTTGTACACTCCAACGTTAACGTGCACACAGCGACCAGTTTAGCGGCCCAGTTATTCAAGCCTGCGTCCTCGAAAAGTCTCACTAGTCCGTCACTTATGGCTTGTGCGGTTCGATCAGCACCCAGTTCAATTAGTCCAACGAAGTCTGAGGTAAGTTCGCCGTCACTGGACACCGACACGACGGAAACGATCTCCTGCTCAGTTTTTGTGATGTCCTCCGATCCATCAAAAAACAGACCCAGGTCTTTGAGCAAAACGCACCTCTTTTATCAGCTATATGTGGATGTGAGCGGCAAATCTTGCACCACATTTAGCTTCAAGCCACGGCACATCTTGGAGCCACTTTTTTGAAAATGCTCTCTAGTTCGGCTCAGGCTCGCTTGGCTGTTTCTTTTTTGGTGGTAAAAGACCCAAAAATTTGCTTCAAGTCTGTAGTTTTTTTTTTTGCATTTTTCACCTCGTTCGTTGTGCTTCTGATGAAATAGTGGATTGATGGCAGTGTGTACAGGTACGCAAAGGCGCGTCGTGACGCACTTGACGTTCCGCATCCCTGATTTCTGTTGCGCATGCGTACCTGCGTACCAGTTATGCGCACCACTGGATATAAACGGATAGAGCACACAAATAAGGATGGCTCACAAAACAATAAAGAAACTTAAAGTAAATAGCACCTCATTGGCCACATTCACTCAAAAGGAATAAAGGTTTACAAATCTTCACACAAACGTGACTTGTCGTCTTGCCTTCTCTTCAGGGTACATTGCCTCTTCTGGCCATTGTGTGCATCTATGCCCATGTCCCTAAACAACAGTTTATACATGTAGAAGAAAAAACAAGTTCCCCCCTTTACTACGATTTTAAACCAAAACACCTGAAAATTATACCTTACTTAACATTTCAAACACAAAATAATGTCTTTATTCAGTGTACTTTTGAACCACATTAAACTATGAAATAAAGGAATGAAATAAATTAGATTTGCCTTTGACGGCAGCCACACTGTGTTTGTATTTCGTTCCCTGGTTGCTTTCATTTCTTGTTGGTCCCTTGTCGCTTGTCGTTGTCGCTGTCGCTCTCCGACGTTCTCGTCCCTGTTTTCTGACCTGTCTTGTAGTCAAGCTTAGTTTTGTCAAGTCGTCTTTTGTTCTTTGGCACTTTCTGATATTGTAGCGACTTTGTAAATAGTTCAAGGGTTCTGTGTCTTCCTCTTTTTTGGGGAGGCTGTGAATGCAGCGGGGAAGCGACGGGAGTGAACGTTATGTTGTTGTCATTGTTTTTTTTTGTTTTCTGATCGGCGTGGTTGCGGCCAACAGCAGTCGTTTCTGGCTTAATAATAAAAGTGATCGCTGATGGACAAATCGGCATGATTTATTATACAACGTTACACTGGTGTCAGAAGTGATAACGACAGTATGGCAACGAGTAAAGAAAGTTACGGCGGCCGCCCGCGAAACAAGGAGGAGGTGGTGGACAATTCTTACGATGGCGCATGTGGCCGTGATATGAACCCCGAAAATGTTTCGGAGCATGTTAACCACCTGAGGCGGACTGAAAGGAAGCTGGCGTTCGATGCTGGTTTTGGCTCATTGAACGCTGGAGAAGGAGCAAGCGCGAACGAGGTTGACGGCCGCCATTGTCGTCATCAGCCTGTCAAGACTCCAAAATACTCCGGTAGGGCAGACTGGGAGGCCTTCCATGCCCAATTTGAACTTTTGGCACGGGCTGCTGGCTGGACTGAGAGGGATAAAGCACTGCAGCTGGCCATGTGTCTTACGGAGGAAGCTTTGTCCTGCTTGTTATTGCTCAGCCCAGCCGAAAGAGATGACTATGGCGCTTTGTTGGTTCCCTAAGATGGCGTTTTGGACAATGCAGTCAACCTAATGTTCTACGCTCGGAGCTCTCTAACAGGCAAAGACAGGCTGGTGAACCACTGCGTGTGTTAGCGAATGACATTGAAACCCTGTCAAGGCGTGCATATTCCCATATGCCGACTGATGTGCAGAGTGAGCTGGCCAGGGACCAGTTTATCCGGGCCATTACCCCAAGAGAACTGCGCATACAGACTCAACTGGCGCATCCCTGTACTCTTCAGGAGGCACTGGAGCTGGCCGTGGAGAGAGAGGTCATAGGGGACACCACACGGATTGACCATGTTGACGGCCATGTTGTGCACTCTGCCACACCGGTGAACCAAATCCAAGAGCAACCATCATGGGTGGATGAGCTGATCGAGCTTATTCGCACTAGCACACTGCAGTCACCACGCAGTGGTGCTCATTCCCGACGGGGCCCTCCAATTTGTTGGGTGTGTGGCCAGCCTGGGCACATTAGCGTGCGGTGCCCCAAGAAGGCAGATGGCCAGGGAAACGGGCCGAGGTCTGGGTAGAGTGGACGCCGCAGACCCCTGCACCTGTGTCCCAACACGCCTTGTATCCTGGAGACGGAACCCAACCACATAGATGGGGGAGCGGGGCTCCATTTTCCCCAGAAGCAGGTGATACTGCTGAGTCTGTGAGGGTGGTTGGCTGGACCCATGCGGGGGATTTCTGCCATGTCCCCATTTCGCTTGGGGGGTCTCCTTGCGTAGCCCTCGTCGACACCAGCTCCACTGCAACACTGTTGAGGCCTGATGTATTCCCAGCCGGGGCACAATTGGAATCTACCTCAGTCAAGCTTCGAACAGTGACTGGCGAGCTCACCCCTATGCTTGGAAGGGGGGTGGTGACTATCCAAGTGGGGGGACTATGCATGAACTTTCGCGTGTGGGTTGCCGCGGTACGCGACCCCTGCATCATAGGACTGGACTTTCTACGAACAGCCCGGTGCGTGCTTGACCTGGGGAGGAACACGTTGGCTTTTCCAGGAGGCCCCACTGTTGAAATGGTGCGCCCTACACAGCCTGAAAAGTCATTTCTTCTGACGTCGAGCGCAGCCATTGCACAGCAGGAGTCTGATCCCACCCATGAACCGCTGGCTCCTATGACTTCTCCACCCACATCAGATGCCCACATTGATGAGCATTCCTCTTCCCCGGCCCCGTGGTCCATGACAGGTGGAGTGGACAGATTAACGGCAGTGCGCGAAGTGTAGAGGCGCACCAGTGATGATTTAGAACCCAAGCAACAGGAGGAGCTGTGGCAACTGTTGTGGGACTTTAAGGACATTTTTGCGCTGACAGAAGAGGAGGTGGGCCGAACAGACTTGGTGCAGCACGAAATTGACACGGGGGATGCACGACCTATCAAAGCACGCCCCCGCCGCCTTCCCCTTGCACATCAGGCAGATGCGGACAGCGCAATTGACGAGATGCTGAAAGCTGGCATCATTGAGCCATCTGACAGCCCTTGGGCCTCAGGGGTTGTCATGGTAAAAAAAAGACAGTGAAGAAAAGGTTCTGTGTGGACTATAGACCCTTAAACAGCGTGACCAAGAAAGAATCCTATCTACTGCCCCGCACTGATGAGAATCTGGATCTGGTGTCTGGATCGTCCTGGTTCTCCTCATTAGACCTGCGCAGTGGATATTGGCAGGTGCCTCTCAGCTCGGAAATCAGGCCAAAGACTGCTTTCTGTACTGGCAGGGGGTTGTGGCAGTTTCAAGTTCTCTGTTTCGGCCTGTGTAATGCACCTGCTACCTTTGAGCGGCTTATGGACAAGGTGCTGGCTGGCATCCCCCGACAGGAATGTTTGGTCTATTTGGATGACATCCTGGTCCATGGGAACTCTTTCTATGCAGCCTTGGTGGCCCTGCGCCAGGTCTTCCAAAGAATTTCCACTGCGGGTCTGAAGCTTCACCCTGACAAGTGCTGCTTCATGAGAAGAGAGCTTGAGTTCCTGGGACCCAAAGTTGGAGGGGAAGGCATTAGCACTTTGGAGGAGAAAGTGCGAGCCGTGAGGGACTGGACGACTCCCAGCAAGAGCTTTCTTGGGCTGGCATCCTATTACAGGCGATTCGGTCGAGGTTTCTCATGTCTAGCTGCACCACCAGGGTTCGCGGTTAACCGCTTCCCGATTGCCCGGGGCCAGTGAAATCTGGCCACGGGCAAGGTAAAATTATGGGCAACTTGCCCGACCGGGCAAGCATTTTTTAAAGCAACCAAATATCTTTAATTTCGACGAAAACTGTGGTGTGATCCGTTTGTGTGCACTGTATGGTGATGGTTTAACCCAGACACCCCCTTATGTTGTGGTATGGTCCATTGGCCTTATTGGGGGCAATGGGCGGGCGCTACGGGGATCAGTTAGTTCAGTGAAAGTCGAGTTAAAGTGGACGTCAATAAATCCCACAGTATTGGAACTCGCTGTAGTCGCATCCTCATTTGAAGTTTGAAAAACACAACAAAAACCGACGATATTTCGGCCGAAAATTGACAGCCGGAAGTTTTCTTACCTTCTGCGCATGTTTAAAGTGGCGACGAGTTCGCCCGAACATTTCGGATTCCTCTGACATGACAAAAATACCTCGAATATTTTTAAGTCGACAATTCAGTTGCGAGTAAGGAAGGGAGTCATATTTGATTATTGGCTGTTAATTCGTTAGCTCCATGATGTGCCCTGACATAGTGTCAGTGACTGTCTTCTGTTTATGCTATGAAACTTATGGAGGCAGCGCCACAGGCACTGGTCTTAAAGGAATACACAAATTTCCCACACTCATAATTTACTCATGTGATTCCTCAATTAATACGCTCTCCTGGACTTAAAATTGATAATCTGGATTGCTGTAACATAATTTTCCCAATTTAACATGCAGATTTGTTAATTATTAAAACTACAATTAACATTTTCAATAACTGCACAGCATGATACATGCTGTTGTGAGTAGGGTTTCATGGTTGATGATGAAAACAAGATTAATTTATGCTTATCAGATTATATGTTTATTTACATTTGTGGCGCACATTTTACAACCATAAACATTTTATTCTTAATGAAAAAAAGTTGTCGCTTGCCCAAGTCGGGCAAGTAATTTGGCCACTCGGGCAAGGCAAATTTTAGTGGCACTTGCCCTATGGGCAAGCAGTTTTTAAAGTTAACCGCGAACCCTGCGAGTGAACCACAGCATTGTTGCAAGTTCGGTCGGAGAAACGTAAACGTCCCACTGCTGTTGCAGCAGAGGCTTCTCAGAGCATAAGCGGAATTGACATTGGGGCCGGCGCGCCATCATGGCGATATGCAGTTTTTTTGTTTAATAAAATGATCAACCGAATTAAAATATTATATAGAATATGTATTAAAATAGAACAGCCAGGTGTAAAAACAAACACATAGGCAAAGAAATATATTTGAAAAATACGTGTTTAAACAATGACGTCATTAGCAAGCGCGGAGCTTCCGAAGGACCTCGCCCCTATAAAAAAAAAAAAATAAATAAAAAGGACCTCGCCCCTATCCACCAAACCGAAACAAAAACACCCACCGCTAAATTCTTCTGATTTAGTGTGGAACCGACTGTAATTTTCTCACAGGATGTCCAGTGCTACTCTAAAGGACTACGACATAATTCATTAAGTCTTTGTGTCCCGATAACCTCATCTTCGCACGTTGATGCTTTTCGGCGTAGTTAGCTTAGCTTGTTAGCTAGCTAGCTGCAAACGAAAAGAGGCACATGACTCATCGCCAAGCAGAGATCAAGTGCGGATTTTTTGAAATTATCATTTGAAAATGTGTGAAAGAACGACACCCAAGTACAAAGAGGAATTTTGTGTTATAAAAGAAGAGAACGAGCAACATCTTCAACTGCTGGGCGAAGGTTGCAACCAGCCTCGTGTTGTGCCACTCAAAGCAGGTTTGTACACGTCTTACTCTCATTTGCTTTGGAAAGAACGACTTTCTATCGTTAAAAATATACATAACAACATTAAGTTATTTGGGGAAATGCGTCCAAGGTTATTGCCGCTTTATTTTTAAAAATTGCCTTTTACTTGTCGGTTTGCTGAACATTTGTTTATGCCAAATAAAATCAGTGCAGAAAATAAATTCCAAAGAATAACCAATAGTGGGGGGTGAACGCCATGTTTTCCCAGTATAAAATTTGAACTGATTATTTAACATTTTACATTTTCTGGTTTTTATATCTTGTTCAAGCAATTCCTTACGGAAGGAATTCTGCTTGAATCTAAAATATGTGCATTAATGGCGGTTGATCAATTTTAGTGGATAAAACACAAAATATTAAGTTTTTAAAAAAGCAAGCACGTATTGGTCTTATTTATTTATGAACTTTGTACTGGCTTGGTCGTGTGAGAGTCAATGAACCTCGAGTGGCCCTGCACAGTTTTGTGCACGTGCGTAGTTTCACCTCATCCAAACATTTAAAATACATTGAATGCATCCATCCAAGGTTGCACGGTTCTCATCAGTGAACAAGCACATGCTGCAAGGAATGCATCTGCATCTTTGGCTGACTATGGGCTAAAAAAGGGAGGCCGTCACAATGCCCTTTTCTAGCAACAAGCCCAGGAACATTTAGTTCTATCCCTAAATGAAAAATGTAATACTTGTAAGCATATTTCACTTGAAGGATTCCTATTTTATCGATGACATTATGTTGCGATGCCCCCCAGTGGTCTGCATCAATATTTTAGGGTCCCACAACAGGTGTTCCATCAGACGCACACAATAGCCTGTGTGTGCTAACTTCAGCTCGCTTCCAGAAACGTCTGTGACCATGTCAGGAATGAAATAGGGCATCGGCCGCAACGTGCTTCCGTTTTAAATGCTCGTTTATCACTGTTGTGCTGCTAAAAGGAGGTTTACATAGTAGGACGTAAGTTTGTGAAATGCCCCCATGGTCCGGTCCAAGTTGGGGTCGCACGCATTGTGCCGTGTGAGGCAGGCACAAGTCAAGGTAGCACGGTAGGAACTATATCAGACAAAGTCGCCGCATGAGCTTTGACTTGACCAAACAAAATGTGTGTTTGTCTTTTTGTGTCCTACAGATGTCAGTGAATACTATCTCCGTTCTGTGAAAGAGAAGCCAGACTGGACTCACATCAAAAAGGAGGAGGAAGAAGAGGAGATCAACAAGTCACCACTGAACGTTGTCCCTATAAAGACTGAAGATGAAAACAAGGATGACAGTGAGGACAACAGAGGGGCGGAGCCTACAAGCAGCAGTTCAAGTCATCACGTGACAACAGAAGATGACGAAGACCACTGGGGGCCATCACAAGCACATAATGAGGACACATTATCAGACGCTCATGATGATAATGATACGAATGATGATGATGCTGATGATGGGCAAGCCAAAGGTGAAAGGGCATGTCACACTGACAGTTGGGTATGTTCTCACTGTGGGAAATCATTAACTTCAAAATTCTCTTTAAAACAGCACATAAGAACACATAGTGGAGAAAAACCTTTTTCCTCCTCAATTTGTGGCAATAGCTTTTCTGTAAAGTCACATTTAACAAGCCACACAAGAACACACAGTGGTGAAAAACCTTTTTCCTGCTCTGTTTGTGGCATGAGTTTTGTTAATAAGTCAAATGTAAAAAGGCACACAAGAACACACAGTGGTGAAACACCTTTTGCTTGCTCGGTTTGTGGAAAATTCTTCTCTGAGAAGTCTCAAGTAACAAGACACACAAGAACACACAGTGGAGAAAAGCCTTTTTCCTGCTCAGTTTGTGGCAAGAGTTTCTCTCAAAAGTCAAATTTAACAAAACATAGAAGAACACACTCTGGAGAAAAGCCTTTTTCCTGCTCAGTTTGTGGCAAAAGCTTCCTCCGTAAGTCAACGTTAACAATCCACACAAGAACACACAGTGGTGAAAAACCTTTTTCCTGCTCAGTTTGTGGCAAGAGTTTCTCTCTAAAGTCACAATTAACAGCGCACTCAAGAACACACCGTAGTGAAAAACCTTTTTCCTGCTCAGTTTGTGGTGAAAGCTTTTCTATAAAGTCAAGTTTAACAAGCCACACAAGAAAGCACGCTGTAGTAAAACCCTTTTCCTGCTCAGTTTGTGGCAAGAGTTTCTCTCAAAATTCACAGTTAACAAGCCACACAAGAACGCACAGTGGAGACAAGCCATTCAGTTGCAGCGTTTGCGCAACATCACGCAGCAGGCGAGGGGCCGGAACCGGAGACTGCAGCTGTCGAGGAGTTGGCTCTGGGAGCTGCAGCTGGCGAGGAGACCGCTGTGGGGGCTGCAGCTGGCGAAAAGACAGCGAAAAGACGGCACTGGGGGCTGCAACTGACGAGGAGCCGGCCCGTGGGCCTCATCCCTATCAGTCTGCCGCCATAGGGATTTAGGGGAACGAGGGACCGAGACTACAGGTGCTGATGAACGTGGTCTACAAAATGTGGGTGGAACGGGACAAGGCGCAGAAATTGATAGTGGACAAGGTGAACAAAGTGGCTGTGAAGAATGTGCCTCAGGGTGTGAAAAGCGGGTGTTCCGATGACTGGTGGCAGTTCCTTTACTTGGGCACCGACGTTGACCACCCCGCGGAGGTCCGGGATAGATGGCCAAACGTGTGCCCGAGTAAAGGTCTGATGGGCTAGACTCACAGGAATCAAAAGAAAAAGGTAACAAAAACTAATAGGGGGTAGGAAACTGACTGGGCCTAACAAAATCTGTGTCGCACTGGGAATCTAGAAGGTTGTAAATGTATTCAAAATCAGAATCTACAAAAATGTGGGGAGGTGAAATGGCTGGGTGCTGTGAGTCAAATCTAGACGAAGAGGGAGAAACAGGCGTGGAATAAAAAGCACGTGAAGGGTTTGGTTGTTGGTCGGCAGGCTGAGGGGGGTACCAGCTAGAGCGGCGACGGCGAACTCGTCGGCGTGTGCTTCCTGCTGGGTCCATTGTTGGTTAGTCCATTCTGTCATGTTGCGCTGGAGGTTAAGGAGGACCCAAACGCAGGGAAGCGAGGAGTGGGAAACTTAAAGGGTATTTATTAAACAAAAACAAAAGGCAAACCTAGAACTTGGAAAACATAAAATATCAAAAAGTACAAAACAACAGGCATGAAAAAAACACAACAATTTGACAAAACTAATCTTGACGGCGAGACAGGTATGAAACCAGGAACATGAACATCAGACAACTACGACAGCGACAGGGACAAGCGACAATGGACCAACAAGAAATGAAAGCAACCAGGGAACTAAATACTAACAAAGTAACAAGACAACGAGGAGCGCTTGGACAAGACACGGAGGGTTGGAAGGACCTGATTGGTTAACACAAGGGCTTGGGTAAACGAACACAGGTGGACACAATAGACCTGACAGACAGAAGACACAGGATCATAAGGACAAAACATGAAACTAAATACTAAACCAAAACCAACCAATACAGAACATGACAATTAATCTGTAATGAACTTGAGAATTGTAATATTAAGACAATTTCTCTCACAATATTATTTTTTTAAATATTGGAATCTTGCAAATACAGCCCCACAATAATTAAAACACACATTTTGCAACCATTTAGGCACTGTTTGGGCAAACAGGAAGTAGATGATTTGAGTAAGTTCCCCCCCGTGTGGTGTTTTATTTTGGCGGAGACTGGTTCCTGTGCTCCACCTTGTCTGTCTTGTAGGGCTTCACATATCCGGATGGGCGTGGCTCTTTCCAGAGGCCACACATTCGCACCTACATGCGATCCTCAATCAACACTGGTTAAGAGCCAGTCAGACCATCATGCATGTGCCAGACGATTCCCGCTCTCAAAGTGGTACCTCGGCTGACACTACAGTCCTCACTATTAAGTATTTTGAATATCTACTTCCCTTGTCTTGCCTTTGCTTTCGCCCTCACAGTGCGGACCTCCAGAAGATTCAGGAAGCGCTCCTTTTCCAGCCTCCCTCACCACGCCATTGCAAGGCCGACTCGTCTACCAAAGATCCCTTGGGTCATGTTGGACTTGAGTCACCGTGGAAATGAGAACTAGTTAGTAAATCAACCTTAAAAAGCCAAACTTACTCTAATGCGTGTTAGTTTTTTTGTACTCAAGAAGAAAAGGGTCAAATAAAGACTCAACAACTGATTAGAGTTCCGATATTTAGTTTCTTCCATTTCTGGAGTTCAGGAAATAGTACAAAGACAGATATCTGGGCGGCTTTTTCTTAATCTCACGAGAAACTGCACTCGGGCGAGTACAGTCACAAAATGCGCACCATCTTTCAACCCAACTTCAGTTTTTATAGGAATTTTTTATGTCAAGGGTAATGTAGGTTGAATAAGTCATCCTCGCTCCCTCCCACGGCACGGGTCCACGTCCAAGGGAAGGTCCTCCCCAGGTTAGTCATCGTCTGGGTAGGTGATGATGGTCGATTCCCGTCTGGTCCCGTAGACTGGCACGTCAAGGCTGGCCTTCTCCGGCGGACCGTGGCGGGCCGTCTCTCCGTCTCTCTCTCCGCTGGCATTCTTCTGTAATCTTGTCGGTGTGCATGTGTGCTTGTGTGTGTGTGCAAGTGTGTGTGTGTGTATGTGCGTGTGTCGGTGCAGGTGTATGTATCCGTGTCGGTGTGCACGCGCGTGTATGTGCATGTGCTCCAATCTCCAATTGCAGCCCGGCCCACGGCAACAACACCATCGTCAAGTTTGCTGACGACACGACAGTGGTCGGTCTGATCTCGGAAGGTGACGAGACAGCCTACAGAGAGGAGGTAAAGAGACTGACAACTTGGTGCAAGGACAACAGACTGCACCTTAACTCTGCTAAAACAAAGGAGATTGTCGTCGACTTCAGGAGGAACAAGACGCTGCCGCCCCCCCTCTGCATCGAAGGCGTGTGTGTGGAGAGGGTCCACACGTTCAAGTTCCTGGGAGTACAGATCTCCGATGACCTTTCTTGGAGTCACAACACCACAGCAGTGGTAAAGAAGGTCCGCCAACGTCTGCACTTCCTGAGAGTCCTCAGGAAATTCATCCTGCACTGAGGCGGACAGAGTGAGGCTCCAGAGGACAGTCAAAACAGCGCAAAGGATTATTGGCTGCCCTCTCCCCCCACTGTCGGACATCTACACCGCCCGGTGCCTCAGAAGGGCTCTCAACATCGTCAAAGACAATACCCACCCAAACTCACACCTGTTCGACCTGTTGCCCTCTGGCAGGCGCTACAGATGCATCAAATCAAGGACCAATAGACTGAGAAACAGTTTCTCCGAGAGCCATCTCCATACTGAACTCTCACACACACACGAGACCACCCTAACCTTGCAAAACAGCATTGTGATGTGTTTTTATAGACACTATTCAGTACTAAATTCCATTGCACTCTCTTATTTATTTATCTAATTTATATATTTGTCTGTATTATTGTTGTATTGCACTGGAGAGGGGATCCCTCTAATCTCGTTGCACACTTGAGTACAATGACAATAAAGGGATTTCTATTCTATTCTATTATGTCTTTCGGAATGTGTTTTTTTATAGCGTCTGTGTGCGTCCTCCAGTGCCCAATTTGATATGTTTGCATCTCTCCAGCCAATGTGGAGAATGTGCTTCGTCATCTTTGTCCGTGAAGTGCTGTGACTGTGAGTGCAGGTCATGGAAATGCCACATGTGCAAGTTTCTCTTACTACTGAAGACTTCAATAAAGTTCACACATTTAAACTAAGTACTCTAAATTTTGCATATGAGGATAATATAATAATAGATCAGTAACCATCAGGACTCCAACCCCAGTCATTCCCATGACTGGTGCCTCTAGCTTCATTTGATAACTGCGTCTTGTTTAATCAATGTTTAACATACTCTGTAAATATGAACCTGCTAACTTTAATAATCGACATTCTGTCCCGAATGTGTTTAAAATAATGCCAGTAATCGTAATACAATCCTTCACTCATAAATAAATATATTATTCATATATTATTCATCCACACATTGTTCTTTTTTTTCTTCCTTTCCTAATTTTTTTGTTCAACTATGCAGATTTTGTATCCAATATGTGCCATAGTTGTTTGCATATGGATATTTTGAAATGTATTTTTAGAAAAAAAACTACCATGGCGCCATGACGAAGACGCAAATGCAGAACTCCGAGTGGTGGCGCTTGCTTATTAGAATAAATAAATAAATAAATAAAACAAACAAAAAACGTTTATAGAAGCATATAGAACTCAAAGGACAATGTTATTGAACCAAACAATGATATTTGAAAACCAAAAAATATTTTGAATTATTACAAAAACAATAAGGGCAGCATATTAGAATGCAGTAGACCCTTCTATCGACTGTGTTTGAGTCTTCCCGGACGTCGCACTGTTGTAAGATGCGATTGGACAGTAAACAGCCAATCAGAATCAGCCCAAGGTTCCGACCTGATTGGTTAATAATTGGGGCATAGTTTGCATTGTAAGCGTAAAACTGTGTTTTGTACCTTAGAGGAGAGAGAAGCTGGAAGAGTTGCTCTTTTTGTGGAACCCACGCAGAGAGAGTTTGTTGGAGTTGAGCCACAGAGAAATTGAGAATCATTTAGTTGATGAACCTTAAAAGCCAAACTTACTCCAATGCGTGTTCGTTTTTTGTACTCAAGAAGAATAGGGTCAAATAAAGACTCAACAACAACTGATTAGAGTTTCCATATTTTAGTTTCTTCAATTTCTGGCGTTCAGGAAATAGTACAAAGACAGATATCTGGGCGGCTTTTTCTTAATCTCACGAGAAACTGTACTCAGACGAGTACAATCGAAAAATGGCGCGCTGATCTCAGCCCAGCCTCACATTTTATAGGAGGTTTTCTATGTCAAAGGTAATGTAGGTTGAATCGGTTGTCCTTGCTCCTACGTTCCACGTCCAAGACTGACCTTCTCAGGCAGGCGCGTGTCATGTAATGGTGCAAAATGTATATTTGCGACTATGTTGCACCTTTACGGTAACTGAGTGTCACAATTGTCTCGCAGGGGGTCTCGCGAGATTGTTCATGCAAGTGGGGAGTTGTTGGAGTGGTATCGCCATTAAAACGTGTTACAAGACAAGAGCCTCGTTGCCATCATTTACATGGTGTCAGAAGTGAACTTGAAACAATGGCCAAGTTTAATCCCCCGACGGGTTTCCCCTTTGATAAGCCACGAGAGTGGCCGGACTGGAAGCAGCGATTTGTGAGATTCAGGACCGCCACTAAACTCGACAGAGAAGAGGGTGCGGTGCAGGTGAGCAGCCTGATATACGCCATGGGTCGCGAGTCCGAGAACATCTACAAGTCGTTTACATTCGACGAAGATGGACACAGAAATGACTTTGACCGAGTACTCGGCAAGTTCGATGACTATTTCGTGCCACGACGGAATGTGATACATGAACGCGCATGCTTCCACCAGCGCGCACAACGGCCGGGCGAGAAGGCGGAGACTTTCATTCGTGCGTTGTACGAGCTCTCGGAACATTGTGACTTCGGCGCGACCCGAGAGGAGAACATTCGCGACAGGATCGTCGTGGGAATATTGGACAAGGAGGTTTCACGTAAACTGCAGCTGATGAACGACCTAACACTGGCGCGGACGATTGAGACGGTCAGGCAGTGTGAGGAGGTAACGTCCCAAATTAGCATGCAAGGAGAAGCAGCTGGGATGATACATGAAGTGACCAACAAGTTTAAAAGGTGCACCAAGCAACACTTCAAGCAGAGGGAGAGCTGTTATGGACAATGTGGAAAATGTGGGAAAGCCAAGCATAATAAGGATGAAATATGTCCTGCTAAGAAATCCACATGTAACTCGTGCAACAAAGTGGGATATTGGAGCAGAGTGTGTAGGAATAAAAAAGCGGCGGTGAGTGAAGTTACAGAGCAACCGGAGCAACAGCAACCGTATTTCCTTGGGTCAGTGAGAAAAGCAAATGGGACTTCACAGCAATGGGCCGTGAAGTTGTTGCTGGGATCTACACCAGCAGAATTTAAAATTGACACAGGGAGAGATGTGAACGTCATCTGCGAACAGATCTATCGCTCGCTCATCCCCAAAACACAATTGCAGCCTGCTGACATTCCGCTTGATAGTCGAGGTGGTGAATTGCAGTGCTTAGGTCTGATCCAAAGCACAGTTACCTATGAAGGCAACACCTACCCTCTCGCAGTTTATGTTATTCGTGGTCGCACGGTGAATAACCTCCTCAGCCGGCCAATGTCTGTGAAAATGAACCTGGTGAGGAGAATAGATAAGTTGGTGACCAACAGAGGCCACATACAAGCATACGGTGAACATGGGACTTTAAAGACTGAACCGGTGCGAATACAATTAAAAGACAATGCTCAACCATATGCCGTACACACAGCGCGACGTGTTCCTCTGTCCATGCTGCAAAAGGTGAAAGAAGAGTTATAGAGGATGGAACAAAATGGCATAATAGAGAGGGTTACACAGCCCACTGACTGGTGTGCACCCATGGTGCCAGTCCTGAAGAAAAGCACAGGAAAAGCCCGCATCTGTGTCGACCTCAAAAGGCTGAAAGAGGCTGTTAAACGAGAACGATACATTTTGCCCACACCTGATGACATAATAGCGAAATTAAGCGGCGCTACAGTCTTTTCTTCCTTGGATGCAGCCAGCGGGTTCTTCCAGATACCTCTCCATCCAGACTGCTGTAGGCTCACAACATTCATCACTCGTTTTGGCTGCTTCAACTTTAAACGTCTCCCGTTTGGAATTACAAGTACACCAGAGATCTTCCAGAGAAAGATGATGGAGACTCTACAGGGCCTTGAAGGGGTTGAGGTCTTCATGGATGACATCCTGGTGTACGGGGCTACTGAGAAGGAGCATGACGACAACTTGGAGAAGGTGATGCAACGCATCCAGACTGCTGGCCTGAAGCTCAACAAAGATAAGTGTTCAATTAAACAGGACCAGCTGCGATTTCTTGGACACCTCATCGACAGGTCTGGCATTCGGCCAGACCCAGAGAAGGTGGAAGCTGTACGGCAGTTGTCGCCACCAGGTGATTTGAAAGAGCTGAAGAGGATATTGGGAATGGTCAATTACCTAGGAAGGTATATTCCAAACCTCTCAACGGTGGGTCAGCCAATGCATGAGCTCCTGAGGAATGATGCCGTCTGGACTTGGAGTCACGCTCAACAAGCAGCTTTTGAGAACATTAAGGAATTGCTAACAACTGCACCGGTGCTTGCCTACTACAATGTGGGGATGCCAACTGCTGTGTCGGCTGATGCGAGCAGTTATGGACTGGGTGGTGTGTTACTGCAACTCCATGGAGATCACTGGAAACCTGTAGCTTATTGCTCCCGAAGGCTAAGCGATGCAGAATCTTGCTACGCACAGATAGAAAAGGAAGCATTGGCTGGTGTCTGGGCGTGCGAGAAGTTCAACAGATACCTTAACGGACTGGAACAGTTCAAGTTGGTAACTGATCACAAGCCGCTTGTACCTCTCATCAACAATCGAAGCTTGGATAATGTACCCTTGCGTTGCCAGCGTCTTCTCATGAGACTAATGAGATTCAACCCTATCGCAGAATATGCTCCTGGGAAAACCCTGATTGTTGCGGACGCATTGTCACGCAGCCCGCTACTTAACGTCAACATTGTAAACGAAACGCATAGCGATGTCGCCTGTTATGTGGCTAGTGTGGTGGAAGGGGTTGGAATTTAGTTTTAAATCAATATTAGAATTTAATTTTAAACCAATATAAACTCAAATTAGCAATCTGACTCCAATTTGTGACCTTACCCAACTCTCACTCATCCAACAATATGCGCGCTCGTTCTGCAATAGAAAGGTATCAGGAAGCCGGCATTTTCACGCACGAGTGGATTTATTCCCAATACACAAAACTACTACATGCACCTGGGTCTCGGGTCCCTCTCAATACAACTCTGTACGCCTCTGTTGCCACCAGCAGACGTACTCCTCATCCGAGTTGCCCAGTAATGATTCATACTATACAATATGCAAATGTCACAGAGACAAAGGCATCCTGGCATGATTCTATTGGCTATGTGTATCCTGCAGTTAACTTTAGCTTGCTCTCATTGGTCTTTCTCCCCTGAAGAATCACGTGGTGGCTCCTCCTAGTTGTGCTTGTTTCATCTCGTCTTCGCCCCCTCCTTGCGGCTATCACCATCTGTCCTGAAACATTCCATTCTTGCACCTTCTCGCACCCCCTACTCTATTCCGCTCCACCAGTCACACGCCCAGCATTCCACAGTCTCACACCCCCCACACACAGGATGCAGCAACATACCATGAACTATGCCAGGCTCCAACTCTTACATTCCTTTAAAGGGATCCCGGCATCTACAGGCAAGTTGGATGAAATTAGGGTAGCGACAGCCGCTGACCCCGAACTTCAATGTGTTGCAGGACTAATCGAGAGAGGATGGCCTGAGCACATCAGTAAAGTGCCAGTAGTTGCTAGAGCATATGTTCAAGTTAAATCAGAGCTGTCAGTGCACGATTGCCTAATTCTGAGAGGGTGTAGGATTGTTGTGCCACGATCAATGAGAGGGGAAGTACTTCAGAAAGTTCATGAGGGACATCAAGGCCTCATCAAATGTAGACAGAGAGCGGGTTCATCCGTGTGGTGGCCCGGGCTTTCATCGGAAATATGCAAGCTCGTGGCATCATGTCAAGTGTGCTACGAAATGAGAAGAACTCAACAAAAGGAGCCACTCCTATCCACACCGCTTCCGGAGCGACCTTGGAAGAGAGTAGCCATGGACATCTGTGAATTTAAACAACATAACTACCTTGTAATCTCGGATTACTACTCAAGGTTTATTGAAACATTACACCTGCCATCTACAACGAGTGCACAAATAATAAAAAGTTTGAAAACCGTTTTCGCTAGATTTGGCATTCCAAGTGAGATAGTGAGCGACAATGGTCCCCAGTTTACAAGTGCTGAATTCAAGCAGTTCGCGAAGCAGCTCGACTTCCAACACTACACGTCCAGCCCTCATCATCCACAAGGAAATGGACATGCAGAAAGAGCAGTGCAGACAGCTAAGAGGATCCTGAAGCAGGAGGACCCTGTCATGGCGCTCATGTGTCATCGAGCTACTCCCTGTTCCACGACAGGCTACAGCCCAGCTGAGCTGTGGATGGGGAGAAAAATTAGAACAACACTTCCAACACTGGAGGAGAACCTCAAACCTAAGTGGCCCAGCAGGACAGTTGTGGAGGAGACAGATAAGAAGGAAAAGGCGAAACAGGCTCACTACTTCAACCGTCGCCATGGAGCCAGAACTTTGCCTTCTTTACGTCCAGGTGACCAAGTGTTTTCCAAATTGGATCACGAGAAGTCATGGTGTTTGCCAGCTGCGGTTTCATGAGAGAGTACAACACCTAGGTACTTCATCATCCGGACGCCACAAGGAGCAGAACTGAGGCGGAACCGCCGTCACCTCAAACCTGGGCCAGTTCCCCAGTCAGTCCCAGCAGCGTCCGAAGACTACAAGCTGACGGACATCCACCCTGTCAACACCGGCATAGACGACAACGTTTCTGTATGCCGGAGCGAGTCGACATCCTCGACTTCCCCACCTACTCGGGTGTTGACCCGTTCTGGACGAGTGTGAAAACCAGTCGACAGGCTTGACCTGTGAGACTGAGACTCATGGTCTTTGAGGGGGGGGGGAATAAAAATGGAAAAAATGAAAATGAAAAATTGCTCATGCTGTTGGGATTTGTTTGATTGTTGCATATTTCAGGTTAACTTGATTTCTGAGAGGCATCTTTATTTTAATTTTTTTTTGCATTTTGCAGCCCAGTTGGGGAAATAAATGCTTGTTTTGGTGTTATTGAAAATAACACAAAAGAGGGGAGATGTCATGTAATGATGCTAAATTTATATTTGCGACTGTGTTGCACCTTTACGGTAACTGAGTGTCACAAATGTCTCGCAGGGGTCTCGCGAGATTGTTCATGCAAGTGGGGAGTTGTGGGGAGTGGTAACGCCATTAAAACGCGTTATAAGACAAGAGCCTCGTTGCCATAATTTACAGCGGGAGTCTCTCCGTCTCTCCTTCCCCTGTAATCTTGTCGGTGTGCAGATTGTGTGGTGTATGTTTTCCCAGATCAAATAGTTATGTTTTTTGTTCTTGATCGTGTCCCTGTGACGTCCTCCCCGGCCCAATTTGATATGTTTGTATCTTCTATGGCCTATGTGGAGAATGTGTTTTATCGTATTTGTCCATGAAGTGCTATCTGGTTTGTGATCAGTTTGACCTGAGCAGACTGAATCTGTTTGTTCTGAATGAGTGTGTGGGTCATGAAAATACTATGTGTGCAAGTTTGAGTCCTTACATTTAACCCATAAGACCCCCACCCTACGTTAGAGAAATTTAGCATATGAGAATAATGTTGCGACTATGGTGACAAGCAGTAGCCCTCGAGACTGCCCCGAACCACCTATTCTCCATCTCAAGGCTCCAAACAAGGAAATGTGCATAGCCGTGCGCCTTTACGAGCTGGAAGTGTGCGCTGTTCTGGATAGCGGGGCCCGGAGTGTGCTGCCACTGCACTATTACAACGCCATTCGCCCCGACATGAGGCCCCCTCTGCAGCCCTCAACTGTCGAGACCTTGATCGGTGTAGGCCCTGGAGACGTGCCTGTACTGGGCGAGGCCCAAATACCTGTCGATATCAGCAGCCGTCAAGTGACCATTGATTTTGTTGTAGCAGATATATCTGGAAATTAAGTGCTGCTGGGTCATCCCTTTCTCGTTCGAGCCGAAGCTCGCCTTGACTTTGGCCGTCATCGCATCATCTTGTTTGGCGAAGAAGTGCCCTACTACCAAGCTGAAGCTAGCCCAAAGTCACTTGCCGTGAGAGTATCCAGGTCCGTTGTTGTCCGGGGCAGGAATGTGTCGTGAGGGGCAGTGTGGATCTAGGCGCAGCCACCTTCGGGAACCTGATGCTCAGTCCCACGAAAGGATTCGTCAAAAAGCACAAGGTGCTCGTTGCTAGAGTGCTGATTGATGCCCAGTCTTCCAAAGCGGTCCCCCTTCGACTTTTCAACCCGTGCAACAAAGCTGTGACTGTTAAAAAAGGATCCATTGCTGGGCTCCTCCAGCCAGCCGAAGCCATGCAGCCGTTCAGCGTACCCTCGGTGAAGAACACACTTGCTGGCCCGCCAGTGGTTCCTCTGCACCTGCAAGAGCTCTATGCCCAGAGTTCCCAAGACCTTAATGACCATGAGCAGCTCCAACTTAAGCGTTTGCTGTGCACTTATGGCCACACATTTTCCACAGGGCCTACAGACCTGGGCCGAACCAGCCTTGTCCAGCACGACATTATGACCCGTCCTGGCGCTCCAGTCAAACAACCGCCAAGGAGAATGGCAGGAGAAAAGCAGCAGCATGCAGACCAGCAGATCCACGACAGCCTGCAAAGCGGTGTTGCTCAGCGTAGTCACAGTAGCTGGGCCTCACCCATTGTTATGGTGCGTAAAAAGGATGGGACGTACCGTCTATGCATGGACTACAGAGCCCTCAACGACCGTACCATCACCGATGCATATCCCCTACCGCGTATCCAGGATACGCTGGACACGCTCTCCACTGCTAAATGGTTCAGCACGTTGGATCTTGCTTCGGGCTACTGGCAAGTGGAGTTGACCCCAAGTGCACGCAAAGCCGCCGCTTTTTGTACCAGAAAGGGCCTCTTCGAATGGAATGTCATGCCATTCGACCTTTGCAACGCTCCAGCGACGTTCCAACGGCTGATGGACCGCGTCTTGGCTGGCCTGCAGTGGGCGACCTGCTTGGTCTATTTGGACGACATCATTGTGCTGGCCAGGGACGTGACGGAGATGCTGCAACGTTTGGGCAAGGTGTTTGACCGACTTCAGCACGCAAACCTGAAGCTGAAACCTTCTAAATGCTGCCTCTTTCGACGCAAGGTTGCATACCTTGGCCACATAGTATCTGAGCACGGTGTGGCCACCGACCCGAGCAAGGTCCAGAAGGTCCAGACGTGGCCCACTCCCACATCAATCCAGGAGGTGAGACGATTCATCGGTCTAGCCTCGTACTATCGTCGGTTTCTAAAAGACCTTGCATCAATAGCCGAGCCCTTGCACAACCTGACTAAGAAGAACACTCACTTCCAGTGGCATGCAGAGCACCAAGCCGCTTTTGACGAGCTTAAGTGCCGCCTCACTTCAGCCCCAGTCCTTGGATATCCACTGTAGTGCGGTGAAATGATACTGGACACCGATGCGAGTGACACGGGCGTCGGTGCTGTACTGTCGCAGATTCAACAAGGTGTGGAGCGAGTGCTGGCTTTTGGCAGTCACAAACTGACGAGAACCGAACAGAACTACTGCACGACGAGACGTGAACTCCTAGCCATTGTGGACTTCACTTCACATTTCCGCCAGTACCTCCTTGGACGACGCTTCAAGGTGCGCACCGACCACAGCAGCCTGCACTGGCTGACCAGAATGAAAGAGGCAGTTGGCTCGAAAAACTTGCTGAATACGACTTTGAGATTGTTCACCGCCCAGGGTGTGTGCACGCCAATGCTGATGGCCTCTCCAGAAGGCCCTGTCGCCAGTCCTGTGCCTGCAAAGTGCCAAGTCCTTCCTCGCATCCGACGGGCGTCACACATCAGGCGGTCCAGTGCGAATTGGACTCTGTCCCCGGTTCCCTGTCGCTGAGTCCAGTGGGGGTAGAGGGACGACCGTCCACCATGTTGTCGGGTCTAGTGTGGGTAAGTCAAAGCGCCCCTGCACCCGACACACATACTGTAGACCAAGACAGTCAGACCAATGTACACATTGTCAATATGACCGAGAAGGTACATGTGACGAGAACCCCTGATACTGCTTCGTTGTTTCATGGCTGGACAATGGGGGAGCTGAGCCAAGCCCAGGACGCAGATGCTGACATTGCACCAATACGCGCCTGGATGTCAGCCAGCAGTGAGCGCCCCACTTGGACTACAGTTTCATCATGCAGTCCAGCCGTGAAGACGTACTGGTCCCAATGGAAACGACTCTACTTCAGAGATGATGTTTTGGTCCGTCGTTTCTACTGCCTTGACGACACCCAATTCTACCCGCAAATTCTGCTGCCTCGCAACTTACGGCCGGAAGTGATGAAACAGATGCATGACGGTGCCGTGGATGGACATTTTGGTGTTGCACGGACCGTGGCCAGATTACAAACCCGATACTACTGGTACCACATGAGAGAGGATGTCACCCTCTGGTGCCGGACCTGTACTAGCTGTGCGTCCAGGGCCCGCCCCGTCAAGAGACCACAAGCCCCAATGGGAACTGTCCGGGTTGGGGCCCCGAAGGAGCGCATTGCCTTGGACATTATGGGACCACTCAATGAGACTGAGTGCAGAAACCGGTATGTGCTTGTCATACAAGATTACTTCACGAAATGGACAGAGGCGTTTCCCATTCCTGATGAGCGAGCTGTGACCGTTGCCGAAGTTGTTGGTTCTGAGTGGGTGCTACGGCATACCTCATGCACTGCACAGCGATCAGGGACGCAATTTTGAATCTGAAGTATTCCAAAGCATGTGCCGCTTGTTAGGCATTGACAAGACTCACACTACACCATTGTGACCCCAGTCAGATGGCCAGGTTGAACGCTTCAACGCTACTCTCCAGAAGATTCTGGCCTCCACCGCGGAACGTTGCCATTGGGACTGGGACCTTATGGTTCCTTATACTGTCATGGCCTACAGGGCAACTAAACACAGTTCCACCGGGTTCACACCAAACTCCATGATGTTCGGCAGAGAAGTGAGCGAACCAGTGGACCTCGTTGCTGGGTTGCCACCCGACCCAGACATTCAACCGTTAGTTCCAGAGTACGTCAAACAGCTGCGTGAACGCCTGGAGCTGGCCCATCTGATCACCAGAGAAGCTCTGGGTGAGTCTGTTACGCGTGCAAAAAGACAGTACGACAAAAACTGTTGCCATTTGCAGTACAAGATTGGAGATCCTGTGTGCTACCTTGTAAAAGGTACGCACCACGTCAAGAACAAAGTGAGGAAGTTCCTTCCGTCATATGAAGGGCCATTCTTTGTCCTTGGACAATTGGACGACCTGGTCTACCGTATTCAGAAGAACCCGAGATCCAAGGTGAAAGTGTTCCACCACGATCAACTTAAGCATTATCGCAGCCGTGAGCCCCTGGACAACACCTGGGCTTTGGACCGAGCTCAGAGGTGGGCACCTATAGAGGTTCCTCCGCCAGCTGTGGAGAATGGCCCAGCACACCATGATCTAGGCCTGCGTGATTTGTTCTCAAGCGTGACTGACGATCCTGGCACCATTTCACCATCTGCATCTGACCCCACACCGGTTGTGCTCATTCCATCCTCCCCTTCCCATGGAGACCATGAAAATGGTGGGGGCGCGGTCGGTGAGTCACTCCAGCTGGGCCTGCCAGTCCAACGACCAGGACGTCCCCGCAGGGCAGCTGACCGTTATGGTGCCGGGGTGACTTAAATGGTGTGAGGAGCACTTGAATGTTCAAGGCAGTTCTCAGGGCCTTACCTAAATGTTATACAATTTTTCTACTTCGTCCATGTTTGAATGGAAGTTGTTTACATATGCAATTTTTTTTTCAATGTGTTTTGCTGTTTAAAAAAAGAAAAAAAACCTGTCAGTGCTACGCTTCTGACCTGTCACTGTAAATTGCTTTATCTCAGGAATTCCGCCGGTCGCCTTAAACTGATTACTTAGGAGTGGATTTCAGTTCCTTCCTCGTGGCGTTTATTTTCACCGTGGTTAATATGCATTTCCTTATATGAACCTATTATTGTTACCAAGCTGTCATTTACCATACCTCGCTTGTATAAGAGAATGATAATCACAACTGTCTTTTGGGCTCCAAGCCTCTAATAGATGTTGTAGGTCAGCTCGTGTTTCTGTGCTGGAGTGGAATTGTTTAATTACCATCCAGAGTGGGGGTAGTGTTGCGACTATGGTGACAAGCTTGCGTGACGTGTGGGTGTGCGCATGCGTGGAGGAGGGAGGGGGCGGATGTTTTTGTCGAGTGTTGTATGAAAAGAAAGTGGAAGAAAAAGATGGAAGAGGGGAGAGCATGAAAACAATAAAGTGAGGCTACAGGTACACTGTCTCCCTGCTGGCGTGTTATTATTGATTGGGAGGGCTCCGCATTTCGACGACGTGCGCCGATCACGATCCCAGGGCAACTCCGGCCTTGGAGACGGATCTCCCCTGCGTCCCCCCCGACCACGGTCAGGAGGAAACCGAGCAGGAACGGATAACAATAATATAATGAATCAGTAAACACCATGACTACAATCCCAGTCTTATCTAAGCACTGTACTTCTACTTTCATTTGATAAATTATTTTAACATATTCAGTAAACATGAACCTGCTAAATTAAATAATTTGTTAGGAATCGGAGGGTGGAGGTAGAGGAGGACCCAAAATGAAGGGATGTCAGGCAAGGGTAACTTAAAGGGAATTTAATTAACGAAATTGTGGGGGTTCGGCTATGGGGGGGGGGCCTGGCAAGCTTCTCTATTTTCAGATCTCCGGCAGTCTTACGCCAGGCACGCCTCCGGCTGGAGAGGGCGTCGGCTCCTGCGCACCTGCAGCTCATCAACAACAATCACCGCGGGGTTTAAAGCTCAGCGCTGCCAGGAGCCAGACGCCGGATTATCCCGTTCCCAACCGTGGTACCTGGCTCACGTCTCCGATCGCCTCGCACTTGCCTGGTTTTTCCGTGACATGTTCTCTGCGCTAACCCCTGCCTGTCCTCGTTCTCCCTCCAGCCGTCCGGTGCCCGTCCGAGCCCGATCCTCCGTTGCCAGCCGTCGAGCGCCTGGCCGCCGCCCGCTGCTTGGCCGTCCTCACGCCGCCTGCCTGCCGACCACCGCCTCCGCCTCCTCGCCGGCTTCCTCTCCACCTCGCCGATCATCCCGCCCGCGCTCCTTCCGCGACAGCGCTGGTCTGTTCCCCGCTCGTCGCTCCCGCTGCCACCCCGCTGGCGAGCTCCGCTCCGCGGATTCAAGCGCACCTGACCTGCCTCTCCGCTCCGCCTCCAGCCTTCCTTCTTTGGCTTCCGAGCCAGCTGCTCCTCTCCCGATCTTCTCAATAAACCCTCCTCCACCCTCCACGCTTGCATTTGGGTCCAGTCTTCCTTCCGCTCGGTTCTTAGAACCGCCACAGAAATAGGGCAAACAAGGTACGAGGCACAAACAAACGAAATAAAGTGCAAAACAACGACGACTAACAAAACACGGCTGGGCAGAACTAAACTGGACTAGGACGCAGGGACAGGAACCAGGGATAAGCGACCGTGACAATGAAAAATGAACAATGAGCATGGACAATGAACAAGGGCAACAGTTACATCCAAGAAAGGGCAATGAACCAACGCCGAGTAGTCAGCGTAGGAGGCTTAAATAGTGACGTAATTAGTGGGTTGACGAGAGACAGGTGCGTGGCTGGTGGGCGCGTCTCTCCAGCCATGACGACATGACAGGACATGCGCTGGAAAGAAACGCCCCCACGCCCGTTGAGCAAACGTAAACAAAAACAAGACATGACGGAAACGGACCATAACATAATTGACCTTTTGTCCCGTAAATGTTTAAAATAATGCCAGCAATCGTAATACAATCCTTCACTATTAATTACATAAATCCTACAATAAAGCATAACTTTAACTCGATTGATGAAAGTAAAGTTTAATTTAGGCTATTAAGTAACTCAGTGATGGGCCTTCAAGGCCTTCTCTGTTGGCCAAACATAATCAATAAAAAAAATGATAATAATCGTCACATTGATGTTATATTATAGCTGAGCGTTGTATTTTTAGGTGAGAGTTTTGAATCCAATCAGAATTCCGTTCGCTCGTGTTGTTGGGCAGGTTGCACAATACGGGGAGCGGGCATTATGCATTCCGAGGCCTTAAGACGCAATTCTGCGGGCATCTCTTCTGTCAAAGTCAATGAGCTTTCATATTTGTTAGACGGTTGCGATAGCCAATCAGATCACGAGTTGGTTACAGTGAGCCTTTTCGCTGGCCTTAAGCTGAGGGTGATGAACGCGTTTTGTGATTGGATACTCACTCGTAAGGGGGCGGCGCTATGCCGAATCAACACACCCGAAAGTCGTAATTGGCGGCCGTTCGAAAATCTGAAATATATTCTTGCTTT
Organism: Idiotropiscis lumnitzeri; assembly: GCF_059441095.1. Lineage (NCBI taxonomy): Eukaryota > Metazoa > Chordata > Actinopteri > Syngnathiformes > Syngnathidae > Idiotropiscis > Idiotropiscis lumnitzeri. Next base: position 17,538,481 of record NC_142392.1, read on the forward strand.
TTTTAAACCACAATGGCCGAAGGAGGGAAAAGTGTGATTTTTATTGCAGATACACTTGCAAGGACATTTTCAAGTCGGACCTTTCAAGAGAAGCTGTATCGTCCAACACTCACTTAGTGGTGCGTAAGTGTGTTTCTGTATATTATTTGTCCAGCCGTGGTGTCATAAATGATGATATTTTGATGGGGATTTACTCAAGTAGGACAAAGTAGGACTTCACTGAAGGCACAGGTGTGACATGCACTGAAGTAACTTTAAAAGTAAAAAAAAATTACGATTGTTTAAGAATGTGCAAGAAAGAACTCAATCTGATCGAAATGTTGTGCTTTGACAAATGTCGATAAGTAATGATATTTTCCAGGAGGTATTTATTTCTTTGTTGTTTATTCATTCAATTCTAGACTTGTTTCAATATTTGAGTGTTGTTTTTCTTTCAATATGTCGTATATTTTGTCTTTGAAGTGTGGGTCCTTGCTGCCTTCCGGAGAGGCAGCCGAGCAATGCTGGATTGGTGATGAAAAAGAACGAAAGAAAGAAGAAAGATTTTATTCTCGTCACATGCTGATGTCAAAAGAAGTTTCCCCAAAAACGTGTGTGTGTGTGCGCTCCGCGCACGTGCGAGCCCACTCTCAGATATTCCCTTCTTATAGGGAATGCCCAAATAGGACATGAATATCTAATTTTCCTTTGTTACATATGCATTCCCATCCCGCTAGTCTTCGGGATTTCCCTCCAAAAGTCCCCCAGAGGGAGAGCAGATGCGTCTCCCCGTTGATACGACCAGTCTACTCGTGACCACCTTAAATTACTCTCATACCCTGGAAGGTCACCGACCTGGCGAGAGAATTGCCCCCACCATTAACAATGCTCAGGCCTATTTTCTCTCAGGGCAGTATCTGCCTTCATCGGAACTTCAGAACCAAGACTGGTCACTTCTGTGAGCTCCAGTCCCTTCATAGTTACAGATCTAAATTAGGCCATTTAAAAATACATGACTTTTTTTTTCATTTATTTATGTAATAATACAACATTTATTCAACTATTTTAGTATGTAAAATTCTCAACAATTTAAACCTTTTTATTTCACACTTGAATATTTCTTAACATATTTGTTCAGTTGAATATGTATGTAATTTAAATTATTCCATCCATCCAGCCATTTTCTGCCGCTCATCCGGGGTCGGGTTATTGAATTAATTTAATACATAAGTATTTTTTATATTTCAATATTTATTTCAAGATTAGGACTCTTCTCAATGAGTTCAATATTTATAAAATGTTGCTATATTTCTTATTAATTGCATTAAGTCTGTATGTCGTTGCTAATTTTACATTTTAATATTTCCCGATTTCATTATATAAGCAATCCAAAGTATAAAAAATAGAATATAGCATCAACAAAAACATTTGGTATATTTGACAAAATGATAGTTTTTCCGAAGTGAGATTCTACTTGATAGAGCTCAACCTAGAAAGAGGTTTTAGCTTGTCAGAAATTTATTCAGAAAGTGAAATATTAAATGTATGTGAGGGGATATTTGAAGAGTTTGAGTTTTGTTCAATGGACCATACATATACGAGCCAGCCAAACACAACGAGAAAACCAGCGCTGACTCCAGTCGCCATCAAGTTGCCAACTCCTGACAAAACCTTTGAGAGAAACTGAGACTATTTGCGTTTCTCTTTCTGGTTCTTTTTATAGTTCAACTTCTAGTTCAGTTTTTCACTTTTTCACAGCGTAATGAAGGCCAGTTGGCAAGTGGAACAAGTGATTTCATTGATGATTGTGGAAGGATTTCATAAGCACGGTTTCTTCTCACACCTTTTCCATGAAGTACGATTAAAAAGACAACTGAAAGGCATAATGTTAACAAATGTTGTTCCAGGCAAAGGCAATTAATTTTATTTACATGTTTGATGTAAACACCAAAACAAATCATCACTCAGACATGATGCTTATTCTGACACTAATCACATTGACTTTGTGTCAATAAAAGAGCTTTGCAAAATTCAATTTCATCATATTTTATTCAAAATCACATTTACATCTTACCACAAAGAGTCGGTTCTTTCATTTTTTTTTATTTTTTTAATCTTCAAGGATCGCTGCAATTCTCGCCAGCACAATCGTGTCTCTCAGCACTACGTTTAGTGAAGAATTTTTTAACACAAACACTGCAACTGAATGGCTTTTCAGCACTGTGTGTTATTGTGTGGCTTGTTAAATTTGCCTTTAGAGAGAAACTCTTGCCGCAAACCGAGCAGGAAAAAGGTTTTTCTCCACTGTGTGTTCTTGTGTGGCGTCGTAAATTTGACTTGTCAGAGAAACTCTTGCCACAAACTGAGCATGAAAAAGGTTTTTCTCCAGTGTGTGTTCTTGTGTGTTCTGTTAAATATGTCTTTTTCGAGAAGCATTTTCCACAAACAGAGCAGGAAAAAGGTTTTTCTCCACTGTGTGTTCTTGTGTGTTCTGTTAAATATGTCTTTTTCGAGAAGCATTTTCCACAAACAGAACAGGAAAAAGGTTTTTCTCCACTGTGTGTTCTTGCGTGCCTTGTGAAATGAGAATCATGTGAGAAGCTTTTACCACAATCTGAGCACGAAAAAGGTTTTTCTCCAGTGTGTGTACTTGTGTGGATTGTTAAATGCGACTTACGCAGGAAACTTTTGCCACAAACCGAGCAAGAAAAAGGTTTTTCACCACTGTGTGTTCTTGTGTGGCTTGTTAAATTAGACTTGGCAGAGAAACTCTTGCCACAAACTGAGCATGAAAAAGGTTTTTCTCCACTGTGTGTTCTTGTGTGTTGTGTTAAAGCTCCCTTTTCAGAGAATCCTTTGCCACAAACTGAGCAGGAAAAAGGTTTTTCTCCACTGTGTGTTCTTGCGTGCCTTGTGAAATGAGAATTATGGGAGAATCTTTTACCACAAACTGAGCAAGAAAAAGGTTTTTCTGCAGTGTGTGTTCTTGTATGTTCTGTTAATCGTGACTTTAGAGAAAAGCTTTTCCCACAAACCAAGCAGGAAAATGGTTTTTCTCCAGTGTGTGTTCTTGTGTGGTTTGTTAAACCTTCCTTTTGAGAGAAGCATTTTCCACAAACTGAGCAAGAAAAAGGTTTTTCTCCACTATGTATTGTTGTGTGTTTTATTAAATGTGACTTACCAGAAAATCTCTTGCCACAAACTAAGCAGAAAAAAGGTTTTTCTCCACTGTGTGTTCTTGTGTGGATTGTTAAATAAAACTTTTGAGAGAAGCTTTTACCACAAACCAAGCAGGAAAATTTTTTTTCTCCAGTGTGTGTTCTTGTGTGGCTTGTTAAATTTGCCTTATGAGAGAAGCATTTTCCACAAACTGAGCAGGAAAAAGGTTTTTCTCCAGTGTGTGTTCTTGTGTGGATTGTTAAATGTGACTTTCGAGAGAAGCTTTTGCGACAAAACGAGCATGATAATGTTTTTTCTCCACTGTGTGTTCTTGTGTGCGGTTTTAAAGACAGCTTTGAAGTTAATGAGTCAGTGTGACATGCCTTTTCACATTTGCCTTGCCCATCATCATCATCATCATCATCAGGAGAGTGTGATAATGTGTCCTCATTATGTACTTGTGATGGTCCCCATTGGTCTTCATCACCTTCTGTTGTCACGTGACTACTTGAGATGCTGCTTGGAGGCTCCGCCCCTCTGTTGTCCTCACTCTCATCCTTGTTTTCATCTTCAGTCTTGATTGGGACACCGTTCACTGGTGACTTGTTGATCTCCTCCTCCTCCTCTTCCTCCTCCTTTTTGATGTGAGTCCAGTCTGGCTCCTCTTTCACAGAACAGAGATCGTTTTCACAGACGTCTGCAGGACACAAAAAGACAAACACATTTGGTTTGGTCAAGTCAAAGCTCATGCGGCGACTTTGTCTTATATTGTTTCTACCGTGCTACCTTGACTTGTGCCTGCCGCACACGGAGCAATGCGTGCGACCCCAACTTGGACCGGACCATGGGGGTATTTCACAAAATAACGTCCTACAACGTAAACCTCCCTTTAGCAGCACAACTGTGATAAACGAGCATTTAAAACGGAAGCACGTTGCGGCTGATGCCCAATTTCATTTCTGACATAGTCACAGACGTTTCTGGAAGCGAGCTGAAGTCAGCACACACCGGCTATTGTGTGTGTCTGATGGAACACCTGTTGTGGGACCCTTACATATTGATGCAGACCACTGGGGGACATCGCAACATAATGTCATTGATAAAATAGGAATCGTTCAAGTGAAATATGTTTACAAGTATTTCATTTTGCATTTATAGATAGTTTCATCGTGGGTACTTTTTGCTTTCATGATAACCTGCATCCCTAAAAGAATTAAAGGGGCCCTGGAATCAGAGTCCCTATTTATTGTATGATTTACGTTTGGGTTTTTTTTTTACCCAAAATGACATTTATCCTGCGAGTAAGTTCCGACATTACCCTTTTTATTTTTATAAAATTTCTGTTTCTAAATAAATTTTAAAACAAAATTACGTTTGAAGAGTAAAAGTTCTTACACATAAATTAAGCAACAACGCTTTCACTCTGACTTTCATGTTGACATATTTGAATAATGACTGTATATTTTAAAGTTATCCAATATGTATTAAAATTAGACACACCATAATATTTTAAGAGTTCACTGAATTATTTTGTACCTGCAATGATGCATAACAGCCATAGCGTGTCAGTAATGAGTAACAAAGTAACACAACACCTCTCATGATTCCGTCATCATTGTCATTTGCAAAAATCACCAGGAACTATGAGATGCAGTCGAGATGCAAACCACCTGGGCCACAGGAACTTTATTACCAGGAACTAAATGTTCCTCGGCTTGTAGTTGGAAAAGGGGGTTGTGACGCTCTCCCTTTTTAAGCCCATAGTAAGCCAAAGAGCAGGTCAGTGACTTCCAGCTTGAAACAGGGATCCATGTTGCGACTCGACCACAAGTCTGATGTGGATGCAAAATGCTTGACATGTCTCAGCTCCCGTCCCGATGTTGTCCACATCGGAAGTGCTGTTTGCGGCAAATATTTTCGTACCTCTTGTCGGCTACTTTCATGAGGCGTTTAAATCCTGTCCGCTCCACTGTAACTAGAGGAGCTCTATCTTAAGCTATGTGCTCGGCTATCGCGTCCACCTCTGAGACGTTAACTCGTATGGTGTCGCCTCCGTTATGGGCTGTTGTTACTTGTCCAACCTTGCTCCTCACTTTGAACTTTTAGCACAAGCTCCAAGTCAACAGCATGGTTGTGTTGTGGGTGGTGAAAAAGAAAAGGTTGGACGCGCTGTTTCAGGTGCTTACGATGCACTTTGTAGTTTAAGTTTTTTTGCTTAAACATCGTCTTCATGGAACCCAAAACATTTCCAAACGACAGATGTCCACTTTATTTTCGGGACAAGCGCGACAGGAACAATTTCAACTAACGTTACTTCGTCCGCAGCCGTGTCAGCCGCTTCAGGATTTGAATCGCCAGCTACGAACGCGTCTTGTTTACATTCTTGTTCAGAAGGGAGGAGTCACGTGACTACACGCGCTGTAGCCGTCTTAAAGGGGCATGAGCATCGCCGCAGACAGAAAAGACTTCTTTTTCTTTTTTAGACACCGAATTTACCGACATGGGCAAAATGATGCCGGTCATTCTAATAAATTTCGGTAACGGTAAATTTTCGGTTTATCGCCCAGCCCTAACACATAGTATTTTCATGACCCACACTCTCATTCAGAACAAACAGATTCAGTCTGCTCAGGTCAAACTGATGACACCCCAGATAGCACTTCATGGACAAATACAATAAAACACATTCTCCACATAGGCCATAGAAGATACAAACATATCAAGTTGGGGGAGGACGTCACAGGGATGCTATCTCGAATCTCGTTGCACACTTGAGTACAATGACAATAAAGGGATTTCTAATTTCTAATCAAGAAGACCCAAAAATATAATCTGATCTGGGAAAACATACACCACACAATCTGTACACTGACGAGATTACAGGGGAATGTGAGCAGGAGAGACGGAGAGACTGCCTGAGAAGGTCAGCCTTGGACCTGGAACGTGGGCCGGGCCGGGGGAAGGAGCAAGGACGACCGATTCAACCTACATGACCCTTGACATAAAAAGCCTCCTATAAAATGTGAGGCTGGGCTGAGATCAGCGCGCCATTTTTCGATAGTACTGGTCTTGAGTACAGTTTCTCGTCAGATTAAGACAAAGCCGCCCAGATATCTGTATTTGTACTATTTCCTGAACGCCAGAAATTGAAGAAACTAAATATTGGAACTCTATTCAGTTGTTGTTGAGTCTTTATTTGACCCTATTCTTCTTGAGTACAAAAAACGATCACGCATTGGAGTAACTTTGGCATTTAAGATTCATTTACAAAATGTTTCTCATTTTCTCGGTGGCTCAACTCCAACAGTGGATATAAAAGTACACTACATCTGCCAGCATAGTTTTGAAACATGATGACGTGACAAACTTAATTTCTTTAACAACATTTAAAAACCTGAATAAGTAAAATGTTAAATAATCAGTTCAAATTTTAAACTGGGAAAAAAAACACGGAGTTGACCCCCCACTAATGGTTATTCTTTGGCATTTATTTTCTGCACTGATTTCATTTGGCAAAAACAAATGTTCAGCAAACCGGCAAATAAAATGCAACATTTAAAAATATAACGGCAATAACCTTGAACACATTTCCCCAAACAACTTAATGTTGTGATGCATATTTTTAACGATAGAAAGTCGTTTTTTACAAAGCAAATGAGAGTAAGACGTGTACAAACCAGCTTTGAGTGGCACAACACGAGGCTGGTTGCAAACTTCGCCCAGCAGTTGAAGATGTTGCTCGTTCTCTTCTTTTATTCCACAAAGTTCCTCTTTGTACTTGGGTGTCGTTCTTTCACACATTTTCAAATGACAATTCCAAAAAATCCGCACTTGATCTCTGCTTGGCGATGAGTCATGTGCCTCTTTTCGTTAGCGGCTAGCAAGCTAACAAGCTAAGCTAACTACGCCGAAAAGCATCAACGCGCGAAGATGAGTTATCGGGACACAAAGACTTAATTAATTATGTCGTAGTCCTTTAGAGTAGCACTGGACATTCTGTGAGAAATTTACAGTCAGTTCCACACTAAATCAGAAGAATTTAGCGGTGGACGGTTTTTGTTCCGGTGTGGACGGGTCGGTGGATGTGGTCGAGGTCCTTCGGAAGCTGCGCGCTTGCTTATGACGTCATGCTTTCAGCACGTGTTTTTCAAATATATTTCTTTGCCTCTGTGTATGTTTTTACCCCTAGCTGTTATATTTCAATATATATTCTATATAATATTTTATTTCGGTTGATAAAAAAAAAAAAACTAAAATAACGCCACATTGGCGCGTAAGATCTGACGTCACTTCCGCCTTTGCCTCGAGAAGCCGCTGCTGCTCCAGCAGTGAGACGTTTAAGTTTCTCCTCCCGAACTTGCAACAATGCTGTGTTTCACTCGGGCTGCGAGATTGTATGAATATAATGTCTGCAAATACTAGCAGTGCTTCTCAATTATTTCACGCCCGCCCCTCCCAAGAAGAAAAAGATTCGCGCCCCCCCCACCACCAATTTTTTTTCTGTCTTTGTAGATTGATGTTAGATTGTCAATAAAATATCCCTTAACTAAGCTAAATTGCTAAGAAATATAATTTTGAGAATTATTTTTTGTGAGGATCTCGAAACTCAGTACTCTGTTGTGCAAATATTGATGAGATGATAAATATTTACTAATACGTTTTTTTTTTTAAATCTTTATTCACAGAAGCAAACCAAACACATTTATGAATACCGAAATCCATGCGATGCATTTAATTTGAAGTACTTAGCACCTGCCATGTCACTCAGGATATTTTCACGCTTGGGAAACTGATAATGTTCTCTTATATGAAAAAAATCAGTGCCTACCTTCTGCCAGGGAGTTGTGGGAAGGTCAGCTACTAATACGTACATAATATAGAAAACACAAAAAGAAGAGCCAGGGGGATTTTAAACAAAAATTCTTTGTAAATAACAAAAAGCAACAGCTTTAGTATGTTTACGATACGTTTTTTAAAAATAATTTTATGGTTACTATACGTTTTTTTTAATGATTACTGTAATGTTCCGTCTTCTATCTTAAGAAGTCACGCAGGCAACGTGATGCTGCAAGCTTGTGTCTCTTAATTTACTGACTTGCATTCTCGTCTATGTGCAGACACACTTGTTCGTCTGGTAACCAAAACACACATCGGAAAATACTGCCAACTAGTGGCCAATGATATAACTGCTATCATTACATCTCCCTTTCAAACGTTAAACAATGCCTAGTGTTTTTTTTTTTTTTTTTTTTTTTTTTCTTTTCTTTATTGCAAACTGCAGAAAATACAACAATTAGACAAATGTAAAAGTCATTATAGTAAATCGAACAATTGAACAAGAAAACGATCATGAATATAGTGGAAAAGAATAATATAACTATTAAGTAAAAATACAGATAGATTAACGGAGAAATAGAAATAAATAAAATAAAAAATAAATAAAGATATTAGGGAACAACTTGCTTGGGGCAGAAAAAATAGGACTATATAAACACCTTCAAGTTTTTGCAGATCTCTATTGTTTTATGAGCCTTTTGTTTAAGAGAATATTTGATGGAATGGATGCACTGTTGAAAGTCGTTGTAAAAAACAATAAAGCATGGTTTCTTTCCACGAAATTTACAGGAGTGAATATGGTATTTTACCATTATAATCAAAAGATTTATCAAATAATATACATCTCTTTCGTCCATGATATCTTCAAAGAAACCAAACAATACATTTTTCCAAGCAATTCTTATATCACTTTCAATATTATTATGTATAAAATCACATAATTTCTGCCATAACAAATGAACATAAGGGCAATACCAAAATAAGTGAATAACAGATTCAGGGCATTTGTTACAAAAACTACAGTCCGTGTTAATACCGATCTTAAATAGTTTGTTTATATACATTTTGGATGGGTAGAATTTATGTATCAATTTAAAAGATATTTCTTTAATTTTGTTTGTGATTAGATATTTGCTTGATTGGAGCCAGACTTTTTTCCACGGTATATCATTAACAAACATATTCCAGTGTGGAATAACATAGGGTAATGTTGTAACGTCTTTCTGGAGCATGTTCCTTATGAGCCTATTGTTATTAATGGAGCCGCTAAGTAAACACACCTTCCCCGCGGTTATGGTAGTTGGGGAGAGATAATCTGTTTTGTAATAATCCAAACGCTTCTGACCTTTGAAAAGCATGCAAACACCAGTGGGGATGGCTCCAAAGACTTTGGCAAAGTCACCAGGTGTCACAGGGATACGATATTTCCTAAGAAATTCCTCATATGTAAACAGAAGTCCTTCATTATTAAACAGCTGATCGACCCAGATGATTTTGTTTTGGAACCAGTACTCCAGAAAGAGTGACTTATGCTTATAAAGAATATCCTTGTTATTCCAGATCAAATACTTATGGGGTGAAAAATTGTGTTTGTAGATAAGTGACCAAGAAAGAAATGCCTGGCGGTGAAAAGCTGACAACTTAACAGGGATTTTATCAATGTTATAATTGCTGACAAGAAATAAATCAATACCACCCAGCTTTGATAACATATGGAGAGGAATAAGATTCCATATTGAGTCGGGGTTTTGATACATTTGCTTGATCCAATTGATCTTAAAAGTATTATTCAGTGTAAGAAAATCCAAAAAGTTAAGGCCACCAGTTTCATAAGAATTCATAACGACAGTCTTTTTTAGATAATGATGTCTGTTTTTCCAAATAAAGTTATATAGTATTCTGTCAATGTCTTTAAGGATCTCCTTATTGACATGTAATGCCATAGCCGCATATATAAGACGAGAGAGTCCTTCTGACTTGGCAAGCAAGATCCTACCTCTCAACGACAGATCACGAATAAGCCATTGGTTTAATTTGTTATGGGTACTTTTAATAATTGGAGAGAAATTTGTAGCGCATCTCATTTTTTGATCTTTTGTTATCAAGATACCTAAATATCTCACTTCATTTCTTATGGGAATGTTATACAGCTCAGAATTATCACAGTTTTTAATAGCAATAAGTTCACATTTTTTAATGTTCAGGCATAAACCGGAGGCCCTTGAGAATTCCCCGATGGTTTTGATAGCAATAGGAATTTGGTTTTCATTTTTCAAAAAAAGTGTTGAATCGTCTGCTAGTTGTGTCAGTATTAATTCTTTGCCGAGGAGAGAAATGCCTTCAACAGCACTACTTTGGATATGATAAGCCATCATTTGTGCCACGATTAAAAACAGATATGGGGAGGCAGGACAGCCCTGCCGTATACCTCTAGAGATTTTAAATCGAGGGGACGTGCCACCTGATAGTTTAATGGAGCTATTACCGTTTTCATAGAGAGTTTTCATAGCTGAGCAAAAATAATTACCAAAGCCAAATTTAATTAATGAATGAATTATGAACTGATGTTCAACTGTATCGAAGGCTTTATAAAAGTCAAGAAATAAAATAAAGCCATTAAGGTCCAAAATATCAGAGTAATCTAGTATGTCAATAACTAGTCTTATGTTGTTTGTTATGTGTCGTTTGGGCATAAATCCTGACTGAGTCTCATCAATAAGAAAGTTCAAAATTCTTTTCAGTCTTCTGGCAAATATCAGAGCAAAGATTTTGTAATCATTATTAAGCAACGAAATCGGACGCCAATTATCAATCAGAGTATTATCTTTGTTTGGTTTGGGAATTAATGTCGTTAAACCTTGAGTCATTGTTATAGGAAGTGTTCCTCTTTTTAGACTTTCTACATAAACTTCAAAAAGGAATGGAGTCAGCTCAGATTCAAAGGATTTGTACAGTTCTGAAACTAATCCATCACTACCTGGAGATTTGTTATTCTTTAGGAGAGTAATAGCTTCTTTTACTTCTTCTGGTGTAATAGGTTTATCACATAAGACCATATCAGCTTCCGTAATTGTTTTAACAATTAAAGGATTCAAAAGGGCCTCGGTTGACGCCTGACAAAATTTAGAACTGTATAAATTTGTATAAAAACGGCAACAGTATTTCGCTATAAGATTGTGGTCTTCTGTAAGTGTTCCATCAACATTTAATTTATTTATTTTATTAATAGTGGCATGACGTTTTTCTAAATTAAAAAAGTAATGCGAGTTCTGTTCCCCTTCCTCCAGCCATCTTGTTCTGGACCTAATAAATGCTCCTTTAGCTTTTTGAACGTAAAGTTCATCTAATTTCGTTTGCAGAGTAGATAGTTCCACTTTTTCTGCCGCTGTCAAATTATCAAAGGGTTTGGAGGATAAGCAGGTGATTCTTGATATCACATTCGATTCTTCACCCCTTCTGGATTTAGCCAACTCACTACTAAATTTCCTGAAAAACTTACCAAGTTCAAATTTCAAAAGTTCCCAATTAGTGCAGAATTGTTTTTCATTTATAGCTTTAGACATGAAGTGAGAAATTAATTTTTTTACCTCCTTTTTAACAATATCATCTGTGAGTAATGAGCTATTAAGTTTCCAATATGCCGAGCGTGCATTACCAAGTTGAGAAGTCGACAAGTTAATCTTAATGTATATAGCCTTATGATCTGTGAGAGGGGTAGGATGTATGCCCACCTCAATATTGTTTTTATTAACACTCTTTGATATTAGCCAAAAGTCAATTCTTGATTGGCTCGATCTTGTTTTATTACTCCATGTAAATGTTTTGTCCATGGGATATTTTACTCTCCATATATCATCAAGGTCAAATTTATCCATAAAGGAAATTAAGTTAGAGTTTGTCCGATTAGACGAGCTAGGCGGCCATTTATCCATGTTATTATCTAATATAACATTAAAATCACCCCCTATAAGTAACACAGCATTAGGAAATTTAGTTAACCAGTTAATCAATAAATCATCAATTGACCTAATAAGATTATCATTTTCCGTTTTTTTATTATAACCATATATATTACTTATTATGTATACTTGATCATTAACTTGGATAGCTTGGCAAACACAGTGACCAGCTGGATCATATTCAGTAAGCAAAACTTCCCCGTTAAATCTGTTCTTTAAGGTAGCAACTCCAGCAGAATGTTCAATGCCATGAGCAAGCCACATACTATTGCCCCATTGTGATTTCCAGAATTTTTTATCATTTGTGACTGAGTGAGTTTCCTGTAAATAGACCAGGTCTGTTTTGAATTGTTTGGCAAAAAGAAACAAGGCTTTGCGTTTTGTAGAATTTCGTAAACCCCTAGCATTTAGAGAAAGAAAAGAAAGATTCAATAACATTAAACAAACAGTTGAAAACAATTAGAGCTAAAGATAAACCTTTAAGTAAACCTGAAGATAGATTAAGTATATTGTCGAGATCAGCACTTGTAAACATGTCATAAAGACCAGGTAATAATAGCTACATATTAAATAAATATAGCATTGCTATAAACACTAAGTATGTAACCGTTTAATAATACCAAAAGAACAGTCCCTTTTTTTTTTTTTTTAAATGAACCCTGAGTTAGAAAAGTATTTCAAGAAAATAAGAATGGTTAGGAGCATGGTTTCAACTCAAACTTGATCCCAAGAAGATTGAGAAAAAAGAGAAAAGTACTGCAATACACCTGAGAGAGTCCAGGTCTCCTCTTTTGAGGAAACAATGACCCAACCCTTCTATATGCGAACTTCTGAACCATTGATGTATCCCTTTCTACCCACAAAGTAGGCCATCTTGCCCTCTTCTCGAGCCTTTTTAATTCTGGGCCACAGTCGTTGTCTATTATCGCGGTCCTCCTTTGTCAGGTCCTCAGTGAAGCGCAGTCCCTTTGCCTGAAGAAATGCATTGTTCTTTGCCGCTTTCCAGAGTTCCTCTTTGATCCGACGAGAGATGAACCTGATGATGATATTGCGAGGCTTTGCATTGTCTTGAAATTTTCTTCCTGCTCGATGAGTCACATCAACAACATCGGGAAACTTCTCTTTTTCAGATGGTAGTACGTGTTGGCAAACAGCGATAACCTCTGCGCGTACATCTTCCTTCTCTGCTTCTGGTAGTCCGTGTAGCCTCAAGTTCCAACGTCGCCCGTAGCTATCCAAGTCAACAACACGCGTCATGTATGTCAAGACAGCCTCCTCATTTTTGTCAAGACGTTTTTCAACGAGGGTTATTTTTCCATTCATCTCTTTTATTTCTGAGCGAACAGTGTCCACCATTTTTTCAATAGCATCACATCTTGAGTTAATCAAGTTGGCCAAAGTGCGGACAGCATCGTCGGAAGAAAGAGCACTTTCTTGAGCGAGGGTGTAGGACAAAATAGGTCTCTTGGCAAGCGGAGGCTTACTTGGAGTAACAGGCAGCAGCGGAAAGTCATCATTCGTCAAATGTACAGCGTCGTCCATCACGTTGCTAAAGATGTGGTCGCTAGCATTAGCAGAGGCTTGTTCTCCACATTCCCCGCTTTTTTCACTTCTTCTCCCCGACTTTGGCATTTTCAGCGGTTCAATAATTCAAATCGGGTTCAATTGACGTCGGACTGGCTCTATGGTATACCTTAGTTTTACCCGGGAATGTCTTATAAATCCGTTTTATGCTGAGAGCTCGACATTCACCCTCTCTTCAAGCCGCCATCTTGGGAGCCCCTGCATTCGTTATTTATTTATTTATTTTTTTTTTATAATATTGCCTTTATTAGTCCCACAATGGGGAAATTCGAGATTCGAACCCAGGCCTCCTGGGGAGACTGGGTCCTGAACGCGGCGCCTTAGACCACTCGGCCATCCTGGCAGCCCCCTGCATTCGTTATTGATGGATGAGCGCAACTGGCGCTGACGTCATCAATTGCCCTAGTGGTGGTGTTGCCATACTGCATTACTCAAAAGAAAACTGCTCCAACACTATCCAACCAACAACATGGTGTCAGATGTCGTGTTCTTCAACGGAACAAAGTAGACGGGGGAACAACTGCAGGCTTGTCGGTGGCTTTATTTGTCTCTGCTTACACATCAACCTAAAGCAACAGTGCCTCCCCAATATATACCATCCCCGTAATCAGGATCAGCTGCAGGCCGTAATCAAGGATCAGCTGCAGCCCAGATGAACCTGTCTCATGCACAGCACCGTCAGTCCCAAACAATACAATCCACCACATCAGATGTGAAAACAAAACCAGCAACAAAAGTAAAATTCAATACATCTCTCAAGTTCATATTTGGGAACTAAAATGTTTCTTCATGTGCATACGGTTCAAATCGTACGTTTTTCCAATGTTGAGAAGAGCCATCTCCATACTGAACTCTCACACACACACGAGACCACCCTAACCTCGCAAAACAGCATTGTGATGTGTTTCTATATGCCCTATTCAGTACTGAATTCCATTGCACTGTCTTCTTTATTTATCTAATTTATATATTTGTCTGTATTATTGTTGTATTGCACTGGAGAGGGGAGCCCTCTAATCTCGTTGCACACTTGAGTACAATGACAATAAAGGGATTTCTATTCTATTCTATTCTATTCTAATGATTTGCATCGTAAATGGTGACATCTGTCGGTGAGTTGGTGACAGTGCTCCACACAGCCAGCAGCCAATCATATCACAGCGGGGTGTGTCCTCTGCTCTTCCGCTTTAGTGCGGAACAGACTGCGGTTTTCTCGAAGGAAATCCTTTCAGTGCGACTTTGAAAAACGATGCCATCTTTCTTTCATCTCGTCGAACAAAGAGAAGCACACGAGTTATCGCCAAGCAGAGATCAAGTGCGGATTTGTTGAGATTGGCGTTTGAAAATGAGTGCAGGAATGACACCCAAGTACAAAGTGGAACTTTGTGGAATAAAAGAAGAGAACGAAGCAGGTTTGTACACGTTTTACTCTCATTTGCTTTGTAAAGAACGACTTTCTATCGTTAAAAATATGCATCACAACATTAAGTTGTTTGGGGAAATCGTTCAAGGTTATTGCCGTTTTATTTTTAAATATTGCCGTTTACTTGCAGGTCTGCTTAACATTTGTTTATGCCAAATGAAATCAGTGCCGAAAATATATGCCAAAGAAAAACCATTAGTGGGGGGTAAACTCCGTGTTTTTTTTCCCGGTTTAAAATTTGAACTGATTATTTAACATTTTACATATTCCGGTTTTTATATGTTGCTAAAGAAATTAAGTTTGTCATGTCATCAAGTTTCAAAACTATGCTGACAGATGTAGTGTATGTTTATATCCACTGTTGGAGTTGAGCCACCGAGAAAATGAGAAACATTTAGTAAATGAATCTTCAAAGCCAAACTTACTCCAATGCGTGTTCGTTTTTTGTACTCAAGAAGAAAAGGGCCAAATAAAGACTCAACAACAGCTGATTAGGGTTGCGATATTTTAGTTTCTTCGATTTCTGGAGTTCAAGAAATAGTATCTGGGCGGCTTTTTCTTATTCTGACGAGAAACTATAATCAGACGAGCACAATCGAAAAATGTTGCGATGATCTCAGCCCAGCCTCACATTTTATAGGTTTTCTTTGTCAAGGGTCATGTAGGTTGAATCGGTCTGTTGAGTGTTATTGTATGACTGCTTGTTACTGTAATGTGCTTATTTGCCACAAGGGGTGCTGTCGCTAACAGACGATGCCATGTTAGGCAGGTGTTCAAGCCTTATTTCTCTCTCTCTGCTTTTGGCTCTGGAGAAGAGCAGTTCGTGTGTGTTGCTGAAATAAACTACGCCAGTTGGCTAACGAGAGAAGTTGTCTACATATCAGAATTATTCTTCTGCTGCGACTGGGCATCAAGGTATAATCCTATGATGCCACATGACCATGGATTTTATCAGGTTATGGGCCCAGAGTCGCGAGAATAGATTCTGAATGCAGTAACGAAGTGCACGTTAGCACGGTGAAGCAACGGTAGCGAGTTAGCTGCAAGGTATAGCTAGTTTAGCGGCGGGAGTACCGCGGGAAGCTAAAGCTAGGCTAACGGACAGTAAAGCGGAGCTACGAACACACAGCCATGGCGAACAGAAGCAAAAGCAAGTGGCCCACCTTCGATGGGAGAGCAGATGAGTACGAGCTCTGGGAAGAGAGGATGTTGTGCTGTATGCACGGAGTGGGTTTGAAAGAGACGATTTTGAAAGAGCCGACCGGCCCACTGACAGAGGAAGCCAGGGCCCAGGACGACAAGCTGAATGCCGACGCATATTGTGCGCTGGCACCACTCCTGGACAACACAAGTTTAGGACTCATATTCAGAGACACAAAAGACAAGGGCCGGGAAAGTCTCAGAGTGTTGCGAGAACACTATATCGGCAAAGGTAGGCCCCGCATCGTCTCCCTATACATTACGATGACGGCGCTGAAGAAAGCGGACACAGAGACTGTGACTGAATATATCATCAGAGCTGAACAGATTATCACGGCGCTGAGACGCGCGGGTGAAGCGCCGAGCGAAGGGTTGATGATGGCAATGATTATGAGAGGGCTACCGGAAAAATATAAGCCGTTCACGTTAATGGTGACGCACGGCTCAACGGACGTTTCGCTGGGGGAGTTCAAGGCCAAATTACGGAACTTCGAGGCAGCGGAAGACACAGGATCACTCGCCGAGGAGGCGGGAGAGACAGTGATGAAAGCACGGGCGGCGCAAAAGAAGAAAAGCGGACAGCCGACGGGGCTGGCGTGTTGGCGATGCGGCGAAAGGGGTCACCGTAAAGATGACTGCTCAAAGACTGTTTGGTGTAGTTTCTGTAAACACACGGGACACGCGGACAAAGCATGCCGGAAGAAGCGCGGACAGAGCGCCCGGTACGCACGCGTCCAAGATGGCGGAGAAGATGACGGCGGTGGCAGCCATGAAATGCAACATGATGACGCCAGCAGAGCAACTGGAGGTGAGGATTACTCCTTCAGGATGGAGACTGAGGATACCAGCTGGACAACACAGCAATTGCAACGAACGGTACTGATTGTGGACACAGGTGCATCGTCCCACATTATGAATGACAAAAGACGGTTTAAGAACTTTGTGAGCGATTTCAGGCCGGAGAAACACAGCATGGAACTAGCAGTTGGAAAACGTGTTTTTGGGCTGGCACGAGGCAAGGGAGATGCACAGGTATGTTTAATCGACAGTAAGGGGCGTCGGTGTAAAGTTGCGTTAAAGAACGCCCTATACATCCCATCCTTGCCTCAAGAACTGTTTTCCGTGAAGCGAGCTACAGCTAAGAGTGCCAAAGTCTTCTTCAAGGAAGGTGAAGACGTTCTTACGGCGCCTGATGGTCCAACATTTGACATTTAAAAGAATGTACTACTTGATAACAGCGTGTGATGAAAACGATGTGTGTAAAGTCAGCCATGATATTCAGACATGGCACAAGATAATGGGGCACTGCAACTATGAGGATATATTGAAATTGCAAAATGTAACAGTTGGCATGCACATTAGTGGTGCGAAACACAAGCCTGATAAAGAATGTGATGTATGCATAAAAGGGAAGTTCACCCAAACGAGAAACCGAAATCCAACTGACAAGGTAAAGACACCGCCAGAACTGGTGAACACAGATTTAGCTGGTCCGATTAGCAACAAATCCATTGATGGTTTTAAGTATGTGCAATCTTTTACAGATGTGTATACAGGTGCGGTGTTTGTTTATTTTTTGAAAGCAAGGATGATGGCGATGCTCTTCAAGCTACCAAGAAGTTCTTATCTGATGTAGCACCATATGGCACTGCGATCAGACAATGGAACCGAGTTCACAAACAGAGACTTCAAGACACTGCTACGAAAGAACAATATGAGACATGAAACCTCCTGTCCTTATTCCCCACACCAGAATGGGGTAGCTGAGAGGGAATGGCCGACTCTTTTTGATATGGCCAGGCGTAAGCTTATTGACTGCAACTTACCAAAGAGCCTCTGGCACAATGCTGTTCAGGAGGCGGCATATACAAGAAATCTGTGTTTTAATAAGCATACAGGCACCACTGACAGGAAAAATGTGTCATTTATCAAGGATGCACAAGTTCGGGTCAATATGCTATGCCTATCAACAAGACAGGATTAAACTAGACTTTAAGTGCGAAAAAGGACACTTTGTAGGGCATGACAAAGGCAGTCCAGCCTTTCTAGTTTATTATCCAGTGAGGGAAAGGTGTTCCCACAGACTGGTAAAGTTTGTCACCAAGACAACATGTGAAAATGAAACGCTGATTTATGAGTTAAACCTGCAACCAAGAGTGAGTTGTGAAGTCAAAGACACCCCACAACCTAGTGCGAGCACAGACATACAAACGGGTGGTTCAAAACAACCAAAAGATGATGATGACAAGCACCCAAAGGGACACCACAGGTCCCAGGCAGTGGGAGATATCCTACTCAAGAACGAAGACCACCGGGTTATCTAAAAGATTATACTCAAGACAGCAGTGAGGAGGATGACAGTACACTCGTTAGCACAGACTACTGCAACAGAGTAATGTGCAATATTCCCCAAAACTTTAAAGAGGCCTTAACATCAACTGAGTCAGAAAAATGAAAGAAAGCAATGGACGAGGAGATGGTCCTTAGAGGACATCCAGACTTTTACTTTGACTAAATTGCCAGATGGCAGAGAGACAGTGGAAGGGAAGTGTGTCTATTCAATCAAGGAAGGCAGTGATGGACGTGAGATGTACAAGGCCAGGTTTGTAGCGAAAGGTTATAGCCAGAGAGCAGGAATAGACTATGGTGAAATATTCTCACCAACAGCAAATCTGACTCGTGTACGGGTGGTGATGCAAAAGGCTGACGTAAAAACAGCTTATTTGCACGCACCCATTGAGAGAGAAATATACATGGAACAACCTGAGGGTTATGAGAAAGGAAGAGATGGGCTAGTGAATAAGCTGGAGAAGTCCATTTACGGCCGAAAACAATTTGGACGTAATTGGAATTTATTACTTCACAAATACCTAACCGAGAACAAATTTATCCAGAACCAAGCAGACCACTGTGTATACACGAAAGAGTCTAAAGTAGAATATGTTATGTATTGATTGTAGTCGTTGCTCGTCGAGAATGCAGCGGTGCCCCCTGGGTAACTTGTTGATGACGTAAGTTGTTGTTGAGTGCGGAACAAAAATATACAGACGTAGTTGAAATGGCTTCCTGTCTCCCGAGTCTTTACTTTGGATATTAACCCTCCTACCCAAGTTATAACAAACTGGCGACGAGGTACGGCCCTGCGCTGATTGTTTTTGGCCGTGAACCGACGTTGTCGAGTTTTTTTTTTCTCGCCGAGTGTGCGGCGCGTCGTCGCGGCTAACCAAACGGCTAACTGCCGCCTCCGTCTTTCGGGAGTCGCCGCTGCCTCGGAGGAGGAGGGATCCCCGCGGTGGACGTGAGGAGTGTTCGTTGCTGAAGGAGGAGGAGAAATCTCCGGGAAAAAGAGAAAGAAAAAAAAAAAAAAAGACATTTTCCGGAACTAACTGTTGAAGGAATATAACCGAGGATGGCTCTGGTCGGACATATGGGGCCATTTGACGAAACTGAGGAACAATGGACTTCATACACTGAGAGGTTTGAATACTTTATTCTGGCTAACAAGATAGAAGAGAATCTTGTCGTTCCAACGTTCCTAAGTATTGTGGGAGGAAAGACATTCAACCTACTGCATAGACTTGTTTAACCTGACAAGCGAGGGAACAAGACTTATGTCGAGATTGTGACTATACTGAAAAATCATTATGCACCAAAACCGTTGGTCATAGCAGAGAGGTTTAGATTCCATAAGAGAAATCAGGAAGAGGGGGAATCTGTTTCAAAATTTGTAGCTGTATTGAAACAGTTATCTGAACATTGCGAATTTGGACTTTCACTAAACGACAATATACATGACTGGCTGGTGTGTGGTCTGCGCTGTGAGTCAATTCAAATACGACTATTGACAGAAGCTAACCTGCTACTGGAGAAGGCGGTTAAAATTAGCACATCAATGGAGATGGCTACCAAAGAAGCACAGTTGTTAAGCACTTCCACCCAAATACACAAGGGAGCAACGGAATTTACAAAGAAAACAGCATCAAGCCAACCCTGTTATCGTTGCGGAAAATCAGGGCATCAGTCAACAGAGTGCCGGTGTAAGGACTTGGACTGTAGAAACTGTGGTAAAAAGGGCCACATTGAACGTGTCTGTAGAAGTAAGAAGGTTCAGTCACACAAACAACATAATGAGAGACAAAAAGGTGGTGTAACCCGGAAGAAATACGTAAATGGTAGATGGTACATGAAGAGGATGAACACAGTGATTGTGAGTCAGAGGGAGATACAGTACATGTCTTATCTGTTATGGACGACCCTGATGACGGAAACTGGGTCACACCGTTACTTGAGAATGTGCCAGTCCGAATGCAGCTGGACACTGGTACACGTGTGTCCATGATATCGGAAGTTGTTTGTAAAGACAAATTCCAACACCTTGTCCTCCAAAAGACTAGACTGAAGTAAAGACCATACACCGGTGCGCCTGTCCCAGTGCTAGGAGTTGTGTATGTGATGGTGGAACATAACGAACAGAAAAAGACTCTTCCCTTGTACGTTGTAAAAGGAAATTATCCAGCTTTGCTGGGCCGCTGGTGGCTCAAGAAGATCAAATTGAATTGGCAACAAGTGTTCATAATCAGGGAAGGAGAAACAACCTGCCTACAGACGATCTTGAAAAAGCATTCCAAGGTTTTTGATGGTGAACTTGGTAGCATGAAAGACATTACTGTTATACTGAAGGTTAAACCTGGGAGTTCCCCAAGGTGTCTAAAAGCTAGACCAGTCCCACACGCCATCAAACCGAAAGTCGAAGCAGAATTCGACAGATTGGTAAAGAGTGGGGTTCTAGCCCCTGTAAGCACAAGTGACTGGGCTACTCCTGTTGTTCCTGTCATAAAAAAAGATGGCAGTCCCAGAATTTGTGGTGATTTCAAAGTCACTTTGAATCCAGTTTTGTCAACTGAAAAGTATCCATTACCCCTCATTGATGATCTTTTCTCATGCCTGGCTGGAGGGAAGAAATTCAGCAAAATTGACTTATCGCAAGCATACCTCCAAATGAATGTGGAACGTGAGTCACAGGAGCTGTTGACCATTGTGACTCACAAAGGACTTTACCGGTATCAGAGACTCCCTTTCGGAATCACCTCTGCTCCAGAACTTTTCCAAAGGGTAATGGACCAGATACTGAGTGGTCTTTCTGGGGTTCAGTGCTACCTGGATGACCTGCTTATCACCGGACCTGATGAACAGTCCCCTTTACAAAATTTGGACGCGACCCTACTGCGACTGGAAGAATATGGATTGAAGGTCAGATGAGACAAATGTGAATTTTTCAGACCAAATGTTGAATATTTAGGACATGTGATTGACAGCACAGGACTGCACAAAGCACCATCAAAGGTAAAGGCTATCGTAGAGGCTCCAGCTCCCAAGAATGTGACCCAGTTGAGATCTTTTCTGGGGTTGTTGACATATTATGCCAAGTTTGTGCCCATCATGCCGTCTGGAGAAGAGAGACCCATTGCCTTTGCGTCAAGGACGCTTAACAAGGCGGAAAGCAATTATGCACAGATTGAACGTGAGGCACTTTCTATCGTCTTTGGAGTAAAAAAACGCAGAACGCCGAAGTGTTTTACTTCGAGGAAATGTCTGTTGCTCCAGTTACCTCAACGCAGGTGAAGAAAAAGACTCGCACTGACCCAGTCTTGTCCGAGATCGTAGATATCATCACTCGGGGAAGGGGAGGAGAGATGACACTAACCTTCAAGCCTTACTTAATGAGACGAGATGAGCTTTCAGTCCAGAATGGATGCTTATTGTGGGGCTATCGTGTAATAATTCCACCACCCCTCAGAGAGAAACTGCTTGCGGAGTTGCATGTTGGACACTGCGGTGTGGTTAGGATGAAAGAAATTGCACGCAGTTATTTTTGGTGGCCAGGCTTGGATGCAGCCATTGAGGAGAAAGCAAGATCCTGCAGTGACTGACAGAAATTGAGAAACCTCCCACAGCTTGCACCTTTACACCCATGGGACTGGCCTGAGGAACCGTGGCAAAGAGTCCATATTGAGTTTGCTGGACCACTAGAGGGCCACATATTCCTAGTGGTAGTCGATGCTCATAGCAAATGGCCTGAAGTAGCTGTCATGAAAAGCACCTCTTCAGAGAGAACTGTCAAAGGGTTAAGGTCTATGTTCTGCAGGTTTGGTCTTCCCCAACAGCTTGTCAGTGACAATGGCCCACAGCTGGTGTCGGAAGAGTTCCGAATGTTCATGGAAGAGAATGGTATTCAGCACATCAGGTCTGCACCGTATCATCCTGTTACAAATGGGCTTGCTGAAAGATTCATACAAACTATGAAGCAAGCGCTAAAGTCCTCCCCAAGTACACAATCTCTAAACCGTTGCCTCAATAGATTTCTAATGTCATACAGAAACACGCCCCACGCCACAACTAAGGTGTCTCCTGCCTCATCATTGTTTAAGAAAACACTCCGCACACGACTTGACCTCTTAAGACCTCCAAAGACAAAAGACATTGTTCATCACCAACAGGAAGCTCAAATGGGACAACGGGAAAAGGCAAAGTTACGGTCCTGAACGGCGGGAGATAAGGTTCTCGCTCAGAACTATGCCCATCATATGTATCATATACAGTGAAAACCCATGATCACCTCGTTTGGAGACGGCATATTGATCAATTGTTCCTGGCTTCCGGCCCTGGGGAAGACTCATCTCGTGCTACGTCCTTCAATCCAGCGCCAGAGGTCCATCAAGAGCAACATCCACCTTCAGAAAAACCTCAGGAGCAACCCTCTGAAGTGGACAATGTAAACGGAACACCCAAGCCTGCTCAGGGGACTATGCCCGGTACCCCTCGCAACCCAGGAATCATTCAGCCATCTTCAACAGACACTGTAACTGACTAATTGATCGGTCGTACTTATCCTAAAAGACAAAGACGACCCCCTGACAGACTGACGTTGTAGTGTAATGACTAACCCATTTTATGGGGCAGAATAATCCCCAGGGTGTGATGGTTCGGTGAACCGTGTGGAGGGAAAAGAGGACCCAAGAGCGACCGGGGTGAGGTGAAGAGGTTTTATTGAGAAGGAAGGCTGGGGAGCGGCGGGATTGGAACCCGGGCGGGGGGAGCTGGGGGTGGAGCGGCGCGGCGAGTCCGACGAGGCTGCGGAAACGACGATCGTCGAGCAGGGGGCGAGGCAGCGGGAGCTGGACGCGGGAGGTGGCCCGGTGGCGGGGCAACGGGAGCGGCGAGAGGAAGGCAGGCGGGCGGCGTAGCGGAGGGAGCGTGGGCGCGGTGATCGGCGTCGTGGGGGAGACGCAGGTGAGGCGGCGGGCGCGGGGAGCGGCAGGCAGGCACGGTCGGAGCGGACAAGGCGCAGGCGGCGATCGGGAGGTCGGAGGTGGGCAGCGGAGGCACGGACTCGGACGGGCGCTGGACGGCTAGAGGAGGGACACGAAAACACAGGAGTCAGATGCGAGCGAGCGTCAAGGCGATCAGGCGAGAGCGAAGTAAGCGAGGACATGAATCAGTACCACGTTACGTCACGGGATAATCCGACGTCTGGCTCCTGGCGAGGCTGGTTCTTATAGCGATGGTGATTGCTGCTGATGGGCAGCAGGTGCGCAAGAGCCGACGCCTTCTCCAGCCGGAGGCGTGCCTGGCTGGAAGCTGCCGGGAACCTGGAAACAATAACAACTCGCCAGGCCCCCCCAAACCCGAACCACCACACAGGGTTTAGTCCAGATTAGTCCACCCTCTCTCCGTAGTTAGTGCCCGGTTGTAGGGCAAGTTAAAATTGTTGTGTATTGAATCACAATCTTTACCTGGCAATACTTTGTAAAAAAAAAAAAAAAAAAATTAAGGTTGACTTTTGCTAAGGGGACCTTAACAGTAAGGGGGAAGGAATATGTTATGTATTGATTGTAGTCATTTCTCGTTGAGAATGCAGTGGTGCCCCCTGGGTAACTTGTTGATGACGTAAGTTGTTGTTGAGCGCTGAACGAAAAATACAGACGAAGTTGAAATGGCTTCCTGCCTCCCGAGTCTTTATTCTGGATATTAACCCTCCTACCCAAGTTATAACAACAGACATTTAATATTGTCGACAAGTCTTTTCACATGTTAAAACAACACCCCAACAATGCCGTCAGAACTAAGAAAACAGCGATATAAACGGATAGAGCGCACAAATAAGGATGGCTCTCAAAACAATAACGAAACTTAAAGTAAATAGCACAATATTCACCTCATTGGCCACATTCACTCAAAAGGAATAAAGGTTTACAAATCTTCACTCAGACGTGACTTGTCGTCTTGCCTTCTCTTCAGGGTACATTGCCTCTTCTGGCCATTGTGTGCATCTATGCCCATGTCCCAAAACAACAGTTTATACATGAAGAAGAAAAAACAAGTTCCCCTCTTTATTACGATTTTAAACCAAAACACCTGAAAATTATACCTTACTTAACATTTTAAACACAAAATAATGTCTTTATTCAGTGTACTTTTGAACCACATTAAACGATGAAATAAAGGAATGAAATAAATTAGTTTGGCCTTTGACGGCAGCTACACTGTGTTTGTATTTAGTTCCCTGGTTGCTTTCATTTCTTGTTGGTCCCTTGTCGCTTGTCGCTGTCGCTTTCCGACGTTCTCGGCCCTGTTTTCTGACCTGTCTTGCAGTCGAGCTTAGTTTTGTCAAGTCGTCTTTTGTTCGTGTCTGTTCTTTTGCACTTTTTGATATTTTAGTTTTTCCAAGTTCCTTGTTTGCCCTTTGTTTAGTTTATTAAATACACTTAAGTTTCCCTCTCCTTGCTTCCCTGCTTTTGGGTCCTCTTCAACCTACTCCACAACTTGACACAAACATGTTGACATAAAGTATCACTTAATCACGTCAACTGTTAATATTAGGGAAATACATTTGGAAAACTGTCCAACCGACCACATGGTGGCAGATGTTTTAACAAAACCAGCAACAAAAGCAAAATGCAATTCAATTCAAGTTCATATTTGGGAACTAAAATGTTTGGTTATACGCATACGGTTTAAATCGTACGTTTTTTTTCTATGTTGAGAAGAAGATAATGATTTGTATCGCAAATGGCGACATCTGTCGGTGAGTTGGTGACAGTGCTCCACAAAGCCAGCAGCCAATCATATCACAGCGGGGTGTGTCCTGTTCTTCCGCTTTCGTGCCGAACAGGAAATCCTTTCTGTGCGACTTTGAAAAACGACGCCATCTTTCATTCGTCTCGTCGAACAAAGAGAAGCTCACGAGTTATCGCCAAGCAGAGGTCAAGTGCGGATTTGTTGAGATTGACGTTTGAAAATGTGTGCAAGAACGACACCCAAGTACAAAGAGGAACTTTGTGGAATAAAAGAAGAGAACGAGCAACATCTTCAACTGCTGGGCGAAGTTTGCAAGCAGCTTCGTGTTGTGCTCCACAAAGCAGGTTTGTACACGTCTTACTCTCATTTGCTTTGTAAAGAACGACTTTCTATCGTTAAAAATATGCATCACAACATTAAGTTGTTTGGGGAAATCGTTCAAGGTTATTGCCGTTTTATTTTTGAATATTGCCGTTTACTTGCAGGTCTGCTTAACATTTGTTTATGCCAAATGAAATCAGTGCCGAAAATATATGCCAAAGAATAACCATTTGTGGGGGGTAAACTCCGTGTTTTTTTCCCCCAGTTTAAAATTCGAACTGATTAGTTAACATTTTACATATTCCGGTTTTTATATGTTGCTAAAGAAATTAAGTTTGTCATGTCATCATGTTTCAAAACTATGCTGACAGATGTAGTGTATTTTTATATCCACTGTTGGAGTTGAGCCACCGAGAAAATGAGAAACATTTAGTAAATGAATCTTAATAGCCAAACTTACTCCAATGCGTGTTAGTTTTTTGTACTCAAGAAGAAAAGGGTCAAATAAAGACTCAACAACAACAACTGATTACAGTTGCGATATTTTAGTTTCTTCACTTTCTGGAGTTCAGGAAATAGTACAAATACAGATATCTGGCCGTCTTTTTCTTAATCTGACGAGAAACTGTACTCAGACGAGCACAATCGAAAAATGTCGCGCTGATCTCAGCCCAGCCTGACATTTTATAGGAGGTTTCCTATGTCAAGGGTCATGTAGGTTGAATCGGTCGTCCTTGCTCCTTCCCACATTCCACGTCCAAGGCTGACCTTCTCAGGCAGGCGGCAGTCTCTCGGTCTCTCCTGCTCACATTCCCCTGTAATCTCGTCAGTGTACAGATTGTGTGGTGTATGTTTTCCCAGATCAAATTGTTATGTTTTTTGGTGTTCTTGATAGCGTCCCGGTGACGTCCTCCCCTGCCCAACTTGATATGTTTGTATCTTCTATGGCCTATGTGGAGAATGTGTTTTGTCGTATTTGTCCATGAAGTGCTATCTGGTTTGTCATCAGTTTGACCTGAGCAGACTGAATCTGTTTGTTCTGAATGAGAGTGTGGGTCATAAAATTCAATGTGTGCAAGTTTGAGGTCTTACATTTAAACTAAGTCATATCAATTTAGAATAGAATAGAATAGAAATCCCTTTATTGTCATTGTACTCAAGTGTGCAACGAGATTAGAGGGCTCCCCTCTCCAGTGCAATACAACAATAATACAGACAAATATATAAATTAGATAAATAAAGAAGACAGTGCAATGGAATTCAGTACTGAATAGGGCATATAGAAACACATCACAATGCTGTTTTGCGAGGTTAGGGTGGTCTCGTGTGTGTGTGAGAGTTCAGTATGGAGATGGCTCTCGGAAAGAAACTGTTTCTCAGTCTATTGGTCCTTGATTTGATGCATCTGTAGCGCCTGCCAGAGGGCAACAGGTCGAACAGGTGTGAGTTTGGGTGGGTATTGTCATTGACGATGTTGAGAGCCCTTCTGAGGCACCGGGCGGTGTAGATGTCCGACAGTGGGGGGAGAGGGCAGCCAATAATCCTTTGCGCTGTTTTGACTGTCCTCTGGAGCCTCACTCTGTCCGCCTCAGTGCAGCCGCTGTACCAGGTGGAGACACAGTACGTCAGCAGGCTCTTGATGGACGAGTGGTAGAAGGCCAGCAGCAGCTCCCTGTCCAGGTTGAATTTCCTGAGGACTCTCAGGAAGTGCAGACGTTGGCGGACCTTCTTTACCACTGCTGTGGTGTTGTGAGTCCAAGAAAGGTCATCGGAGATCTGTACTCCCAGGAACTTGAACGTGTGGACCCTCTCCACACACACGCCTTTGATGCAGAGGGGGGGCGGCAGCGTCTTGTTCCTCCTGAAGTCGACGACAATGCACTGCACTTCTACTTTCATTTGAGAATTTTTTTCCATCACCAATTCTGCCATGCTCCGCGACCTGTCCGGAGGGAAGCTGAGCCAGACCCACACATCAACAACAAAATATACCTAATTTTTGGCGTCACAAACGGGATTCTTGCTCCATTGAGGGTCTCAGGGTGCTGGGGCGCAGGCGTTCAACAGCCAGCCGGCTGAACTTTCGGTGAGATGCTTTTACTCACAATGGGTGTTGTGCGCCTGTGTCCAAGCGGTCGGGGCTTTTGGGGTCGTTAAAGAGAGCTTGTGCATGTGGGTCTGCTGGCTGATTGGTCATGGAAAATGTCCCTGTGTTAGTTTCAATTATTGTGAAGCCTCTATAATGATTAAGACATTCAAAGATGCCAAAGTAACCGCACTTTGAAAGAACATTAGTATAAAAATAAATAAATAAATAAATGAAAAAAAATGATGATAGGAACTAAGTAAATGGGACTAGTGCGGGAGAAATGTGCAGAAGATAAAGAAAAGAAAGGTCTAGTGGTTAAAGAGATGAGAAATAAGAAGTGTAAAACTATAGCTATAGACAACATAGTCGTGAATAAGCTCAGTTTGAGCACAGAACCTGGCCATGGTGGAAATTTTAGCAGGAAAATTATGAGCTGGAAATAGAAATAATGAAGAGAAGCGCGCTTCCACGTATCGTATTGGGCACTTTGTGGCATGGAACACAGTAAGGATCGAGGCGTACCGTTGTGTGGAGGGCCCGATGGTTTCGCTGGTACGTAGCAAGAGATACGCTGTTCAGATATGTACCCTGTGATTACTCGTGTTCTGGTCAAGACCACGCAAAATCAAAAACCTGGCTACCATCTACTGTGGGACCAGGAAGTCAGGCAGCCCCCACGCAGGAGATAAGGGGTGATAGTTATAAACCAGTGCCGACTTGCCCCTTCTAAAAGCCGTATGTGATTGCATTAATATTCCGTTTTATCAGTTCAACTAACGCGTGTGCGTCCTAGTGTGCATTGAAAGATGCAGCATAAAAAATATGTTTAAAATTTTGGATAATAACCAAAGCAAAATTAGAATGAGAAAGATAATTGGCTACATAATCATTGGGGTGAAATTAATCTTCATTGCAAGAAGCGGTGATTTAAATAGAGAAATCTAAGATCATAAAAGAATGAATGCATGTTCCGTGGAATGTGATTTGTCAACACGGAAAAACCCTGAGTGATGAAAACGTTAACACTGAAAAAAGATACAATTTTGTTGAAAAAGAACATGCAAGGTTAAAGGTCATGCAAAACGAAAAAAAAAAAAACATCTAATGTTCCATACTTCAGTTTGGCGACGGATGTACTACGATAATTCAATTAATGGAACGACATTTTGAGATGGAAATGACAGGAATATGATGAATTATCATGTTATGAGGGGACTTTTGATATACAGTAAATTGATTTAAATTAAATTAGAAATTTTTCGTCTGCGGATAATCCACTTCAAAGAATACTGACTCATTGGTTGAGGAAAACGGGGTTATATTAGTTCAGTGGTTCTCAATTATTTCCTGTCACGCCCCCCCTACCAAGAAGAAAATAAATTTGCGCCCCCCCACTACAGTTTTTTTACATTTCGTACTCATGTACAAGTTCTTTGTATATTAATGTTGGATTGTCAATAAAATATCCCTTAACAAAGCTAAATTGATAAAAAAAGTGAGGATCTCGAAACTCAGCACTCTGTGGTGCGAATATTGATGGGATGATAAATATTTACTATACGTTTTTTAGTTTTTTTAACTTTATTAACATGAACAAACCAAACAGTTATTAATACATAGATAAGATAGAAAAGACAAAAAGAGCCAGGGGGATTTCAAACAAAAATTCTATATAAATAACATAAAGCAACAGTTTTAATCTGTTGACTATACATTTTTTTTTTATGTTTACAATCTGATTGACGTCAAACCGCTTTGTTGTGATGACGTCAGCCATTTCCGTGTTCCAGCCTGAGAGCGTCTGCTAAATTGCTCACGTAGCCATCGTCTTATTTTGTTCGGATACGTAATGGTTGCAATACAACATTTCTGTTCATAGCTGCTGGCTCTCCGCCCGAACGCGGTTTGAGTCAGACTTCTTTTCAAAGTTGAGCGTCCATCGAAGCAATTCATTTTAGCGATTAGCGCGCTTAGCGTCTTCTTGCTCGCTCTGCTGCGGCGCAAGATAGCTTGGCGCGGGCATTTTAGGAGCGGCGAAAGAAATCACTTCCGGGTCAACGCTTTTTTTTTTTTTTTTTTTTATCAGTACTGCGTGAACTTGGGGCACAAACAACTTTGACGAGCTCAAACTTGTTGTCTGAGATCGCCTTTTTTGGTCCCAAAACCATGTAAATCATGTTCCCCAGGGTCCCAAGCGCCCCCCTCAGCATCGCACCGCGCCTCCCCAGGGGGGCGCACCCCACTATTTGAGAATCACTGTATTCGTTAGTTAAAAAAGACTAGCTAAATTATAGTTTGTGTTCATGGGGATTGAATATGAATCATAAACAGAAGACAAAACCAATTGGCATTGGCATTTGTAAAATATGATGAGGGATTAAGTTGGTGAGCTCTTATGGGAGACGGGGCGAGACGCGAATGGATTGAAGCTTCCACCAGTGACCCGTCCAATAGTGTCACCACCACTCAGCTGTGCTGGGTGGCCGTCCTCGAGGGCGTGCGCCTCCCAGTTACTGACATCATGCGAAACAGTCCGTCAATGAGAAACTGCTAATCAGTATGAGTAGAACCCCCGTTTTTGCATTGATGAAAGAAAATATTGTATTGGATGGAGAAAAAGAATTGTTATACCTGTGGGTTCAGAGGGACAAGAGTGCTAATTCACAGGGAAAGGAAAAAAGAATATGGGGGGAAAAAAATTTAATAAAACGGAGCGGAAGCAGCTCATGCAGCAGCCGACGCATGCAGCTCCCATTGCGTCTGCTCTTTCCGTTTCCGCTGCTCCTGGGCCAGGTTCTGGTGACGCAGCGCCACAGCAGGCTTGTTGTCCGCACCGGCCGGTCAACAAGGTCACGTAACAGAAGTAGGGGTGGTTATAGACATGGGTTGTGAGTGGGACGTGCTTTTGCTGTGGGGTCACTGGGTGATGAGCGGTCCAAACCGAGCCACTTCCTGAAATGTGCCATCCTGTGGTCCAGCGCCATGCCAGTCACAAAGAGGTCCACTAGCACCGGGGCGCCATCGCTACCCCCTCCTCCGACAACGCTTCGATGGCTTCCAAACGCACACTTGACGCCTCAACCCGATTGGGACCACATTCCACGATAGGGGTGCCCGCGGAGCCTCAGCATTCAAGGACCGGCAAGTCTTGGCATTCCGGTGACGATTGATGGACAACAGTTTTTGATGGTGGAACAAGATATTCCACGCTTTGCAAGTTCCTTCTGCATATCCCAGTGAGCAACAACACTGTCACGCTTGTGGGACTCTTGACATTGGCCGAGTCACTGCCATGGACCGAACCCGCACCTGTGAAACAAACACTGGAATTCGAATGGGACTAAAATTTCCAGAAGGGACTGAATTTGACTGTGCACATCCGCCAGGGGAAGCATATGTTGTCCTCCGTTCCATTCGACTGGGCAGCTCTGAGACCAGGGTCTCCATCCTCCCGCGGGTGGTCCGTCCTGTTCCTGCTCTGGTCTGCGTGGTGTAGCCGCCTCCACCCCTTCAAACCACCAATGGGTCCTTTGCATTGAACACTGAGTTATGATGATTTTGTTTGTCAGGATGCATTCACCCAATTTCGAGGGTCAGAAGTGCGTCTTGCATTAGGATTATGTATTTGTGATGTCTACCGGTGCTGCCTCGCATGTGTGCCTTGCCCCAGAGCCGAGGAAACGGGAAGAATTGTCTCTGTTTGCTGAGCCACAAATCACATTAACTATCGGTGCGCATCATCATACTAAAGGTTTCGGCCCATTGGTGAAGACTTTTGGCAGAGTTAATTTAAGATGTAGAATACTCCATGTCACTAGCAGGGTGTGGTGTTTCAGCACCCATTCCAAATTCTTCTGTTATGGAACATTTTCCGAATTTCGACACTATGGTAGACAGTGAATGGTTCACTCTGAAGCGAAAGCTCTGTTTGCGTCTCTGCCAGAGGGCTTGTGGACCCGGGGTCTGACTGATGTTGTGCTCTGTTCCACAGCTTCTCCAATTTGTTTTTGCTTTATCTGCGAAAGTTTTTATTTTATTGTGAAAGAAATTAAGTTTGTCATGTCATCATGTTTCAAAACTATGCTTACGGGTTAATAGAAGGTCACAAAAACATGGACCTCTTAAACAGGAAAACGTGAGTTCAGTGGTAACAGAGTTGTGTCTATGCTGGCAGTTTAGCAGGAAGCCACAAAAACAGATGCACGTCTTGAACCGTGTTTGACAGGAAACCGTTTAGCTCGCATTTAACAGAAGTGTGACCCAAACATGTCTTGTAAGCTGAAACCGTTTGAACAACAGGAAGCGTGTGGACGGGTGTGATAAAGTCAAAGTGTTCATGTTTTTCCATTCTTTATGAGTTTGCATATACAAATTACTTTGCTGTGCTTCAATAAAACGCGGCACAGGAGAGGGAAAGCTTTTCTCTTTGCCGGACTGCTCCTCGCAAGTGACAAAGACAATCTTGGCTGGGTTATTCATTTGTGCAGGCTTGTCTCGTTTTTGACAACCTCTCTGACATATCTAGTTCAAGCAATTCCTTATGGAATGATTCAACCTGACTCTAAAAACTGTGCACACTGCGGCAATAAGATCAATGGAGGTTGATCAATGTTCGTGAATAAAACACAAATGATTACGTTTTTTTTAAAATCAAGTACGTATTGGTCTTATTTATGAAATTTTTACTGGCTCGGTCAATGAACCTCCGGTGGCTCTGTACTGTTTTGTGCACATGTGCATAGTTTCACCCCATCCAAACATTTAAAATACATTGAATGCATCCATCCAAGGTTGCACGGATCTCATCAGTGAAAAAGCGCATGCTGCAAGGAATGCATCTGCATCTTTGGCTTACAATGGGCTTAAAAAGGGAGAACGTCACAACCCCCTTTTCTACCAACAAGCCCAGGAACATTTAGTTCCTGGTAATAAAGTTCCTGTGGCCCAGGTGGTTTGCATCTCCCCCACAACTCATAGTTCCTGGTAATTTTTGCAAATGACTGATGACATAACAATGGGAGGTGTTGTGTTACTTTGTTACTCATTACTGACACCCTATGGCTGTTAGGCATCATTGCAGTTCCAAAATAATTCAGTGAACTCTTAAAATATTTTGGTGTATCTTAGTCGAATTTGAATACATATTGGATAACTTTAAAATATACAGTCATTATTCAAATATGTCAACATAAAAGTCAGAGTGAAAGTGTTGTTGCTTAATGCTTATGTGTAAGAACCTTTACTCTTCAAACGTAATTTTGTTTTTTATAAAAAATAAAAAGGGGAATGTTGGAATGCACTAGCAGACTAAATGTCATTTTGGATACAAAAAACAAACATAATCATGCAATAAATAGCGACTCTGATTCCAGGGCCCCTTTAATTCTTTTAGGGATCCAGATTATAATGGAAGCAAAAGGTACCCACGATCAAACTATCTCTAAATGCAAAAAGAAATACTTGTAAACATATTTCACTTGAACGATTCCTATTTTATCAATGACATTATGTTGCGATGGCCCCCAGTGGTCCCATCAATATGTTAGGGTCCCACAACAGGTGTTCCATCAGACGCACACAATAGCCTGTGTGTGCTAACTTCAGCTCGCTTCCAGAAACGTCTGCGACTATGTCAGGAATGAAATTGAGCATCAGCCGCAACATGCTTCCTTTTTAAATGCTCGTTTATCACAGTTGTGCTGCGATAGGGAGGTTTACATCGTAGGACGTAATTTTGTGAAATGTCCCCGATGGTCCGGTCCAAATCGGGGTCGCACGCATTGCTCCGTATGCGGCAGGCACAAGTCAAGGTAGCACGGTAGGAACTATATAAGAAATAGTCGCCACATGAGCTTTGACTTGACCAAACCAAATGTGGATGAGAGTGAGGACAAGAGAGGGGCGGAGCCTCCAAGCAGCCGCTCAAGTAATCACATGACAACAGAAGGTGACGAAGACCACTGGGCGCCATCACAAGTACATAATGAGGACACATCAGACGCTCATGATGATGATGATGATGATGATGGGCAAGCTAAAGGTGAAAGGGCATGTCACACTGACTCATTAACTTCAAAGTTGTCTTTAAAACCGCACACAAGAACACACAGTGGAGAAAAAACATTTTCTTGCTCGGTTTGTGGAAAATGCTTCTCTGAAAAGGGAAATTTCCTGCTCAGTTTGTGACAAAAGCTTTTCTGTAAAGTCATACTTAATAAAACACACAACAATACACAGTGGAGAAAATTTTTTTTCCAGCTCTGTTTACGGAAAAAGTTTCTCTCAAAGGTTTTGGTATGTCAGGAGTTGGCAACCTGATAGCGACTGGAGTCAGCGCTGGTTTTCTCGCTGTGTTAGGCTGGCTCGTATATGTATGGTCCATTGAACAAAACTCAAACTCTTCAAATATCCCCTCACATACATTTAATATTTCGCTTTCTGAATAAATTTCTGACTGGCTAAAACCACTTTCTAGGTTGAGCTCTATCAAGTGTTTGGGGTTTGTTGCTAAGCAGAATCTCACTTCGGAAAAACTATCATTATGTCAAATATACCAAATATTTTTGTTCATGCTATATTATATTTTTTATATATTGGGTTATTTTTATAATGATACAGTGGAACCTCGGTTCTCGAACGACTCTGAGGTCGAACAAATCGGAGTTCGTGCAAAAAAAAAAGAGAAATTCTTGCTTCGCAGTTCGAACAAACATCGGAGTTCGAACGCCGGTACGACGCGTGAGTGCGCACGCGAGGGTGGGGGCTGAGCGGCGTACGGGTGTAGATCGCTCTCTTGCTCTCTTCGTGATCAACTGTTGTCGCGTGCGGACGTGCTGCGTTTTGCTCTCGCATTTTATATAGGTGTACGAAGTGTTTTAGCCCCTAATCATGCCTCCAAAGAAAGTCAGTGCAAGCAGCAAAGGAATGGTTTCGGTGTTTGAACAATTCGCTTTTCGAACAGGGTTCAGGAACGCATTATGGTCGAGA
The DNA here is from genome assembly GCF_059441095.1 of Idiotropiscis lumnitzeri. Taxonomy (NCBI): domain Eukaryota; kingdom Metazoa; phylum Chordata; class Actinopteri; order Syngnathiformes; family Syngnathidae; genus Idiotropiscis; species Idiotropiscis lumnitzeri. The sequence goes on from NC_142392.1 coordinate 17,573,096, forward strand.
ACCGAGGTTCCACTGTATAGGGTAATATTAAAATTGGCAACCACTTACAGACTTAATTCAATTAATGATAAATATAGAAACATTTTATAAATATTGAACTAATTGAGAAGAGTCCTGATCTTGAAATAAGTATTGAAATATAAAAATACCTACATATTAAATTAATCCAATAAGCCGACCCCGGATGAGCGGCAGAAAATGGCTGGATGGATGGAATAATTTAAATTGCATCCAAATTCAAATGAACAAATATGTTAAGAAATATTCAAGAGTGAAATAAAAAGGTTTAAATTAATATTGATATAATTTCACATATTAAAATAATTGAATAAATATTGTAGTATTAAATAAGCAATCTTAAATATACATTGAAATAAATTAAAAAAAAAATATTATGGTGTATCTTAGTTGAATTTGAATACATATTCCAGAAACGTCTGTGACCATGTCAGGAATGAAATCGGGCATCAAAAGGGAGGTTTACATCGTAGGACGTAATTTTGTGAAATGTCCCCATGGTCCGGTCCAAATCGGGGTCGCACGCATTGCTCCGTATGCGGCAGGCACAAGTCAAGGTACCACGGGAGAAAATAAGACAGTCGCCGCATGAGCTTTGACTTGTCCAAACCAAATTTGTCTTTTTGTGTCCTGCAGACGTCAGTGAATACAATCTCCGTTCTGTGAAAGAGGAGCCAGACTTGACTCACATCAAAAAGGAGGAGGAGGAGGAGGAGATCAACAAGTCACCAGTGAACGTTCTCCCAATAAAGACTGAAGATGAAAACAAGGGTGAGCGTGAGGACAACAGAGGGGCGGAGCCTACAAGCAGCAGCTCAAGTCATCACGTGACAACAGAAGTTGATGAAGACCGCTGGGGACCATCAGAAGCACATAATGAGGACACATTATCAGACGCTCATGACGACGATGATGATGATGATGATGATGGGCAAGCTAAAGGTGAAAGGGCATGCCACACTGACTCATTAACTTCAAAGCTGTCCTTAAAACCACACACAAGAAAACACAGTGGAGAAAAAATATTTTCTTGCTCAGTTTGTGGAAAAAGCTTCTCCCAAAAGTCGCATTTAACAAGCCACACAAGAACACACAGTGGAGAAAAACCTTTTTCCTGCTCAATTTGTGGAAAATGCTTCTCTGAAAAGTCAAATTTAAGAAGGCACACAAGAACACACACTGGAGAAAAACCCTTTTCCTGCTCAGTTTGTGGCAAAAGCTTCTCTGGAAAGTCTAATTTAAGAAAACACACAACAACACATGGTGGAGAAAAACCTTTTTCTTGCTCAGTTTGTGGTAAAAGCTTTTCTATAAAATCACGATTAACAGAACATACAAAAACACACACTGCAGAGCCTCTTACTTGCTCAGTTTGTTGCAAAAGCTTCTCCCAAAAGTCGCATTTAACAAGCCACACAAGAACACACAGTGGAGAAAAGCCTTTTTCCTGCTCAATTTGTGGAAAATGCTTCTCTGAAAAGTCAAATTTAAGAAGGCACACAAGAACTCACAGTGGAGAAAAAACCTTTTCTTGCTCAGTTTGTGGTAAAAGCTTCTCTCAAAATTCAAGTTTAACAATCCACACAAGAACGCACAGTGGAGAAAAAACTTTTTCTTGCTCAGTTTGTTGCAAAAGCTTCTCTCAAAAGTCGCACTTAACAAGCCAGACAAGAACACACACTGGAGAAAAACCTTTTTCCTGCTCGGTTTGCGGTAAAAGCTTCTCTGAAAAGTCACATTTATGGATCCACACAAGAACGCACAGTGGAGAAAAACCTTTTTCCTGCTCAGTTTGTGCCCAGAGTTTCTCTCAAAAGTCGCATTTACAAAGCCACACAAGAACACACAGTGGAGAAAAGCCATTCAGTTGCAGCATTTGTGCTAAAAAAAATCTTTTCTAAAAAGTGTGCTGAGAGACACAATTGTGCTGGTGAAAATTGCAGCGATCCTTGAAGCTTAAAAAAACTGAAGGAACTGAGTCTTTGTGGTAAGATGTAAATGTGATTTTGAATAAAATATGATATATTGAATTTTGCAAAGCTCTTTTAAATACATAAAGCCAATGTTGTCTTTTTAATTGTACCTAATGAAATGGAAAAGGTGTGAGAAAAAACGGTGCTTATGAAATCGGTGCCTTCCACAATCATCAATAAAATCACTTGTTCCACTTGCTCAACTGGCCTTCATTTTGCTGTGAAAAGGTGAAAAACAGAACTTGAAGTTGAACTATAAGAAGAACAAGAAAGATAAATGCAAGTAGTCTCAGTTTCTCTCAAAGATTTTGGAATGTCAAGAGTATATAATTTGTTCACATCTCTTATCTTATATTTGCCATGCTATATATTTAGATTTGAACTAAATGAATTTTAATCTATTTTGTATTCATAAAAATTAACAAATTTCCACAACGGTCAAATCAGTCACATTGACAGTTACAAGGAGTTGGCAACCTGATGGCGACTGGCGTCAGCGTTTTTTTTTTTTGTCATCACGGAGGAGAGGATCCGCATCACGCAGTTCGTTGCTGCTCGTCTGATTTGCAAAAGTGAATCACCGTAGTTTAATGAATACTGAAACGAATAATGAAATATTTAAGTACCTAAATAAACACTCTAACATTTACATACTAAAACAGTGACATATTTCAATTTAAAATTCACAACCACATAATGAGTTAATTAAATTAAAAAAAACCTTTACTCAATATTGAACGAATTTTGAATGATAATGAATCAAATTTTAAGTATTATTTCATTCAATAAATAAATAAAATATTTGCACACATTTAAATGAAGAAATATGTTGACAAATATTCAAGATTGAAAGAAAAAGAATTTAAAAATATTTAAAGAATTTTTAAGTTAAAAAAAAAATGAATATATATTGTAGTATTACATAACTAATCTTAAATAATTCCATGAAAATCGAATTAAATACTGAAAGAGGTAAAGAATAGTGAAAGAAAAAATACTTAAATATTGACGTGCAATTAAATGGGAAACAACAAACAAATCCCTCATGAAAAATACAATTGATCAACATCACTTTATCACGTCAGATAACAAAACCGGCAACAAAAGTTAAATTCAATACATCTGTCAAGTTCATGTTTGGGAACTAAAATGTTTGTTCATGTGCATATGGTTTAAATCTTAACTTTTTCATATGTTGAAAAGATAACAATGTTTTGCATCGCAAATGGCGACATCTATCGGTGAGTTGGTGACAGTGCTCCACAAAGCCAGCAGCCAATCATATCACAGCGGGGTGTGTCCTGTTCTTCCGCTTTCGTGATGAACAGACTGCCATTTTCTCGAAGGAAATCCATTCTGCGCTACTTTAAAAAAACGGCGCCATCTTTCATTCGTTTCGTCTCACAAATAGAAGCACACGAGTTATCGCCTATCGGAGATCTCGTGCGGATTTGTTAAGATTGGCGTTTGAAAATGTGTGCAAGAACGACACCCAAGTACAAAGAGGAACTTTGTGGAATAAAAGAAGAGAACGAGCAACATCTTCAACTGCTGGACGAAGTTTGCAAGCAGCCTCGTGTTGTGCCACTCAAAGCAGGTTTGTACACGTCTTACTCTCCTTTGCTTTGTCAAGAACGACTTTCTGTCGTTAAACATATGCATCACATTAAGTTGTTTGGGGAAATCGTTCAAGGTTATTGCCGTTTTATTTTTAAATATTGCCTTTTAATTGTCGGTTTGCTGAACATTTGTTTTTGCCAAATGAAATCAGTGCAGAAAATATATGCCAAATAATAACCATTAGTGGGGGGTAAACTCCATGTTTTTCCCAGTATAAAATTTGAACTGATTATTTAACATTTTACATTTTCAGTTTTTATATCTTGTTCAAGCAACTCCTTATGGAAGGAATTCTACCTGACTCTAAAAACTGTGCACACTGCGGCGAAAACATCAATGGCTGTTCATCAATTTTAGTGGATAAAACACAAATGATTAAGTTTTTAAAAAAATCAAGTACGTATTGGTATTATTTATTTATGAACTTTGTACTGGCGTAGTCGGATGAGAGTCAATGAACCTCGGGTGGCCCTGCACAGTTTTGTGCACATGTGCGTAGTTCACCTCATCCAAACATTTAAAATACATCGCGCATGCTAGCTCGCGCATGCTAGCTCGCGCATGCTAGCTCGCGCATGCTAGCTCGCGCATGCTAGCTCGCGCATGCTAGCTCGCGCATGCTAGCTCGCGCATGCTAGCTCGCGCATGCTAGCTCGCGCATGCTAGCTCGCGCATGCTAGCTCGCGCATGCTAGCTCGCGCATGCTAGCTCGCGCATGCTAGCTCGCGCATGCTAGCTCGCGCATGCTAGCTCGCGCATGCTAGCTCGCGCATGCTAGCTCGCGCATGCTAGCTCGCGCATGCTAGCTCGCGCATGCTAGCACTGATCCTCTTCTGCCCTGACCATGTGTGGAACTGAAAATATTGTGTAGACAGCGAGCTAAACATTTTTCCAATAAAAACACAAAGGGGAGAGTCTTATTTCACGTTTTTATGGAAGTCCTTTTTGTGAAACTGCAAACAAATACAGAGAATGACAAAGAAAATGTGGATAAGTAAACAGATCGAAATATATATATATGTGTATGTATGTATATATGTATGTATGTATGGATGGATGTATATGCAAACACACAAAACTTGTGCTAACCTTGACTGTTTTTGGATGAAATTATATTTCAAGAGACCAACCAACAACAAAAGGAAACACAAAATACTGGCAGCTTAAATGTAGCAAAAAAGCTTGTAAAATATACTGAAACTGAACTAATAAACATACTTCAGAAAAATGTGCTTAATTATATATATTACTCACAGATTGTGCCAAAATTAGCTAAATCAAGGAGGATGCAGTATGAAAGAAAATACAGTGGAACCTCGTTTCTCGAACGACTCTGAGGTCGAACAAATCGGAGTTCGAACAAAAAAAAAGAGAAATTCTTGCTTCGCAGTTCGAACAAACCTCGGAGTTCGAACGCCGGTATGACGCGTGAGTGCGTACGCAAGGGTGGGATGCTGAGCGGCGTACGGGTGTAGATCGCTCTCTTGCTCTCTTCGTGACCAACTGTTGTCGCGTGCGGACGTGCTGCGTTTTGCTCTCGCGTTTTATAGAGGTGTACGAAGTGTTTTAGCCCCTAATCATGCCTCCAAAGAAAGTCAGTGCAAGCAGCAAAGGAATGGTTTCGGTGTTCGAACAATTCGCTTTTCGAACAGGGTTCTGGAACGGATTATGGTCGAGAACCGAGGTTCCACTGTAAAGCCTTCTTCATTGACGTGTGTCTGTTCAAAATGGCGCCCGTGTTAAAAATAAATGCTTCCCCACTTGTCGCTGACGTCACATCTCTTCTAATTTCTGGGTCCAGAATAGATACAAATAAGGGATTGCTGCCAGTAGCGGCTCCTCAAACCAATGAGAGATGTCATGGCAACACATCTAATCGACAACGTTTGGGGGGGGGATTTCACTAGTCACCACACCTTAGAGTCACTGTTTCAAATCAAAACCAAAAATATCTGAACAGCTTACAAGCAAACAATGAAGCAAAGAAATAAAAATAACCCAAAACAAGTTTCTCTCATGCCATTCATATCCCAAATAAACAACACAAAAACAGTGCTGATGCATTCTGGGAGCCTCAGCCTATCAGATGGCTGGTAAGAAAGATGAGTGGTGTGCTTTGGGCAGTGTGTTTATATTTATTATTTTATATTTTTGCAGTCTGTTGTCTTAATCTGTGATGTTTCTTGCTTGCAAGAACATTAATGATAAGACAGACTACAACATCGTGGACAGCTGCCCTTTTGTCCAACTTTCTCCTGCACCATCTATGTCACAGTCAATTCGAAGCAAGGATGTCTCAGACTTTGGCCGGCAGGGTGGGCTAACATGCACTCTGAAATACCTCAAGGGGAACATGCCCAATGGTCGGGCGAGTTGCTCAGTCTATATAATAGGCGTGTTGCATTACAAGGCGCCTCGTTTGTTTTTGGGAAGATTTAGGATTTAGAGTGCGCATTATGGTCGTGAAAATACGGTACCCATGATGAAACTATCTCTAAATGCGAAATGAAATACTTTTAAACATATTTCACTTGAACGATTCCTATTCTATCAATCACATTATGTTGCGATGACCCCCAGTGGCCCCCATCAATATGTTCGGATCCCACAACAGGTGTTCCATCAGACGCACACAATAGCCTGTGTGTGCTAACTTTAGCTCGCTTCCAGAAACGTCTGTGACTATGTCCGGAATGAAATCGGGCATCAGCCGCAACGTGCTTCCTTTTTAAATGCTCGTTTATCACTGTTGTGTTGCTAGGAAAGGGAGGTTTACATCGTCGGACGTAATTTTGTGAAATGCCCCCATGGTCCGGTCCATGTTGGGGTCGCACAATTGCTCCGTGTGCGGCAGGCACAGGTCAAGGTAGCACAGTAGAAAATAAGACAGTCGCCTCATGAGCTTTGACGTGACCAAACCAAATTTGTCTTTTTGTGTCCTGCAGACGTCAGTGAAAACGATCTCCGTTCCGTGAAAGAGGAGCCAGACTTGACTCACATCAAAAAGGAGGAGGAGGAGGAGGAGGAGATCAACAAGTCACCACTAAACTTTGTCCCTATAAAGACTGAAGATGAAAACAAGGGTGAGAGTGAGGACAACAGTGGGGCGGTGCCTACAAGCAGCAGCTCAAGCCATCACGTGACAACAGAAGGTGATGAAGACCTCTGGGGGCCATCACAAGCACAAAATGAGGACACATTATCAGACGCTCATGATGTCGATGATGATGATGATGATGATGGGCAAGCCAAAGGTGAAAGGGCATGTCACACTGACTCCTTAACTTCAAAGTTGTCTTTAAAACCGCACACAAGAACCCACGGTAAAGAAAAACCTCTTTCTTGCTCAGTTTGTGGCAAGAGTTTCTCTTTTAAGTCAGATTTCAAACGGCACACAAGAACACATAGTGGAGAAAAACCCTTTTCCTGCTCAGTTTGTGGAAAAAGCTTCTCTCAAAAGGCACATTTAACAGAACACACAAGAACACACAGTGGAGAGAAGCCTTTTTCCTGCTCAGTTTGTGGCAAAAGCTTCTTTCAAAAGTCAAATTTAAAAAGGCACACAAGAACACACACTGGAGAAAAACCTTTTTCCTGCTCAGTTTGTGGCAAAAGCTTTCCTGTAAAATCAATTTTAACATGTCACACAAAAACACACAGTGGTGAAAAGCCATTTAGTTGCAGCGTTTGTGCTAAAAAATTCTTCACTAAACGTAGTGCTGAGAGACACGATTGTGCTGGTGAGAATAGCAGCGATCCTTGAAGCTTAAGAAAAAGAAAACAAAAAACTGAAGGAACTGACTCTTTGTGGTAAGATGTAAATGTGATTTTGAATAAAATATGATAAATTGAATTTTGCAAAGCTTTTTTTATTGACACTAAGCCAATGTGATCAGTGCCAGAAGAACCATTGTGTCTGAGTGATGATTTTTTTTGTTTTCATATCAAACATTATAAATGAAATTAATTGCCTTTGCCTGGAACATTTGTTTACGTTTTGCTTTTCAGTTGTCTTTTTAATCGTACCTCATGGAAAAGGTGTGAGAAGAAACAGTGCTTCTGAAATCGGTGCCTTCCACTATCTTCAATAAAATCACTTGTTCCACTTGCTCAACTGGCCTTCATTACGCTGTGTGAAAAGGTGAAAAACATAACTAGAATTTGAACTATAAAAAGAACAAGAAAGAGAGACGCAAATCGTCTCAGATTCTCTCAAAGGTTTTGGAATGTCAGGAGTTGGCAACTTGATGGCGACTGGAGTCGGCGTTTATTTGTCACCCCGAAGGAGATGATCCGCATCACGCAGTTCGTTGCTGCTGCTGTTGTTGTTGTTGAGCAACGAGATAATTCGGGCCAATTGTGTCTCGTTGTTGCCAGGAACTCTGCGTTGGGCCCAACACCTCGTGAAGGTGGTTCCTGTAGTTGGGCTGTTGCTGCGCGTCTGAAATGAAATGAAATATTTAAGTACAGACGCTCCCCTACATGTGAACATTCGAGTTACGAACAACGGTACATACGAACATATCTGTGCGTATGTCAAACAATGTTCGGAGAGGGATGCTGTATGTTAGCTTTTGTATTGCGCGCCTTTTTCCGAGTAGTGCTTCTTTCCGCCGCTAATACCGACGCTTGGCGCTGTGAGAGCTCACCCAGCATCCACCTTCCTGATGAAAAAAACGAAGAAGAATACTCTGCAATCGTCGCTTCTTTCGGCCAGTTTCAAGTAAATCCTCCAAGGAAGATACTTATCAACCCTCATGTTCTTCCTACATTGAAGTTACGGAGGAGGAAGTATCTTTTGAAGCCCATTGCGGCGATGACGAAGACCCTTTCATGTTATAAAATGCTCCTCTTCCTCCATCATCTCCTTAAGCATCAGGTATATCTTCCAAAAGTAAGTTAAACTTCATTTTATTTATCTTGTTACGTACATGTACTTCCTGTGTGTTTCTCTCTCTCTAACATTCGTAGTACAGGACTGTAGGTATTCTCTCCATTTTATTAAATGTTTTTTTCAGTACAAACCAATACAGGTTACTTATACAGGCCTTAAACATACTTATATAAACCTTCAATATACTTATATAGGCCTTAAACATAAATTATAAGACAAAATCTAGCGCTGAAGCTTCTTACAAACAAATTCAGCTAACGAACGACCGTTCGGAACGTATTCCGTTCGTAAGTTGGGGAGCGTCTGTACTTAAACGAACGCTAAAATATTTTTTAAATCATAAAAAAAGTGAAACATTTCAATTTAAAATTCGCAACCACATACAGAGTAAATTAAATTAATAATAAAATAGAAACATTTACTCAATATTGAACAAATTGTAGAGTCCTAATTTTGAAATTAAATTTAAATATTATATTAATTCAATAAATATTTTGGCACATTTAACTGAACAAATATTTTGACAAATACTCAAGATTGAAATAAAAAGTATTTAAAAACATTTGTATATTTTTAACATGTTAAAATAATTGAATAAACATTGTTGTAATCACAGTCGAAAGGATCTAAATCAAGAATAGCAAAACATTCCGTTAAAAATAGTGTCTGGGCATTTTTGTTCGTCATGACATGCAATGCACAACTCTGAGTGGTGACGTTTGCTTAATAAAATAAATAAATAAAACACACAAACAAAAAAGGTTTGCATATAGAACTCATGGAGCAATTTTATTGAATTCAAACAATGATATTTGAAAACAAAACATTTTTGGAATGATTACAAAAGCAATAAGAGCAGCGTGTTAGAATGCAGAAGACCCTTCTCTCGACTGTGTTTTTGAGTCTTCCCGGACGTCGTACTGTTGTAAAATGCGATTGGACAGTAAACAGCCAATCAGAATCAGCCCTAGTGTCCGACTCTTGATTGGTTAATAATTGAGGCACAGTTTGCATCGTAAGCATAAAACCGTGGCCGTGTCCAAATTAACAGGCTGGGACCTCCGAAAGCTGCTTTTTCGGCCGCGTGTTATCGTTTTCGGTGCGACGCCACCGCACGTGGTGTCCAAATTCACGCTGTCATGTACGGCCTTCGAATCCAGCCTTGAAATCGGTATTCGTTTCCGTGGAGACGGCCCCAGAGCCAATGCCGCTTGGCGCAACACTTACATTATGCCCACATACGTTGCTCCGCTGTTCGACGCCGATGTGGCGCATTTACGGTGGATTTATATGAATGGATAATCGGCGCAAAAAGAATATTTGTATTAAGATTTCATTTTGAACAATGGAACCTGAACTTTTCTTCATTTTATTTCACTTTTTAGTTAACTTACATTTTGTTCTTGAGAGGAGAATCATGCTTTGCCATCGGAAAGTTGTCTTTTATCGAACAAATGAAGTAAGTTACAAATACGTCTACCAGCATTTTCACACTGTAACCAACATTGACAGGTAAATAAGTATATAACGTGACTGTTACAGATGAACTAAAAATATTGCCAGTAAGATAACTTCAGTAGTACATGTGTTTGCTTCATAATAGAACGAACATCCATCGATCCATCCATCCATTATCCGCCGCTTATCCGGGATCGGGTTGCGGGGGCAGCAGCTTCAGCAGGGAAGCCCAGACTTCCCGCTCCCCAGCCACATCTTCCAGCTCTGCCGGAGGGATGCCCAGGCGTTCCCAGGCCAGCCGGGAGACGTAGTCTCTCCAGCGTGTCCTGGGTCGTCCTCTGGGCCTCCTGCCGGTGGGACATGCCTGGAACACCTCACCAGTGAGTCGTCCAGGAGGCATCCTAAACAGATGCCCGAGCCACCTCATCTGGCTCCTCTCTACGTGGAGGAACAGCGGCTCGACACTGAGTCCCTCCCGGATGGCCGAGCTTCTCACCCTATCTCTAAGGGAGAGCCCAGACACCCTGCGGAGGAAACTAATTTCGGTCGCTTGTATCCGAGATCTTGTTCTTTCGGTCGCGACCCACAGCTCGCGACCATAGGTGAGGGTAGGAACGTAGATCGACCGGTAAATCGAGAGCTTCGCCTTTTGGCTCAGCTCCCTCTTCACTACGACAGACGGATACAGCGTCTGCATCACAGCGGAGGCTGCACCGATCCGCCTGTCGATCTCTCGCTCCATCCTCCCCTCACTCGTAAACAAGACCCCAAGATACTTAAACTCCTCCACTTGGGGCAGGATGTCCTCCCCGACCTGGAGAGGGCATTCCACCCTTTTCCGACTGAGAACCATGGTCTCAGATTTGGAGGCGCTGATCTTCATCTCAACCGCTTCACACTCAGCTGCGAACCGCTCCAATGAGAGTTGGAGATCACGGCTTGACGAAGCCAACAGTACCACATCATCTGCAAAAAGCAGAGATGAAATACTGAGGTCACCAAACCGGATCCTCTCTTCGCCTCGACTGCGCCTAGAAATTCTGTCCATAAAAGTTATGAACAGAATCGGTGACAAAGGGCAGCCTTGGCGGAGTCCAACCCTCACTGGAAACGAATCCGACTTACTGCCGGCAATGCGGACCAAACTCTGACATCGGTAGTACAGGGACCCAACTGCCCGTATCAAGGGGCTCGGTACCCCGTACTCCCGAAGCACGCTCCACAGAACTCCCCGTGGGACATGGTCGAACGCCTTCTCCAAGTCCACAAAACACATGTAGACTGGCTGGGCGAACTCCCATGAACCCTCAAGGACCCTGTAGAGAGTGTATAGCTGGTCCACTGTTCGACAGCCAGGACGAAAACCGCACTGCTTCTCTTGGATCTGAGATTCAAACTCCCGACGGACCCTCCTCTCCAGTACCCATGAGTAGACCTTACCAGGGAGGCTGAGAAGTGTGATTCCTCTATAATTGGAACACACCCTCCAGTCCCCCTTCTTAAAAAGGGGGACCACCACCCCGGTCTGCCAATCCAGAGGCACTGTCCCCGATGTCCACTCAATGTCGTAAAGGCGTGTCAACCATGACAGCCCCACAACATCCAGAGCCCTAAGGAACTCCGGGCGGATCTCATCCACCCCCGGGGCCTTGCCACCGAGGAGCTTGTTAACCACCTCGGTTACTTCAGCCCCCGAGATAGGTGAGTCCACCATGGAGTCTTCAGGCTCTGCTTCCTCAAAGGAAGGTGTGTCGGTAGAGTTGAGGAGGTCTTCGAACTATTCTCCCTCACAACGTCCTGAGTCGAGGTCAGCAGCACCCCATCTCCCCTATAAATAGTGTTGATGGTGCACTGCTTCCCTCTCCTGAGACGACGGATGATGGACCAGAATTTCTTCTGGAAGTCGTTTTCCATGTCCTCACCTAACTCCTCCCACGCCCAAGTTTTTGCTTCGGCAACCACCGAAGCCGTATTCCGCTTGGCCAGTCGGCACCTGTCAGCTGCCTCCGGAGTCCACAGGCCAGAAAGGCCCGATAGGACTCTTTCTTCAGCCTGACAGCATCCCTTACCGCCGGTGTCCACCAGCAGGTTCGGAAGTTGCCGCCATGACAGGCACTGACCACCTTACGTCCACAGCTTCGATCGGCTGCCTCAACAATGGAGGCACGAAATATGGTCCACTCAGACTCAATGTCCTCTGCCTCTCCCGGTACGTGGGCAAAGTTCTGTCGGAGGTGGGAGTTGAAACTCTTTATGACAGGGGATTCTCTCAAGCGTTCCCAGCGGACCCTCACAATACGTTTGGGTCTGCCGGGTCGGACCGGCATCTTCCCCCACCATCGGAGCCAACCCACCACCAGGTGGTGATCAGTTGACAGCTCCGCCCCCCTCTTCACCCGAGGGTCCAAAACATGCGGCCGCAAATCCAATGACACGACGATCATCGAACTGCGTTCTAGGGTGTCCTGGTGCCAAGTGCACATATGAACACCCTTATGTTTGAACATGGTGTCCGTTATCGACAATCCATGACGAGCACAGAAGTCTAGTAACAGAACACCGCTCGGGTTCAGATTGGGGGAGCCATTCCTCCCAATCACACCCTTCCAGGTCTCACTGTCATTACCCACATGAGCATTGAAGTCCCCCAGCAGAACGAGGGAGTCTCCAGGGGGAACGCTCTCCAGCACACCCTCCAAAGACTCCAAAAAGGGTGGGTACTCTGAACTGCTGTTTGGTACCTCAGCGCAAACAACAGTCAGCACCCGTCCCCCCACCTTGAGGCGGAGGGAGGCTACCCTCTCGTCCACCGGGGTGAACCCCAGTGTACAAACTTGAGTTTTCGGGTTTTTGAAGAAGATAGTAGGGTTTCAGGGATTCCCTTTACCCGAAGAGATAGTACATTTTAGCTTAGTTATTTTCTGGTAGAAGATACAGACTTAACTTTGCTATTTTGGAAGAGATAGTATAGAAATAGCTTTTGTTATTTCTAGAAGACGATAATAGTTTATCTATTTTCACGAACAGAGAACTGATCCATCTGTGAGTGTGAATGTGTATTGTATGAATGTCCAACGTTTGAGAAATCTAAAACTGACCGAGGGTTGTGAGTAAAAACACCCAGGAATACCCGCTCCAACTTGGGAGTAGAAGCTTGGTATTCAACCAAAAGTCAGGCAATTTGAATTTTTCTCAACACTGAGGAACCATAACTAGACACCATAATAATTAAGACCGTCAGAAATGGCGGCAAAATTGACGAAGGAAATTAACTGTCCACTTTCCGAATTTGAAATAAAAGAAAAATGTCGGTTAGCTTCTCGTTTGTAGCTGTTCAGTGTTGACAACTGTGTGTGTTGTTTTGTGGGCCCGTGTATACGTTTGTGTGTCTGTCTGTGTGTCAAAATGTCAGAAAGAGTGATGAAAGTGGTTGGAATTGTCCTAAAAGGATTGATGAAGTAGAGATAACATGGATTCAATGATTAGTAACCAACAAAAGGCTACTAATGAGTGATGAAATCTTATTGAGGAAAATAATTCCAGAATTTACAAGAGAAATCAATAAAGGGGAAGATTTGAGGAAATACATTTATTCCAATTTGAAAATGAAATAAAATAACTTTTATGATGGGACAGGCTCAAAGAAAAGAGATAGAAAACTTGCCTGATTTCCGTTTTATGAAAAGATTTAACCCAGACGCCGAGGCTGATTTAGTAATACGAGTGAAGATAAGGAAAGACGAAGAAACAGGAGCGAGACAAAAAAAAAGGAGGAAATGCACCAGCCGAGGCTCAAAGAGTTAACAGCTCTGTGAAGAGGTCCCAAGTAGGAAGAGGAAGTCAGAGAAAGAGTTTGGTGATTGAAGAAATAAATATTTTATGTTTCATATTTCAGTCGATGATGTTTGTATTAAGGCAGACCAGAAATGGAATGAAATGCAGAGATAGAAATGACACAGGAAAAAAGATGATAATTCGGTTAGAAGGGCTATAATTTTCATTAAAGCAGAGAAGAAATTAGAGACTACAAATAACATTGATGTGTAATTGTTCACTTTGAGGTAGAACTAGTTGAAGTAAAATGAGTCACAAAGTTAGAAAAATAGGAAATAAAATTAACATGTTAAATTTTATAAGAAATTTGTAATTATGTGAAAAAAAATTACAGGCTTTCCAAACAAAACGTAATTTAAATTGGCCGACTTGTCAAATGGAGGAGAAATGATTAATTCCTAAATTATGCACAAAATTATGAACGTGTCTAACAGAAAAAGAGAACGACCTGTTATAAACTTAAATTTTTCGGGACCGAGTCGTGATAAGAAAGAAAAATCACGTGGGCAAAAAATAAAAAGAAATCCATTTGACCAAATTGTCACCCAAACAACAACAGTGGTTCAAAGATGGCAAGTGCTTCAATTGCGGTGAAAAAGGTCATCTCGCTCGTCAGTGTGAGGAAAAAGTTCAGCCTAGTCGACGCCGTGTTGACGATTCATCTAATGACGAATGACTAGGCCGGGACCCCAGAGGGGCTTCGGACTGCGAGTTGATGTCCAAACCTCTGGATTCCACCTCTGACAGTGACAGCAGTGAAGACATTGAGGAAGATATCAAACATATGTTTGACCTCGAGAATTACTTAATGCGTCATCAAACTGAACCGATGATAAAACCTGAACTATCGTTGCTAGTCCAGGGAAAGTTAACGGTTTTTCTTGTAGACACAGGTGCTGATGTAACTGTGTTAGGCAAATGGGACGCCGCGTCAGTTAAACCAAGCGGAAAAAAAAGTTTACATGCGCGGAGTAACGGGTTAGTGGTACCCTTAGTCCTATCCCAGACGATTGAGTTACAATGTCCCGACGACCCCACTAAAAAAGCAAGAGTGGAAGCAGTTCTACGGCCGCAGTGTCCGTTCAATCTATTAGGCCGTGATGCAATGACACAATTGGGCGATAACATTACAGTGAACAAACAGGGGCGAATTGAAGCAAAAATCAAATCCTCAAAAGATGCTGCACATTATTATTGGTCGCTAGATTTGGATTCAGGAAAGTAAAGCGTCAATAAAATAATGGAAGTGGCCTGCAATAGAGTCCAACGAGATGGTGACATACAACACGTGGCTAATTTGCATGTGACCATCAGATACAAAGAATGCCCGGGCGCTGACCCCGAGTATACCAAAGTGTTCCTGAAATTGGTTGAACCAAGAATACAAATAAGTCACATTTACTGGAGGGGGGAAGTGGTGCTTTGCAACTGTTTGCCTTGCGCGCCAAGTGAAACCACTACTTCCTCCAGGCCAACATCCGCATATCACGCTCGCAAAGCCTAAAACAGAAGAATGGAGAGACATAAATGATTTAGCCGGAACAATCCCGCACGAAAATTGGGTTCCATCACAAAAATTCACTGACATTGAAGAAACAGAATCAAGATGGTTTCGACTGCCTGTTCGATGGGGTTTTGAAACAATTCCATGAGTCCACTTCAGCTGATTAGCCAAAGTTTATGTGCTCACCCCTGATCAGGAAGATGCCATTTGTCATCTCCCATTCGGGTTGTGGAGTACTGGACCTGCTGACGTTGGACTCATGAAAAACACTCCACAAGTAATTATAAAGGGGAAAACTGAATATCGACCGATCATACGACAATACCCATTGAAAAAAGACGCTGAAATAAGCATTCAACCCGTTATTGACGAGCTAAAAAAGGCAGGGATTTTACGCCTATGCCCATAATCACCCTGCAATACGCCTATATTTCCAGTTCGAAAAGCACAAACAAACAGGTGGAGGATAATCCAGGATTTGCGTGAAGTAAGCAAAGCATTGCAATGCCGCGCACCAAATGTTCCAAATCCTCACACAATTTTAAACTTGTTACAACCAGGAACCAAGTGGTTCTCAGTTGTGGATCTCAGTAATGCCTTTTGGAGCATTGAGGTCCACCCTGACAGCCAACACTGGTTCACCTTTACATTCAAAGGCAAAAAATTAACACTTACGAGGTTAACTCAAGGATTTAGTGACTCCCCAACAATTTTCTCAGAAGCAATCACACGGTGTTTGGCCTCCTTTAATGCTCCGCATAAAAGTCAAATTTTGGCATATGTGGATGATATTCTAGTTGCCTCGGACACACATGACCAGTGCAAAACAGACACATTGGCTCTGCTCCAATACTTGTATGAAACAGGGAACAAAGTTTCGAAAGACAAGATGCAGCTGTGGAAAAAGGAAGTCACATATTTGGGCCACATTTTGACTCAAAAAGGGCGTATTGTTGGTGATGAGCAAAAAGAAGCCGTTACCAGGGCCCCAAAACCAATAACAAAGAAACAAATGATGTCTTTTCTGGATCTGTGCAATTATTGTCGGGCATGGATTGCAAATTACTCGGAAATCACGCGACCATTGCTAGACATAATTTATGACAAGTCAATAACATTTGAGGAAGAAAAAAAAATTGGTTGAACGGGCAGCAAGATTGACACAACTGTTAAGGCCAGACTTATTAAGACAATAAGAGGAACAAAAAGACAATGGCCTGACTGTGTTTCAATCACAGCAATGAGGATAGTGCCAGCCGAAGGAAGGACATTATCCCCTCTCGAAATCCTATATGGCCGCACACATAGACTCCCAGATTCATCAGAACCACCAACGACTGGCACATCGGTCCCAGTCCACATGAAAGACATGTTTGACTGAAAAAGAAGCATAGACACAATTACTGGCCAGTGTGCTCTGATCCACAGAGAAAACCACGTCCGTGCGGGAGTCCAACTCTTCTTCAAGGTGCTGAAACGACCTCGTTGGGACAGTGAATGCTGGGACGGCCCTCATCAGGCCAAGCGACGCAAGTCCCTCCGAATAGGATCTCCACCACGCACACTCCAGTGTACCGACGAAAGACCACAGTTGGAAAGAGGGTTTTCCGTGGCAAACACACCCCTCTCGGAAAGATGGAGCGAGCCGCCGAACGGCGACTGGGCAGAGCCCTGTCGACCAGATGCATCATCTACTTCCTTGCAGGGCTGTGCCTGGTGGAAATCAGCGCACGACCTCGAGACCAGGACGACATCGACGCGAACAAGTTGCACAGGCGCAGACTGCTGTCTACACTTGTATCGAAAAACCTGCAACTTCTGACAAAAGACTCAGGGACACTGATTAATATAACCTCTTTTTCACAAGAATATGCCATTACCATTCCTCTGAATCAATTGCAGGCCCGCCGAACCCGGTTTGAACTGATATTTGAACCCTTATTGATGACTTCACAGAAAAGCGTTGCAGTTGTGAATGTTTGATGTTCCCGATTTATTTTGTACATACATGTATTGGACCAAAACAGCCCTAGCTTTGCTTTATTATCGTTTAATAGTTCTTATTTTTGGGCTTTTCACTTGGGGCATGGGTTTCTACCCTTTTAATCCAAAGTTTTGGAGTTTTTGGGTAGTTTTTCTCCCCCCTCAAGCGACAGCCTTTGATGATGAGATTTGAAACGTGATAAACAGGAGGGATGTGTTAAAGAAATTTAAATTTGTTGTTTGTTGTTATCAAGCTTCAAACTATGCTTACAGGTCAAATGAAGTTCAAGTGAACATGCTCCCTTTTGCGGTTAGAATTAGCAGAAGTGTCTGCGCTGGCAGAAGAACAGGAAACGCTGAAAACTGAAGTGTGAACCAAAAGATGTCTTGTAAGCTGAAACTGTTAGAATAAGCAGGAAGAGTGTGGGCGAGTGTGATGAAGTCGATGTTCAAGTTTTCCATTCTGTATGAGTTGCATATTCAAATTGCTTATGCTATGATGTAAATAAAAACCATGCGGGAGCAGGAAGCTCCGGCTTTTCCTCTGACTGCTCAGAGGGAGCCCCTCGCGAGAGACCAAAGACAATCTTGGCTGGTTGATTCATTTGTTGAAGCTTGTTTTGATAGAAACATCCTTGACATGTTCCCAATTCCCGGGCTTGGGAATTAGATGATGGTGATTCACTTGGAAGTGGCTGTTCTGAATTTACACCAACTGACCGGTACAAGATCGAAGGCTCATCCTCGGAAATGCTGCCATGGAGATTACGGCCCTGGATGAGGACCCACTGAAGTCATCTTCCTGCAGCACTTCGTTCAATTGACTCTCACATTATCTCATCTATTATTGCATAGCATCATTGTATGTGTCAAATGTTGCCCAGTTGGCATCCATTGCAGCCTGGTCATCCTAGAAGGGGGATTCCCCAATTTGTGGTCTCTTTACAAAGTTTCTCACTTTTCCCCCAATGGGGTTTTGAGTTTTTCCTTGCTCTCCTGGGGGTTAAGATCAGTGGATGTCGATTGTTGTTTCTAAAGCCCTTTGAGACTGTCTGTGATTAAGGGCTATACAAATAAAATTGACTTGACTTGTTGCATATGCATTCCCATCCCGCTAGTCTTCGGGATTTCCCTCCGAAAGTCCCCCAGAAGGAGAGCAGATGCGTCTCCCCGTTGATACGACCAGTCTACTCGTGACCACCTTAAATTACTCTCATACCCTGGAAGGTCACTGACCTGGCGAGAGAATTGCCCCCACCATAAACAATGCTCAGGCCTATTTTCTCTCAGGGCAGTATCTGGTTACATCGGAACTTCAGAACCAAGACTGGTCACTTCTGTGAGCTCCAGTCCCTTCATAGTTTCAGAAAGAGAATTACTTCCCATATCTAAATTAGGCCATTTAAAAATGCATGACTTTTTTTTATTTATTTCAATGTATATTTAAGCTTGTTGATGTAATACAGTGAACCCCCGCTACTTCGCGGTTCACCTTTCGCGGGTTCAGTGCTTCGCGGGTCTAAAAAATATTCAGGAGCATTGTAGTTTCGCCGAGCGGCACAAGGGGGCGCTGAAGCGGTTAGACGGCCGGCGTGCGCCGAAGAGGAGAGTGGACGAAGAAGAGAGTGGCCGAAGAAGAGCAGGTTCCCCCGGACACGATTGGTGGCGACGGACACGATCGGACACCGTGCGTGAGCTCCGAAGGAGACCGGCCGGCGTGCGTGGTAGTTAAGCCGAATAGGAGCACCTTCCGCCCGGGCAACGGCGGAGAGCGAGGCTGTCAGTTATGAATGAATAAATAAATAAATAAATAAATGAAGAATGCCACCTTTCTTTCACTGTCATGATCCGTGCCTGTCATGCCGCGTGTGTTTTTGTTTTTTCAGCTGTGTGGGCGTTCCTCCAGCGATCGTCTCGCGCCATGCCATCAGCTGCTGCGAGACGCGCTGATTACACTGACTATATTGTGATTATAATAAATATTGTAACGTTGTATAATAAATCAGGCCGATTTGTCCATCAGCGAACGCTTTTATTATTAAGCCAAAAACGGCTGCTGTTTTTTTTTTGAAGGTGCGACGCTACTTCGCGGATTTTCAGATTTCGCGGGTGGTCTCGGTCCCCATTAACCGCGATAACCGGGGGTTCACTGTACTACAATATTTATTCAATTATGTTAATATGTGAACTTATATCAATATTAATTTAAACCTTTTTATTTCACTCTTGAATATTTCTTAACATATTTGTTCATTTGATTATGTATGCAATTTAAATGATTCCATCCATCCAGCCATTTTGTGCCGCTCATCCGGGGTCGGGTTATTGAATTAATTAAATACATAAGTATTTTTTATATTTCAATATTTATTTCAAGAATAGGACATTTATAAAATGTTTCTATATTTATTATTAATTGAAATAAGGCTGTATGTGGTTGCCAATTTTAAATTTTCCCTATTTCATTATATAAGTAATCCAACGTATAAAAAATATAATACAGTGGAACCTCGGTTCTCGACCATAATCTGTTCCAGAACCCTGTTCGAAAAGTGATTTGTTCGAACACCGAATTAAATGCAATAGTTGTACGCACTACTTTTCTTTTTTTGCTAGTAGCAGCTTTGTTGCTTGCACTGACCTTCTTTGGAGGCATGATTAGGGGCTAAAACACTTCGCAGCACGTAGCACGTCCGCACGCGACAACAATTGGTCAATTGGCTGCTCAGCATCCCACCCTCGAGTGCGCACTCCAAGTCATACCGGCGTTCGAACTCCGATGTTTGTTCGAACTGCGAAGCAAGAATTTCTCTTTTTTTTTGTTCGAACTCCGATTAGTTCGACCTCAGAGTCGTTTGAGAACCGAGGTTCCACTGTATAGCATGAAAAAAAATATTTGGTATATTTGACAAAATTATCGTTTTTCCGAAGTGAGATTTGGCTTAGCAACAAACCCCAAATGCTTGATAGAGCTCAACCTAGAAAGTGTATTTAGCCAGTCAGAAATTTATTCAGAAAGCGTAATATTAAATGTATGTGAGGGGATATTTGAAGAGTTTGAGTTTTGTTCAATGGACCATTTATATACGAGCCAGCCAAACACAGCGAGAAAACCAGCGCTGACTCCAGTCGCCATCAAGTTGCCAACTCCTGACATACCAAAACCTTTGAGAGAAACTGAGACGATTTGCGTTTCTCGGTCTGGTTCTTTTTATCGTTCAACTTCTAGATCTGTTTTTCACCTTTTCACGGCATAATGAAGGCCAGTTGAGCAAGTGGAACAAGTGATTTTATTGATGATTGTGGAAGGCAACGATTTCATAAGCACCGTTTCTTCTCACACCTTTTCCATTAAATACGATTAAAAAGACAACTGAAAAGCATAATGTTAAAAAATGTTATTCCAGGCAAAGGCAATTTATTTTCTTTACATGTTTGATGTAAACACCAAAACAAATCATCATCACTCAGACACATTGCTTCTTCTGGCACAGATCACATTGGCTTAATGTCAATAAAAAAGCTTTGTAAAATTCAATACAGTGAACCCCCGCTACTTCGCGGTTCACCTTTCGCGGGTTCAGTGCTTCGCGGGTCTAAAAAATATTCGGGAGCATTGTAGTTTCGCCGAGCGGCACAAGGGGGCGCTGAAGCGGTTAGACGGCCGGCGTGCGCCGAAGAGGAGAGTGGACGAAGAAGAGAGTGGCCGAAGAAGAGCAGGTTCCCCCGGACACGATTGGTGGCGACGGACACGATCGGACACCGTGCGTGAGCTCCGAAGGAGACCGGCCGGCGTGTGTGGCTGTCAAGCCGAAGATAAACAACTTCCGCCCGGGCACTCGCGCGGCGACATTTGGCTTCGTTCGGGACCGTGCGTGAGCTCCGAAGGAGACCTGCCGGCGTGCGTGGTAGTTAAGCCGAATAGGAGCACCTTCCGCCCGGGCAACGGCGGAGAGCGAGGCTGTCAATTATGAATGAATGAATAAATAAATAAATAAATGAAGAATGCCACCTTTCATTTCACTGTCATGATCCGTGCCTGTCATGCCGCGTGTGTTTTTGTTTTTTCAGCTGTGTGGGCGTTCCTCCAGCGATTGTCTCGCGCGATGCCGTCAGCTGCTGCGAGACGCGCTGATTACACTGACTATATTGTGATTATAATAAATATTGTAACGTTGTATAATAAATCCGGCCAATTTGTCCTTCAGCGAACGCTTTTATTATTAAGCCAAAAACGGCTGCTGTTGGCCGCAACCACGCCGATCAGAGAGAGAGAGCAACACAACGACAACAACATAAAGTTCACTCCCCTGCTGCCTTCACAGCCTCCACAGAAAAGAGGAAAACACAGAACCCTTGAACTATTTACAAAGTCGCTACACTATCTTTGTATCACCACCTTTTTTTCCCATGTCTGCGTTTGGAGAGTCCTGTTCAATCCTCCAGTTCTGCTGGAGGATCATAACATTCACAGGGCACACCGGACGGCGTACCAGCAGGTAAAAGTCGAAGTAATTAAATAAATACAAAAAGAAGTAATTGAATAAATACAAAAATAATGGCTGGGGAATAAAATAATAATAAGTTTTAATAATAATTTGTTTTTTTGTTATAACATGAATTTCACTCTCTCTCTCTACCAGTATATATATATATATATATATATATATATATATATATATATATATATATATATATATATATATATATATATATATATAGGTGCGAAGTATATATATACACAGTGTTTTTTTGTTTTTTTTTGAAGGTGCGACGCTACTTCGCGGATTTTCAGATTTCGCGGGTGGTCTCGGTCCCCATTAACCGCGATAACCGGGGGTTCACTGTATACCATATTTTATTCAAAATCAAAATTTACATCTTACCACAAAGAGTCAGTTCCTTCAGTTTTTTGTTTTCTTTTTTTAAGCTTCAAGGATCGCTGCTTTTCTCACCACCACAATTGTGACTCTCCGCATGCTGTTTAGTGGAGAATTTTTTAGCACAAACGCTGCAACTGAATGGCTTTTCTCCATTGTGTGTTCTTGTGTGGCGTCGTAATTGCGAGTTATGATAGAAACTCTTTCCACAAACTGAGCAGGAAAAAGGTTTTTCTCCACTGTGTGTTCTTGTGTGGATTGTTAAATGCGACTTTTGAGAGAAACGCTTGCCACAAACTGAGCAGGAAAAAGGTTTTTCACCACTGTGTGCTGTTGTGTGTTTTGTGAAACTTGCCTTATGAAAGAAACTCTTGCCACAAACTGAGCAGGAAAAAGGTTTTTCACCACTGTGTGTTCTTGTGTGGATTTGTAAATTTGACTTTGTTGAGAAGTATCTTCCACAAACTGAGCAGGAAAAAGGTTTTTCTCCAGTGTGTGTTCTTCTATGTTTTGTTAAATTTGACTTTTGAGAGAAACTCTTGCCACAAACTGAGCAGGAAAAAGGTTTTTCACCACTGTGTGCTGTTGTGTGTTTTGTGAAACTTGCCTTATGAAAGAAACTCTTGCCATAAACTGAGCAGGAAAAAGGTTTTTCTCCACTGTGTGTTCTTGTGTGTTCTGTTAAACTCTTCTTATGAGAGAAGCATTTTCCACAAATTGAGCAGGAAAAAGGTTTTTCTCCACTGTGTGTTCTTGTGTGTTCTGTTAAATGTGACTTTTGAGAGAAGCATTTTCCACAAATTGAGCAGGAAAATGGTTTTTCTCCACTGTGTGTTCTTGTGTGGCTGGTTAAATGCGACTTTTGAGAGAAACGCTTGCCACAAACTGAGCATGAAAAAGGCTCCTCTCCACTGTGTGTTCTTGTGTGAATTGTGAACGTTGACTTATGCAGGAAGCTTTTGCCACAAACCGAGCAAGAAAATGTTTTTTCTCCACTGTGTGTTTTTGTGTGCGGTTTTAAAGACAACTTTGAAGTTAATGAGTCAGTGTGACATGCCCTTTCACCTTTGGCTTGCCCATCATCATCATCATCAGGAGAGCGTGATAATGTGTCCTCATTATGTACTTGTGATGGCCCCCAGTGGTCTTCATCACCTTCTGTTGTCACGTGATGACTTGAGCTGCTGCTTGGAGGCTCCGCCCCTCTGTTGTTCTCACTCTCATCCTTGTTTGCATCTTCACTCTTTATAGGGACAAGGTTCACTGGTGACTTGTTAATCTCCTCCTCCTCCTTTTTGATGTGAGTCAAGTCTGTCTCCTCTTTCACAGAACAGAGATCGTTTTCACAGACGTCTGCAGGACACAAAAAGACAAATTTGGTTTGGTCAAGTCAAAGCTCATGCGGCGACTTTGTCTTATATTGTTTCTACCGTGCTACCTTGACTTGTGCCTGCCGCATACGGAGAAATGCGTGCGACCCCAACTTGGACCGGACCATGGGGGCATTTCACAAAATTACGTCCGACGATGTAAACCTCCCTTTTGATGCCCAATTTCATTCCTGACATGGTCACAAACATCCTACGATGTAAACCTCCCTTTAGCAGCACAACAACAGTGATAAACGAGCAATTAAAAAGGAAGCACGTTGCGGCTAATGCCGATTACATTCCTGACATAGTCACAGACGTTTCTGGAAGCTAAGCGAAGTTAGCACACACAGGCTATTGTGTGCGTCTGATGGAACACCTGTTGTGGGACCCGAACATATTGATGGGGGCCACTGGGGGCCATCGCAACATAATGTCATTGATAGAATAGGAATCCTTCAAGCGAAATATGTTTACAAGTATTTCTTTTTGCATTTAGAGATAGTTTCATCGTGGGTATCGTATTTTCGCAACCATCAGGCGCACTTTAAAGTCCTAAATCTTCCCCAAAACAAATGACACGCCTTGTAATGTGCCAATTATATGGACTGAGAAACTCTCTCGACCATGGGCTCGTTCCCCTTGAGGTATTTCAGAGTGCATTTTAGCACACACTGCTGGCCAAAGTCTGAGACATCTATGCTTCAAATTGACTGTGACATAAACATTATGTGAATACGTTCTTTGGCTGATGGTGCAGGAGAAAGCGGGACAAAATGGCAGCTGTCCACGATGTTGTAGTCTGTCTTATCATTCATGTTATTGCAAGCAAGATACATCACAGGTTTAGACAACAGACTGCAAAAATATAAATAAAAACACACTACCCAAAGCACACGACTCACATTTCTCTAACCAGCCATCTGATTGGCTGAGGCTCCCGGAATGCATCAGTACTGTTTTCGTGTTGTTTTTATTTCTTATGAGGATATGAATGGCATGAGAGATGCATGTTTTGTGATAATTTTATTTCTTTGTTTCATTGTTTGCTTGTAAGCTGTTCAGAGATATTTTTGGTTTTGATTTGAAACCATGAGTCTATGGTGTGGTGACCAGTGAAATCCCTCCCCTGACAATCTCAACAAATCCGCACTTGATCTCTGTGCTTCTATTTGTTAGACGAGACGAATGAAAGATTGCGTCGTTTTTTAAAGTAGCGCTGAATGGATCCCCTGCTTGAAAATGGCAGTCTGTTCGTCACGAACGCGGAAGAACAGGACACACCCCGCTGTGATATGATTGGCTGCTGGCTATGTGGAGCACTGTCATCAACTCACCAACAGATGTCGCCACTTGCGATGCAAATCATTGTCATTTTCTTCTAAACATCGGAAAAACTTAAGATTTAAACCGTATGCAAATGAACAAACATTTTAGTTCCCAAACATGAACTTGACAGATGAATTAAACTTAACTTTTGTTGCTGGTTTTGTTGAAAAATCTGCCACCATGTTGTCAGTTGGACAGTATTACAAATGTCATGCCATGTCATTATCCACACCGCTTTTCCTGTACTGGGTCGCGGGAGAGTGCTGGAGCTGACGTGATAAAGTGTTTCTTAATGTCAACATATTTGCACCTTTGCCTTTTTACAGGCTTTTTCGCCAGTGCTATGGTGCCTTGATTGTCCTCAAAAACAATTAGTCGCTCTTTATTTTTTGCATGAGATATTTTTTTATCTCCCAAGGGGATATTTCACGTGGATTGAGCTCTTAAGTAACTAAAAAAGTAAAAGAAAAAAATAATTAAGGTTCATTAACAATATGAATACGCAAGAAAGAAATCTCTCAGATCAACATTTCACATTGTCGTTTGTCAAATGTTGATAAATTGTATTTTTCATTAGGGATTTGTGTTGTTTTTCATTTATTTGCACGTCACCATTTAAGTATTTTTTTCTTTTACTATTCTTTACCTCTATCAGTATTTGATTCGATTTTCATGGAATTATTTAAGCTTGCTTATGTAATACTGCAATATTTATTTAATTTTTTTAATACATAAAAATTATTTCAATATTTTTTAATTATTTTATTTAAATCTTGAATATTTGTCAACATATTTGTTCATTTAAATATGTGTGCAATTATTTTATTTATTTATTGCATTAATTAATACTTAAAATTTCATTCATTATTTTTTATCTTTCAAAATTCGTTCAATATTTATTAAATGTTTCTATATTTATTATGAATTTAATTAACTCAGTATGTGGTTGTGATTTTTTAATTGAAATATGTCGCTGTTTTATTATGTAAATGTTAGAGTGTTAAAAAATATTTCTGTATTTTTTTAGGTACTTAAATATTTAATTATTCGTTTCAGTATTCATTAAATTACGGTGATTCACTTTTGCAATTCAGACGCGCAGCAACGAACTGCGTAATGCAGATCCTCTCCTCCGTGGTGACGAAAAAAAAAGAAGCGGGAAGATTTACGAAAGCAGGAACGGACCGTGCATCAGCAGAGCGATAAATACACTGTGTTCAGGAGGCGCACACGATATTTGTGCCTTTCTTCATTTTTACTTTGTTTATTAATGTACATTGTTTGCATTGGCCTCAAGGACTCATTCGGCGTGTATGTATTTGTAGTTTTCACTGTGTCACGTGATTTCCTAAAGCCATCAAAGGAAGAGAAATAAAAAAAGAAAATCTGGACATCAGTCTGAATCGTGGCCTTTTCGCTGGACCGGTGTAGCTACACTCTTGACATTCCAAAATCTTTGAGAGAAACTGAGACTACTTGCATTTATCTTTCTTGTTCTATTTAAAGTTCAACTTCAAGTTCAGTTTTTCACCTTTTCACAGCGTAATGAAGGCCAGTTGAGCAAGTGGAACAAGTGATTTTATTGATGATCGTGGAAGGCACCGATTTCATAAGCACCGTTTCTTCTCACACCTTTTCCATTAAGTACGATTAAAAAGACAACTGAAAAGCATAATGTTAACAAATGTTGTTCCAGGCAAAGGCAATTAATTTTATTTATGTTTGATATAAAGCCACTGATGGTGTAGTGGTACACTTGCCCGAGTTGTGTGCAGGCAGCGTGGGTTCAGTTCTCACTCAGTGACGGTGTCTATGTCTGCCCTGAGATTGGCTGGTGACCAGTTCAGGGTGTAGTATAAAAACAAAAAAAATCATCATCACTCAGACACAATGGTTCTTCTGGCAATGATCACATTGGCTTCGTGTCAATAAAAAAGCTTTGCAAATTTCAATTTATTATATTTTATTCAAAATCACAAAACCACAAAGAGTCGGTTCCTTCAGTTTTTTTGTCCTTTTTTAAGCTTCAGATCGCTGCAATTCTCACCAGCACAATCGTGTTTCTCAGCACTCTGTTTAGTGGCGAATTTTTTAGCACAAACGCTGCAACTGAATGTCTTGTCTCCACTGTGCGTTCTTGTGTGGATTCGTAAATTTGACTTTACAGAGAAAGATTTACCGCAAACCGAGCAGGAAAAAGGTTTTTCTCCACTGTGTGTTCTTGCGTGCCTTGTTAAATGAGAATTTTGGGAGAAGCTTTTACCACAAACTGAGCAGGAAAAAGGTTTTTCTCCATTGTGTGTTCTTGTGTGGCTTGTTAACGTTGAGTTTTGAGAGAAGCTTTTACCACAAACTGAGCAAGAAAAAGGGTTTTCTCCAGTGTGTTTTCTTGTGTGGATTCGTAAATGTGACTTTCCAGAGAAGCTTTTACCACAAACTGAGCAGGATAAAGGTTTTTCTCCATTGTGCTTTCTTGTGTGGCTTGTCAAACATGGCATATCAGAGAAGCTTTTGCCACAAACTGAGCATGAAAAAGGTTTTTCACCACAGTGTGTTTTTGTGTGAATTTGTAAATTAGCCTTTCTAGAGAAGTATCTTCCACAAACCAAGCAAGAAAAAGGTTTTTCTCCACTGTGTGTTCTTGTGTGGTTTGTTAAATGCGACTTTTGAGAGAAACTCTTGCCACAAACTGAGCAAGAAAAAGGTTTTTCTCCAGTGTGTGTTCTTGTGTGCGTTTTTAAACTTGACTTTTGAGAGAAACTCTTGCCACAAACTGAGCAGGAAAATGTTTTTTCTCCACTGTGTAATTTTTTGTGCAGTTTTAAAGACAACTTTGAAGATAATGAGTCAGTGTGACGTGCCATTTCACCTATAGTTTGCTCATTATCATCATCATCGTCACAAGCGCCTGATAATGTGTCCTCATTTTGTGCTTGTGATGGCCCCCAGTGGTCTTCATCACCTTTTGTTTTCACGTGATTACTTGAGCTGCTGCTTGGAGGCTCCGCCCCTCTGTTGTCCTCACTCTCATCCTTGTTTTCATCTTCAGTCTTTATAGGGACAACGTTCAGTGGTGACTTGTTGATCTCCTCCTCCTCCTTTTTGATATGAGTCAAGTCTGGCTCCTCTTTCACAGAACGGAGATCGTTTTCACAGACGTCTGCAGGACACAAAAAGACAAACACACATTTAATTTGGTCGAGTCAAACCTCATGTGGCGACTTTGTCTTATGTTGTTTCTACCGTGCTACCTTGACTTATGCCTGCTGCACACAATAAGACTTTTGAGAGAAACTCTTGCCACAAACTGGGCATGAAAAAGGTTTTTCTCCACTGTGTGTTCTTCTGTTTTGTTAAAGTTGACTTATGAGAGAAGCTTTTGCCACAAACGGAGCAGGAAAAAGGTTTTTCTCCACTGTGTGTTCTTGTGTGACTTGTTAAAGTTGACTTATGAGAGAAGCTTTTGCCACAAACGGAGCAGGAAAAAGGTTTTTCTCCACTGTGTGTTCTTATATGTTCTGTTAACGGTGCATTTAGCGAGAAGCATTTTCCACAAACGGAGCAGGAAAAAGGTTTTTCTCCACTGTGCTTTCTTGTGTGGCTTGCTAAATTAGTCTTTTGAGAGAAACTTTTGCCACAAACCGAGCAGGAAAAAGGTTTTTCTCCACTGTGTGTTCTGGTGTGCCCTGTTAAATGTGACTTTTGAGAGAAACTCTCGCCACAAACTGAGCAGGAAAAGCGGTTTTCTCCACTATGTGTTCTTCTATGTTTTGTTAAAGTTGACTTATCAGAGAAGCTTTTGCCAGAGATTGAGCAAGCAAAAGTTTTTTCTCCACTGTGTGTTCTTGTGTGTCGTTTTAAAGACAACTTTGAAGTTAATGATTTCCCACACTGAGAACATACCCAACTGTCAGTGTGACATTCCCTTTCACCTTTGGCTTGCCCATCATCATCGTCAGGAGGAGAGCGTGATAATGTGTCCTCATTATGTGCTTGTGATGGCCCCCAGTGGTCTTCATCACCTTCTGTTGTCACGTGATGACTTGAACTGCTGCTTGCAGGCTCCGCCCCTCTGTTGTCCTCACTCTCATCCTTGTTTTCATCTTCAGTCTTTATAGGGACAACATTCACTGGTGACTTGTTGATCTCCTCCTCCTCCTCCTCCTCCTTTTTGATGTGAGTCAAGTCTGGCTCCTCTTTCACAGAACGGAGATCGTTTTCACTGACGTCTGGAGGACACAAAAAGACAAGCACACATTTGGTTTGGTCAAGTCAAAGCTCATGTGGCGACTTTGTCTTATATTGTTTCTACCGTGCTACCTTGACTTGTGCCTGCCGCACACTGAGCAATGCGTGCGACCCCAATTTGGACCGGACCATGGGGGGTATTTCACAAAATTACGTCCTACGATGTAAACCTCCCTTTCCTAGCAGCACAACAGTGATAAACGAGCATTTAAAAAGGAAGAATGTTGCGGCTGATGCCCGATTTAATTCCTGACATAGTCACAGACGTTTCTGGAAGCGAACTGAAGTTAGCACACACAGGCTATTGTGTGCGTCTGATGGAACACCTGTTGTGGGACCCCAACATATTGATGCAGACCACTGGGGGCCATCGCAACATAGAATAGGAATCCTTCAAGTAAAATATGTTTACAAGTATTTCATTTTGCATTAAGAGATAGAACTAAATGTTCCTGGACTTGTTGGTGGAAAAGGGGGTTGTGACGTTCTCCCTTTTTAAGCCCATAGTAAGCCAAAGATGCAGATGTATTCCTTGCAGCATGCGCTTGTTCACCGATGAGATCCGTGCACCCTTGGATGGATGCATTAAATGTATTTTAAATGTTTGGATGAGGTGAAACTATGCACATGTGCACAAAACAGTGCAGGGCCAACCCAAGGTTCTTTGACTCTCACCCGACCAAGACAGTACAAAGTTCATCAATAAATAAGACCGATACGTACTTGATTTTTGGAAAAACTTAATAATTTGTGTTTTATCCACTAAAATTGATCAACCGCCATTGATGTTAATGCCGCAGTGTGCACGGTTTTTAGAGTCAGGTTGAATCATTCCATCAGAAATTGCTTCAACAATATATGTCAGATATGTTTTTGTAAAAAAACTAGACAAGCCTGCACAAATGAATCACCCAGCCAAGATTGTCTTGGTCACTTGTGAGGAGCGGTCCGCCAAACCTCTCAGTGAGAAGGCCCAGAGAAAAGCTTTCCCACTCCTGTGCGGTGTTTATTTGAAGCACAGCAAAGTGTGACCCACTAAATATGTGGACACAGTTTGGTTCATTGGGGGCCTGTAACAGATTTTTGGGGGCTCGTCCGGGATCTGCATTGCTTGATGAACAACTGTATGCTGATCCAGTGACTATTGGACCCGAGGACTTAGACCGTGACAGCTTGTTGTGGGAGTGGAGAGGTTTCCAGTGAACGACTCAAGAGAGAGCAGGACTGTTTGCCCAGGCCGACCACAACACACACACAATGTCTGACGACGCCAGGAAGGGACTAAGCTGGTCCATAAGGAGGAAACTGCACTTGTTAACAGCTGAAGAAGCCTATGGGACCGCCCTCAAGCTCGAGCTGATGGAAGGACTTGACTCAACCAAGCTGAGCAGTGGCGACGAGGAGGCTTGTGTTGAGTATATTTCTGATTATATGTACAATTTAAAACACGCAGGACTTGTTGTGCCTACAAGCTATTGTTGATATGACCTTTGAAAACCGGGTTAGGGGTGTATTGTGGACACAAAATGATCCAGAAACTGGAACCGATATTTCAGTTAAGTCACCACGCGTCAGGTGATGCTGCAAAAATTTGTCAAAGACATGAATCATTAGATGCTGCTATTGAGACGGCGGTTCATGATACTTATACCGAAATGCGTCAACTCCTCAGGAGCTTAGAAGAGGTGCAGAACACATTTAGACAGAGCGCTTCTACATCTAGTCTAGGTTACGGCCTATCCAGAGCCAGCCTGATAGGCCCCACCCAACTCTTACCATCACAACTCTACAACCAATTTCCAACTCACCTTTCACGTCTACAGGAGCTCTCTTACCAGAAGGTATGATTTCCCTCAGAGATCTTTCTTTGCTACAGAGAAAAGATATTAAGATACATGGAGGGCAAATAACTGCTACAACATTAGACATTAGCTATCACAGTTTATGTAAACAGATTGATGGGGGAACCCAAAGAACAGCACACTGACGAAGAGATCATTCGGGGAATACTTTGAGTAACAAAAAGTGGAAACTATAAAGACAATAAGGAAGATCTTACTCTTATAGAGCTAAAAAGGTTCCTACAATCCCACCTTGGTGAGAAGGGCAGCACTGAGCTCTTCCAAGAATTGATGTGTGCTCGACAGTTGGAAAGTGAAGTTCCACAACAATTCCTCTACCGTTTGATGGGTTGGAACAAACAAAAATGTTTGCGTCAAAACAGCCAAATACACTTTTCAAATATGATGCGGCTACACTCCAGGGCGTGTTCTTGAACGCAATCTACCAGGTAATGGGGGAGAAACACGAAGATGTCAGGCGAGAGCTAAAACCATTGCTCGCTTACCCCACTGTCTCTGATGACGCGCTCTGAAGACAAGGGCTGAAGACCACGATGGAGGAAAGTGAAAGGAAACAGAGACTTGGACCCAATTTCAATCGCAAGGTCACCAAGCCCACAGCACGACTGCTGTCCCAGCTGAGGCACTCCACACTGTGGAAGAGACTAAAGTTAAAAGTAAGGATAATGTTATACAAGAATTAAGTTTTCAAGTTGAGGCTTTGACGCAAGCCATGGAGACGCATAAACGAATGGTTACACCAGCTGAAGCACCAAAAGGGCCCTGTGAAACAACCTACCTATGGATGCCCATAATGCATTGCCAAGGCCCTTCCAGATTGTCATCACTGCTTCCCTTGCGGGCAGGAGGGTCATCGTGCCATAAGTTGTTTGAAAAGACAGAGCCAACACATGAAGAACAAGAGGCCATCGTAAGGGTTGGTAAGAGGGGAATCACCATTCATCCCGGCCAGGTATCTTATATTAGATGCCGGGTCCCAGAGTATATCAGTGATTCAAATTCTCCTTGTACTGTTTGACCCTGGTCTAGAAATGATACCGTTAACACAACTGAGCGTAGGAGCAGGGTTGATGAAAATTCACCAGACAGACAGACCCTTTGTGAAGGTGCCATTATCCAACCATACTAAAAGTGCTGTGACTCTACCCGGCTCTACAGTTCTGGGCACTATTGAAATCATTGACAAATTGAGAGAAACAGACAGCCTAAGCAGTAAAGAGAAGCAAGTTCATGCTGTGTCTGTGAACACTTTGTCGTCCTCACCCTCCAACAGTAGCCAACCATCTGCCACTCTGTGGCACCCTCCTGTGGATGTCAGTCACCTGAGTGATGAGCAACAGAGGAAAGTGAGACAGATGTTGTATGAGGAGTCGGGCGTCTTTGCTCGGAATGAAGATGACATAGGATGCATTCCGAATTTACAAATGACCATTGACCTAAAAGACAACATCCCAGTTCAGCGCGCCTACGCTAAACCCCTTTACAAAGAGGTGAAAGAATATATTCAAGACCTAATTGCAAAAGGGTGGATAGTCAAATCAAAGTCCCCATATGCAGCACCTGTATTCTGTGTCCGTAAAAAGGATGGATCCCTGAGATTATGCATAGATAACAGACTTTTGATCCAAAAGACAGTGCCAGATCGCCACCCATTACCTCGCATCCAAGACCTCTTAGACACCCTGAAAGGCCATAGTTGGTTCAGCATTCTGGATCAAGGCAAGGCATATCACCAGGGTTACATTGCTGAAGGTTCCAGGCATATGACAGCATTTATTACTCCTTGGTGCCTGTATGAGTGGGAAAGGATTCCTTTTGGACTCTCCAATGCCCCGGCTGCTTTCCGGGGCATCATGGAGGAGATGCTTGTCTCCCTGCGGGACAGCTGTTGCATACTTACCTGGATGATATTCTCTGTTATTCTGAATCCTTCACTGCTCATGTGGATGGAGTACGTCGCGTTCTAAGAGCCTTACAGTCCCACGGTGTCAAACTTCGACCAGCAAAACGCGAGCTGTTCCGGAAGGAAGTAAGGTATGTAGGGAGGTCTCGGCAGCTGGTGTAAGAATTGACCCAAGAAATATCGACGCAATTGTGTCACAAAAAAAAAAAAAAACAAAGCCCAGCACAGTAGGAGGAGTACGTAGATTACTAGGGTTCCTAAGTTACTACAGAGCCTATATTCAGAACTTCTCCAGCGTTGCAAAACCCCTTTATGAACTGTTGAAAGTAAAGGGAATCAACAGTTGGACGGATGAAACCCAAAAGTGTAAAAAAAAAAAAAAAAAAGCCCAGTTGCAATGAAATACTCCAGTCCATTGGACGGATGAGCATCAAAGGACACTTGAGCATCTTCTTGATGCACTTTTTCACCCACCTGTATTGGTTTATCCAGACTTTGAACTACCCTTTGTGCTTCACACTGATGCCTCTGAGAATGGACTTGGTGCCGTGTTCTATCAGCGACAGCATGGAAACGTAAGGGTGATAGCTTATGCATCAAGAACTCTGTCTCCCGCTGAGAAAAATTACAATTTACACTCTGGGAACCTAGAGTGCCATGCTCTGAAGTGGGCAACGTGAGACATGTTTCGGGATTATTTGTTTTATGCACCACATTTCACGGTATATACTAACAATAATCCCCTCACATATATAAATGGAACAGCTAAATTGAATGGAGTGGGCCATAGGTGGGTGGGTGAGCTGGCAGACTTCCGATTTGAAGTAAAGTACAGGCCGGGAAAAGTGAATATCGATGCAGACGCCCTCTCTCGCATCCCGCTTAACATCGACTCCTATGTCAGGGAATGCACTGAGGAGCTCACGAGAGAAACCATCCAAGCTACATGGGAAGGCTCTGAGAGTGCAAGAAAGCAAGATGTTGCCTATGTTGCCGCACTAAATCTGACTTCAGGCTCAGAAGTCTATATGAAGGTGTCACCACTCACCATTAGTCACAGTGAACTAGTTGCATCGCAAAGAGCCGATCCTGCCATAGGTGAGTTGGTCCGATTGAAGGAAACATAGACAGAATTAACCGATCAGGACAGAAAGGGAGCTAGTGGCGTAGTGAGCAGGCAGATGCATGAGTGGGGAAAGCTCCACATGAAAGATCAATTTTTGTATCGGATCACTGGTCAGCCACAACAGCTCCTCTTACCATCACAATATCACTATAGTACTAAAACATCTCCATGATGACATGGGCCACGTTGGAGCAGAGAGGGTCATCCACCTTGCGCGAGACCGCTTCAATTGGCCATTCATGAAGAAGGAAATAGAGCTGTATGTGACCAGGAAGTGCCATTGAAGTGCCAACAGAAGAAACCTGTAACACACGTCAGAACACCAATGGGGAGCATTACCACCTAAGCACCACTAGAACTTGTTTCAATAGACTACATGCATTTGGAACCCAGCAAGGGTGGCTATGAATAAAAATTAGTTGTGGTAGACCACTTTACCAGGTTTGCCCAAGTTTGTGCAACAAAAAATAAGTCTGGCAAAACAGCGGCTGAGAAAATATTTTATGACTTTATACCACTATTTGGTTACCCAGCCCGGTTGCATCACGACCAAGGCCGTGAATTTGAAAAGGACCTGTTCAGGACCCTGGGACGTCTGGCTGGAGTTACTCACTCAAGGACAACCCCATATCACCCTCAGGACAACCCAGCTGAGAGGTTCAACAGAACTTTCCTGCAGATGTTGAGAACATTGGAGGAAAAAGACACGAGTAACTGGAAACAGCACTTAGCTCTGGTTGTGCATACAGACAACTGCACCAGACATGAGGCAACAGGCTTCTCTCCCCATTACCTTTTGTTTGGCCGGCACCCGCGTCTCCCAGTAGATGTGATTTTTGGCTTATCAACCAAAGACCAGACTGACACACCGCAGACATATGCGAATAAGTGTGCTCTGAGAATGAAGCAGGCCGATCAAATTGTATCAGAGAACAGTCAAAAGTCCAACGGAATCATCACCGCCACGTCAAAGGAGTTGTGCGCCAACCGGGCGACAGAGTCCTTGTTCGCAATATAAATGCGAGAGGTGGACCAGGTAAGTTGAGGTCCGATTGGGAACAACTTATCTATGTCGTGAAAGAACGAGTGGGTGACAGCCCGGTCTACAAAGTGTGTCCCGAGGCAGGGGGTGATAAGATACGGATACTTCATCGAAACCTCCTTCACATCGTTCATGACTTACCTGCAGATTTACCTGATCAGCTGAAGAGTCCATCACAACGAAGAAAAAAACAGCAGAACAATAACAAGAAACATGGAGAGATAGGTCACACATCACAGACGGTGACTCAGAGAACTCTGATGATGAGACGCCTAGGTTACAATACTGGTTGAGAACTCCAAAACACACTGGACTGCAGTCACAGGCTATGAAATCTAACCATGAGCATCAGCAAAACCAGGACAATTTCCAAATGTTGCCAGAACCCCGAAGAAGTGAATTGCTATTAGGGCATCCTGAGTAGGATCACATCGTCACAACCGAGGGAGTGATTATGGGAGAACAATCAGACACCCAGGCCAAAGATTTTCAACAACATGGTGAATATGAGGCTGAACAACTCATCTCCGACTCTGTGGCATCGCAGGAGGAGCCTGTTAGGAGATCCACTCAGGAAAGGAGACGCCCCCCCCCCCCCCCACATTTTAACCTATGATTCACTTGGGCAGCCATCCTATCGACCACAGGAACTGATGGGTCCACTTGCACTTTATTCAGTTCAAGCTATGCCAGTGTGGGAACAC
Organism: Idiotropiscis lumnitzeri; assembly: GCF_059441095.1. Lineage (NCBI taxonomy): Eukaryota > Metazoa > Chordata > Actinopteri > Syngnathiformes > Syngnathidae > Idiotropiscis > Idiotropiscis lumnitzeri. Next base: position 17,608,844 of record NC_142392.1, read on the forward strand.
AGCCCCTTCCCATGCCCTATTTCCCCCCTTACCAGACACTGCCTTTTACTACACTAGCGCCTTATGGGAACTGCTGCGAGAAAGTCTAGAATAAATATTTACACCTACGTCGAGGATACGGTATTTGGGAACATGCTTTTGTGGGAATTAAATGTTTTCCTGGTTAAGTACAAATATAAGTTTTAAATATCGGGAGCCATTTGCTCTTTGTCGGGGAGTGTGTGACCCACTAAATATGTGGTCACCGTTTAGTTCATTTTGGGATGTTTGATGTGGTGAAGGGAAATTCATTTTCCAGGTTGATTTGAAACGACAGCAAAGGGCAGTAAAAGAACAGCACAGTAACAGCGATGTGATTGTATCTTCACAACAGGCTGCCGTAAAGTGGATTTGTGTCGCAGTTTCTGTGAGTTCGCGATTCTGACAAGATCCGTTGAAAAAGCAACAACTGATCTCCGTTCTCATTATTTTTCCTGCATTTGCAGGATTATTATCTGTCAACACGCCTGCCAACCTGGGGCCTGTGCAAACTCATAAAGAATGGAAAAACATGAACACTTTGACTTTATCACACCCGTCCACACGCTTCCTGTTGTTCAAACGGTTTCAGCTTACAACACATGTTTGGGTCACACTTCTGTTAAATGCGAGCTAAACGGTTTCCTGTCGAACACGGTTCAAGACGTGCATCTGTTTTTGTGGCTTCCTGCTTAACTGGCAGCACAGACACTTCTGTTTCCACTGAACGAACGTTTTCCGGTTTAAGAGGTCCTTGTTTTTGTGACCTTCTATTAAATGTATGTAAAATGTTAAATAATCAGTTCAAATTTTAAACTGTGGAAAAAAAACATGGAGTTTACCCCCCACTATTGGTTATTATTTGGCATAAATTTTCTGCACTGATTTCATTTGGCAGAAAAATGTTCAGCAGACCTGCAAGTAAAACGCAATAATTAAAAATAAAGAAGAAAACTCCATAGACAAGGCGTACTTTTCTTGCTTTTATCAAGTTCTCTTGTCCTTACAAACAACAATTGTGAGGTATTTTATTTAGAAATATAGTAACTGCAACAAAGAAGAAATAAACAGAGTGCATTAATATACTGCACATGAGCAGTACATGAGCAGTTAGCCGAATGAAACAACACACTTCTATGCACGTGCGTTCAAAATAAAGTACACATTTGACCTAAAATACATTTTTATGAAATTGGAAACACTCACAATAACGAAAGCCTTGCAAGACTCAAATGTTTTGGAGTACGTTTACCACGCCATGAGCTACTCTTTTGCAAATACGACGAAATCGTCTCTCTTTTTCTTCGGAGGTGAAATTCGTCACAGATCCACGATTGCAACAGATGCGCTAACATCAATGAATTCGAAAACGATCCACAAAAAAAGAGGACTTCTTACTCTCACACTTTTATCAGTTGTTTTAACAGCTTGCACCAAGAGAATGAGAATAATATACTTGTTGATGAGGAAAGGTGAATAAATTCAAAATATTTGACTTAGACAAACTTGTGAAATATTCAAGACATGAGAGAGGCAATTAACCTTGGGCGGATTTCCCCAAACAAATTAATATTGTGATGCATATTTCTAACGATAGAAAGTCGTTCTTTACAAAGCTGTTATAACTTGGGTAGGAGGGTTAATATCCAAAGTAAAGACTCGGGAGACAGGAAGCCATTTCAACTACGTCTGTATATTTTTGTTCCGCACTCAACAACAACTTACGTCATCAACAAGTTACCCAGGGGGCACCGCTGCATTCTCGACGAGCAACGACTACAATCAATACATAACAAAAGCAAATGAGAGAAAGAAGTGTACAAACCTGCTTTGTGTAGCACAACACGAGGCTGCTTGCAAACTTCACCCACCAGTTGAAGATGTTGCTCGTTCTCTTCTTTTATTCCACAAAGTTCCTCTTTGTACTTGGGTGTCATTTTTGCACACATTTTCAAACGCCAATCTCAACAAATCCCCACTTGATCTCTGCTTGGCGATAATTCGTGTGCTTCTCTTTGTTCGACGAGACGAATGAAAGATGGCGTCGTTTTTCACAGTCTCACTGAAAGGATTTCCTTCGAGAAAACCGCTCTCTGTTCGGCACGAAAGCGGAAGAACAGGATACACCCTGCTGTGATATGATTGGCTGCTGGCTATGTGGAGCACTGTCACCAACTCACCGACAGATGTCACCATTTGCGATGCAAATCATTGTTATCTTCTAAACAGAGAAAAAACGTAAGATTTAAACGTATGCACATGAACAAAAATGTTAGTTCCCAAATATGAACTTGAGAGATGTATTGAATTTTACTTTTGTTGCTGGTTTTGTTAAAACATCTGCCACCATGTCGTCGGTTGGACAGTATTCCAAATGTATTTCCCTATTATTAACAGTTGACATGATTAAGTGATACTTTATGTCAACATGTTTGCCTTTTTACAGGGTTTTTCGCCAGCGACGTTGTTGCGAATTTTAAATTAAAATACGTCACAGTTTTATTATCTAAATGTTAGAGTGTTAAAAATGATTTCAGTGCTGTTATAAGTCCTTAAATATTTCATTATTCGTTTCAGTATTCAATAAACTACGGTGATTCATTAATTATTTCAAGATTCATTGAACTGTTTTAGTAATAATTTAGTATTCAATGTTTAATTGTTACTGTAGTTATTTTTTTAAATATTTGTGTCACTATTTTGTTCAATCTTAATGTGATGGAAAATTATTTAGCAAGTAAGGTTTTTGTTATTTATTGTGGCCACCTGCTTTTGAAGAAAGTGCCTTTCGCTTCTTGTACTAGAGAATTCTTTGTGAAGCCAAAACAACACGGCCTTGACTGATAAGTAGGCTCAACGCAGAAAAAGTATCTTTTTGTTTTAAGATTACACAGTTCCTGCCAAATAAATCTTCATCTTCCTGTGTGCATCAGTATATTCCCACGCACCCATTGAGATCACTCAGCAGACTGACCCAAAAGACAATTTATTTTCCAGACTATCTCATTGATCTTCCCTTACTGCTAAAAATTCCACAACAATCTGGGGCCAGACGTGGGATAGCTGAAGATCCGCCGGTGAAATTCAGGGACACTGGCGTGTGGCCACCCGGGTCCAATTCAGACAGCAGCAGAATCATCATCTCCGTGGTGACAAATGCTGACTCCAGTCGCCATCAGATTGCCAAGTCCTGACTTACCAAAACCTTTGAGAGAAATGGAGACTACTTGCGTTTCTCTTTCTGGTTCTTTTTATAGTTCTACTTCTAGTTCAGTTTTTCACCTTTTCACGCAGCGTAATGAAGGCCAGTTGAGCAAGTGGAACAAGTGATTTTATTGATTGTGGAAGGCACCGATTTCATAAGCACCGTTTCTTCTCACACCTTTTCCATTATATAGGATTAAAAAGACAGCTGAAAAGTATAATATTAACAAATGTTGTTCCAGGCAAAGGCAATTAATTTCCTTTACATGTTTGATGTAAACACACAAAACAAATCATGATCACTCAGACACATTGGTTCTTCTGGCAATGATCACATTGGCTTAGTGTCAATAAAAGAGCTTTGCAAAATTCAATTAATCATATTTCATTCAAAATCACATTTACATCTTACCACAAAGAGTCGGTTCCTTCAGTTTTTTTAAGCTTCAAGCATCGCTGCTTTTATCACCAACACAATTATGTCTCTCAGCAATATGTTTAGTGGAGAATTTTTTAGCACAAACGCTGCAACTGAATGGCTTGTCTCGACTGTGTGTTCTTGTATGGCGTCGTAAATACGACTTTTGAGAGAACCTCTTGCCACAAACTGAGCATGAAAAAGGTTTTTCTCCACTGTGTGTTCTTGTGTGTTCTGTTACATGTGCCTTTTGAGAGAAGCATTTTCCACAAACTGAGCAAGAAAAAGGTTTTTCTCCACTGTGTGTTCTTGTGTGTTCTGTTAAACTTGACTTTTGAGAGAAGCATTTTCCACAAACTGAGCAAGAAAAACGTTTTTCTCCACTGTGTGTTCTTGTGTGTTCTCTTAAATGTCCCTTTTCAGAGAATCCTTTGCCACAAACTGAGCATGAAAAAGGCTTCTCTCCACTATGTGTTCTTCTATGTTTTGTTAAAGTTGATTTTAGAGAGAAGCATTTTCCACAAACTGAGCAGGAAAAAGGTTTTTCTCCACTGTGCATTCTTGTGTGGATTGTTAAATCAAACTTTTGATAGAAGCTTTTGCCACAAACTGAGCAAGAAAAAGATTTTTCTCCACTGTGCGTTCCTGTGTGCCTGACTAAATGAGACTTTCGCGAGAAGCTTTTGCCACAAACTGAGCATGAAAAAGGCTTCTCTCCACTGTGTGTTCTTGCATGCCTTGTTAATTGTGTCTTTTGACAGAAACTTTTGCCACAAACTGAGCAAGAAAAAGGTTTATCTCCACTGTGCATTCTTGTGTGGATTGTTAAATGAAACTTTTGACAGAAGCTTTTGCCACAAACTGAGCAAGAAAAAGGTTTTTCTCCACTGTGCGTTCTTGTGTGCCTTACTAAATGAGACTTTCGAGAGAAGCTTTTGCTACAAACCGAGCAGGAAAAAGGTTTTTCACCACTGTGTGTTTTTCTGTGCCCTTTTAAAGACAGCTTTGAAGTGAATGAGTCAGTGTGACATGCCCTTTCACCTTTGGCTTGCCCATCATCATCATCATCATCATCATCATCATCATCATCATCGTCATGAGCGTCTGATAATGTGTCCTCATTATGTACTTGTGATGGCCCCCAGTGGTCTTCATCACCTTCTGTTGTCACGTGATGACTTGATCTGCTGCTTGTAGGCTCCGCCCATCTGTTGTCCTCACTCTCATCCTTGTTTTCATCTTCAGTCTTTATATGGACAACGTTCACTGGTGACTTGTTGATCTCCTCCTCCTCCTCCTCCTCCTTTTTGATGTGAGTCAAGTCTGGCTCCTCTTTCACAGAAAGGAGATCGTTTTCACTGACGTCTGCAGGACACAAAAAGACAAATTTGGTTTGGTCAAGTCAAAGGTCAGGCGGCGACTTTGTCTTATATTGTTTCTACCGTGCTACCTTGACTTGTGCCTGCCGCATACGGAGCAATGCGTGGACCCCAACTTGGACCGGACCATGGGGGCATTTCACAGAATTACGTCCTACGATGTAAACCTCCCTATCGCAGCACAACTGTGATAAACGAGCATTTAAAAAGGAAGCACGTTGCGGCTGATGCCCGATTTCCTTCCTGACATAGTCACAGACGTTTCTGGAATATGAATTCAAATTCAACTAAGATACACCATAATATTTTTTTAGAGTTCACTGAATTATTTTGGAACTGCAATTATGCTTAACAGCCATAGGGTGTCAGTAATGAGTAACAAAGTAACACAAGACCTCCCACTGATACATCGTCATTGTCATTTGGATAAATTACCAGGAACTACGAGTTGTGGGGGTGATGCAAACCACCTGAGCCACAGGAACTTTATTACCAGGAACTAAATGTTCCTGGACTTGTAGGTAGAAAAGGGGGTTGTGAGTTTCAGCCTTTTTGAGACCATAGTAAGACAAAGATGCAGATGCATTCCTTGCAGCATGCGCTTGTTCACTGATGAGATCCGTGCAAACCATTCAATGTATTTTAAATGTTTGGATGGGGTGAAACGATGCACACGTGCACAAAACAGTGCAGGGCCACCCGAGGTTCATTGACTCTCACCCGACCAAGCCAGTAGAAAGTTCATAAATAAATAAGACCAATACGTACTTCATTTAAAAAAAAAAAAAAACTTAATATTTTGTGTTTTATTCACTAAAATTGATCAACCGCCATTGACGTTTTCGCGGCAGTGTGCACATTTTTAGAGTCAGGCGGAATTCCTTCCGTAAGGAATTGCTTGAACAAAATATAAAAACCAGAAAATGTTATTTTGTTATTTTAAATGTAAATTTTATACTGGGAAAAGCATGGAGTTCACCCCCCACTTATGGTTATTCTTTGGCATATATTTTCTGCACTGATTACATTTGACATAAACAAATGTTCAGCAGGCAATATTTAAAAATAAAACGGCAATAACCTTGAACGATTTCCCCAAACAACTTAATGTTGTGATGCATATTTCTAATGAAAGAAAGTCGTTCTATACAAAGCAAATGAGAGTTAGACGTGTACAAAACTGCTTTGTGTAGCACAACACGAGACTGGTTGCAAACTTCGTCCAGCAGTGGAAGATGTTGCTCGTTCTCTTCTTTTATTCCACAAAGTTCATCTTTGTACTTGGGTGCCGTTCTTGCACACATTTTCAAATGATAATTAAAAAATATCCGCACTTGATCTCTGCTTGGCGATGAGTCATCTGCCTCTTTTTGTTAGCGGCTCGCTAGCTAAAAAGCTAAGCTAACTACGCCGAAAAGCATCAACGCGCGAAGATGAGGTTATCGGGACACAAAGACTTAATGAATTATGTCGTAGTCCTTTAGAGTAGCAATGGACATCCTTTGAGAAAATTACAGTCAGTTTCACACTAAATCAGAAGAATTTAGCGGTGGGTGTTTTTGTTCCGGTGTGGACGGGTCGGTGGATGTGGTCGAGGTCCTTCGAAAGCTGCGCGCTTGCTTATGACGTCATGCTTTAAGCACGTATTTTTCAAATATATCTCTTTGCCTCTGTGTTTGTTTTTACACCTGGCTGTTCTCTTTTAATATATATTCTATGTAATATTTTAATTCGGTTGATTAAAAAAAATTAACAAAATAACTAAAATAACGCTCCAAAAGCGAGTCAGCTCCAACGTCACTTCCGCCTATGCCCGGAGAAGCCGCTACTGGAACAGCAGTGGGAAGGTTACGTTTCTCCTACCGAACTCTCAAGAATGTTGTGGTTCACTCGGGCTGCAAGATTGTATGGATATAATGTCTGCATATACTAGCAGTGCTTCTCAATTATTTCACGCCCGCCCCTACCAAGAAGAAAAAGATTCGCGCCCCCCCACCACCAATTTTTTTCTGTCTTTGTATATTGAGATTAGATTGTCAATAAAATATCCCTTAACTAACCTACATTGATAAGAAATATAGTTTTGAGAACTATTATCGTGAGGATCTCGAAGCTCAGTACTCTGTTGTGCAAATATTGATGAGATGACAAATATTTGTCATGTCATGTCATTATCCTCACCGCTTATCCTGAACAGGGTCGCGGGAGGGTGCTGGAGCCTATCCCAGCTGACTTCGGGCGAAAGGCCCACTACACCCTTAACTGGTCGCCAGCCAGTCACAGGGCAGACATAGACACCGTCACTGAGTGGGAACTGAACCCACGTTGCCTGCACACAACTCAGGCGAGTATACCACTACACGATCAGTGACATGATAAATATTTACTAATACGTTTTTTGCCAAAATCTTTTGTAAATGTAGCCATAATTGGGCATGGATTTAATTTATTTGTTCCTTGTTAGTTATTTATATGTATAGTTAATTTATGAAGTTAAGTAATTTACATATTAGTATTTGCATTTAATTCTATACATAGTATTGCATTGTTTGGAGGACACGCCCTTGCCTTCCGTTTCCCTTTAAATACTTCCCGGTTTTGGCCCCACACGTGTATAGATGATCAACTGGTTTGACCCTGCGGTCACTTCAGCAAAACTTTATTAAGAATAGAGACAAGGAGGACAAATTATCACCTCAACAATTCACCCTTCAATTCCCTCTTTTGCGGCAGCAGCCAACGAGGTATTTTTTTCGTTTCTATATTGTTTCAGTATGTGACATTAGTTACTTTGTTGTTTTTATGAATGTATTGTCAATTGTATTATTTATTTGTGTACAGTTTTCACGGTGTGATGGAGTAAGACGCCTTCATTAAACCAGTTACAAAAAGAAACCCATTTGTGTTTGTCGTGCCTGCGGAGGGAGTTTCAGTGAAAACTCGACAGTGAAAACGCGTCTGTTTCACCAACGCAAGTGGACAGAAGATGACGCCGGAGACTGCTTCAACGCTCGTCGAACAGCACGATGGCCGCCTACGATGACGTCGTCACGTCAACGGCAAGAAGTGAACGCTAAGGTCAATTCGCATTTCACACACAAGCAAGACGGTTGCATAGGAGCTACAGTTACAGGAAGAAGCCACAAGAAGCTTGGACTGTTGTTAAGAAACTAATCCAAGGAAAGGGCGATTTTTGTAATTGTGCTATTTAGTTAGTGTGTGAGTAAAGTGTGGGTTGATTGTATAATAATTACAAATAACCACTAGGGATCAATATTTTACATGGTTTACATTGATTGGGAGTATTATATTGACTGTTCAATATGTGCACCGATTCCAAGTTAAAGTAAGACTGCATATCTGGAAACTAATCTTCATACAAATGATGATCCTACACAAGAAAGAGACCTGCTCCTTCTCAGAGCTGAATATAATAAATTGTCGGCTGATAGAGTAGCTAATAGTCTTTTGTGGTTGAGAAGGGCCTATTATGATCAAGGCGAGAAAGCGGGTAAGTTGTTATCTTGGCAAGTTAAAAAAAGACATACCGACAGAGCTATCAAGAGCATTACAACCCCATTGGGAAATATATCTATGGATCCATTGGAAATTAATGATACCTTTAGAGAATATTACCAATTTCTGTATAAATCCGACATGTCAAAAACACCAGAAGATCAAAATGAATTCCTGGATCTGTATCAGTTTAAAATATTACCAGATGAATTTAAAAAAGTACTTGATAGCGATTTAGAAATTGAAGAAATTTCTGAAGCCATTCAAAGTACAAAAAGTGGCAAAACTGGTGGAGATGATGGACTGCCCATTGAATTTTATAAAACTTTTAAAGAAAAGTTACTTACCCCTTTATTGAATATGTATAATGGCTCACTTCAAAGTGGGATACTCCCGCCCTCCTTGCGTCTGGCGATTATAACACTCATTTTGAAACCGGGAAAGCCCCCAATGGAATGTTCATCTTTTAGACCAATAAGTTTAATGAACTGTGATACTAAAATATTGTGCAAATTATTGGCTAAGAGGTTGGAAAAACACATACCATATCTGGTACATCATGATCAAAATGGTTTTGTACAGAAGCGTCAGGGATTTCATAATATACGACGGGTCTTGAATATAATACATGAAAAGTACAATACTAAGGATATGGCATTGCTGTCTCTAGATGCCAGACAGGCCTTTGATAGAATAGAATGGCCATATCTATTTAGTTTACTGCCGAGATATGGACTTGGTGCTAACTTTCTCAGATGGGTAAAACTGCTATATACTGGCCCGATGGCTAGTATATTAACAAATAACATTGCTTCAAAGCCAATCACTCTAGAACGATCTACTAGACAAGGATGCCCTCTATCACCTATGTTGTTCATTCTTGCCATAGAGCCCTTTGCGATGGCGGTTAGAACGCATACGAGTATAGAAGGGATTAATTTAGGGGGGCAGGAACATAAAATATCATTATATGCTGATGATGTCATTCTTTTTTTAACAAACTTACACAATAGCGTCCCAAGTCTTATTAGCTATATAGACATATATAAAAAAAAAAGAAATATTCAAGAGTGAAATAAAAAGGTTTAAATTAATATTGATATAATTTCACATATTAAAATAATTGAATAAATATTGTAGTATTAAATAAGCAATCTTAAATATACATTGAAATAAATTTAAAAAAAAATATTATGGTGTATCTTAGTTGAATTTGAATACATATTCCAGAAACGTCTGTGACCATGTCAGGAATGAAATCGGGCATCAAAAGGGAGGTTTACATCGTAGGACGTAATTTTGTGAAATGTCCCCATGGTCCGGTCCAAATCGGGGTCGCACGCATTGCTCCGTATGCGGCAGGCACAAGTCAAGGTACCACGGGAGAAAATAAGACAGTCGCCGCATGAGCTTTGACTGGTCCAAACCAAATTTGTCTTTTTGTGTCCTGCAGACGTCAGTGAAAACTGTCTCCGTTCTGTGAAAGAGGAGCCAGACTGGACTCACATCAAAAAGGAGGAGGAGGAGGAGATCAACAAGTCACCAGTGAACGTTCTCCCAATAAAGACTGAAGATGAAAACAAGGGTGAGCGTGAGGACAACAGAGGGGCGGAGCCTACAAGCAGCAGCTCAAGTCATCACGTGACAACAGAAGTTGATGAAGACCGCTGGGGACCATCAGAAGCACATAATGAGGACACATTATCAGACGCTCATGACGACGATGATGATGATGATGATGATGGGCAAGCTAAAGGTGAAAGGACATGTCACACTGACTCATTAACTTCAAAGCTGTCCTTAAAACCACACACAAGAAAACACAGTGGAGAAAAAATATTTTCTTGCTCAGTTTGTGGAAAAAGCTTCTCCCAAAAGTCGCATTTAACAAGCCACACAAGAACACACAGTGGAGAAAAACCTTTTTCCTGCTCAATTTGTGGAAAATGCTTCTCTGAAAAGTCAAATTTAAGAAGGCACACAAGAACACACACTGGAGAAAAACCCTTTTCCTGCTCAGTTTGTGGCAAAAGCTTCTCTGGAAAGTCTAATTTAAGAAAACACACAACAACACATAGTGGAGAAAAACCTTTTTATTGCTCAGTTTGTGGTAAAAGCTTTTCTATAAAATCACGATTAACAGAACATACAAAAACACACACTGCAGAGCCTCTTACTTGCTCAGTTTGTTGCAAAAGCTTCTCCCAAAAGTCGCATTTAACAAGCCACACAAGAACACACAGTGGAGAAAAGCCCTTTTCCTGCTCAATTTGTGGAAAATGCTTCTCTGAAAAGTCAAATTTAAGAAGGCACACAAGAACTCACAGTGGAGAAAAAACCTTTTCTTGCTCAGTTTGTGGTAAAAGCTTCTCTCAAAATTCAAGTTTAACAATCCACACAAGAACGCACAGTGGAGAAAAAACTTTTTCTTGCTCAGTTTGTTGCAAAAGCTTCTCTCAAAAGTCGCACTTAACAAGCCACACAAGAACACACACTGGAGAAAAACCTTTTTCCTGCTCGGTTTGCGGTAAAAGCTTCTCTGAAAAGTCACATTTATGGATCCACACAAGAACGCACAGTGGAGAAAAACCTTTTTCCTGCTCAGTTTGTGCCCAGAGTTTCTCTCAAAAGTCGCATTTACAAAGCCACACAAGAACACACAGTGGAGAAAAGCCATTCAGTTGCAGCATTTGTGCTAAAAAAAATCTTTTCTAAAAAGTGTGCTGAGAGACACAATTGTGCTGGTGAAAATTGCAGCGATCCTTGAAGCTTAAAAAAACTGAAGGAACTGAGTCTTTGTGGTAAGATGTAAATGTGATTTTGAATAAAATATGATATATTGAATTTTGCAAAGCTCTTTTAAATACATTAAGCCAATGTTGTCTTTTTAATTGTACCGAATGAAATGGAAAAGGTGTGAGAAAAAACGGTGCTTATGAAATCGGTGCCTTCCACAATCATCAATAAAATCACTTGTTCCACTTGCTCAACTGGCCTTCATTTTGCTGTGAAAAGGTGAAAAACAGAACTTGAAGTTGAACTATAAGAAGAACAAGAAAGATAAATGCAAGTAGTCTCAGTTTCTCTCAAAGATTTTGGAATGTCAAGAGTATATAATTTGTTCACATCTCTTATCTTATATTTGCCATGCTATATATTTAGATTTGAACTAAATGAATTTTAATCTATTTTGTATTCATAAAAATTAACAAATTTCCACAACGGTCAAATCAGTCACATTGACAGTTACAAGGAATTGGCAACCTGATGGCGACTGGCGTCAGCGTTTTTTTTTTTTGTCACCTCGGAGGAGAGGATCCGCATCACGCAGTTCGTTGCTGCTCGTCTGATTTGCAAAAGTGAATCACCGTAGTTTAATGAATACTGAAACGAATAATGAAATATTTAAGTTCCTAAATAAACACTAACATTTACATACTAAAACAGTGACATATTTCAATTTAAAATTCACAACCACATACTGAGTTAATTAAATTAAAAAAAACTTGTACTCAATATTGAACGAATTTTGAATGATAATGAATCAAATTTTAAGTATTATTTCATTCCATAAATAAATAAAATATTTGCACACATATTTAAATGAAGAAATATGTTGACAAATATTCAAGATTGAAAGAAAAATAATTTAAAAATATTTAAAGAATTTTTAAGTTTTAAAAAAATTGAATATATATTGTAGTATTACATACTAATCTTAAATAATTCCATGAAAATCGAATTAAATACTGAAAGAGGTAAAGAATAGTGAAAGAAAAAATCCTTAAATATTGACGTGCAATTAAATGGGAAACAACAAACAAATCCCTCATGAAAAATACAATTGATCAACATTTGTCAAACCACAACATGAAATTTTGACCAGACATATTTCTTTCTTGCATATTCTTAAACAATCTTATTTATTTTTTTCTTTTACTTTTTTAGTTACTTAACAGCTCAATCCATGTGAAATATCCCCTTGGGATTATAAAAAATATCCCATGCAAAATATAAAGAGCGACCTATTGTTTTTGAGGACAATCAAGGCACTTTTGCACTAGCGAAAAACCCTGCAAAAAGGCAAAGGCGCAAACTTGTTGACATAAAGTATCACTTTATCACGTCAACTGTTCATATTAGGAAAATAGATTTGGAATACAGTCCAACAGACAACATGGTGGCAGATAACAAAACCGGCAACAAGAGTTCATGGTTGGGAACTAAAATGTTTGTTCATGTGCATATGGTTTAAATCTTAACTTTTTCATATGTTGAAAAGATAACAATGATTTGCATCGTAAATGACGACATCTGTCGGTGAGTTGGTGACAGTGCTCCACAGAGCCAGCAGCCAATCATATCACAGCGGGGTGTGTCCTATTCTTCCGCTTTCGTGTGGAACAGACTGTAGTTTTCACGCAGGAAATCCATTCAGCGCTACTTTAAAAAAACGGCGCCATCTTTCATTCGTTTCGTCTCACAAATAGAAGCACACGAGTTATCGCCTAGCGGAGATCTCGTGCGGATTTGTTAAGATTGGCGTTTGAAAATGTGTGCAAGAACGACACCCAAGTACAAAGAGGAACTTTGTGGAATAAAAGAAGAGAACGAGCAACATCTTCAACTGCTGGACGAAGTTAGCAAGCAGCCTCGTGTTGTGCCACTCAAAGCAGGTTTGTACAGGTCTAACTCTCATTTGCTTTGTATAGAACGACTTTCTATCGTTAAAAATATGCATCACAACATTAAGTTGTTTGGGGAAATCGTTCAAGGTTATTAACGTTTTATTTTTAAATATTGCCTTTTACTTGCCGGTCTGCTGAACAATTGTTTATGTGAAATGTAATCCGTGCAGAAAATGTTTGCCAAAGAATAACCAATAGTGGGGGGTGAACTCCATGTTTTTCCCAGTATAAAATTTGAACTGATTATTTAACATTTTACATTTTCTGGTTTTTATATTTTGTTCAAGCAATTTCTTACGGAAGGAATTCTACCTGACTCTAAAAACTGCACACTGCGGCGAAAACATCAAATTATTTAGTTTTTTTAAAAATCAAGTACGTATTGGTCTTATTTATTTATGAACTTTGTACTGGCGTCGTCGGGTGAGAGTCAATGAACCTCGAGTGACCCTGCACAGTTTTGTGCACATCTGCGTAGTTCACCTCATCCAAACATTTAAAATACATCGCGCATGCTAGCTCGCGCATGCTAGCTCGCGGATGCCAGCACTGATCCTCTTCTGCCCTGACCATGTGTGGAACTGAAAATATTAGACAGCGAGCTAAACATTTTTCCAACAAAGGGGAGAGTCTTATTTCACGTTTTTATGGAAGTCCTTTTTGTGAAACTGCAAACAAATACAGAGAATGACAAAGAAAATGTGGATAAGTAAACAGATCGAAATATATATCCATGTATATATGTGTATGTATTGATGGATTTATATGCAAACACACAAAACTTGTGCTAACCTTGACTGTTATTGGATGAAATTATATTTCAAGAGACCAACCACAACAAAAGGAAACACAAAATACTGGCAGCTTAAATGTCGCAAAAAAGCTTGTAAAATAAACTGAAACTGAACTAATAAACATACTGCATAAAAATGTGCTTAATTATATATATTACTCACAGATTGTGCCAAAATTAGCTAAATCAAGGAGGATGCATTATGAAAGAAAATAAAGCCTTCTTCATTGACGTGTGTCTGTTCAAAATGGCGCCCGTGTTAAAAATAAATGCTTCCCCACTTGTCGCTGACGTCACATCTCTTCTAATTTCTGGGTCCAGAATAGATACAAATAAGGGATTGCTGCCAGTAGCGGCTCCTCAAACCAATGAGAGATGTCATGGCAACACATCTAATCGACAATGTTTGGGGGGGGATTTCACTGGTCACCTTCGAGTCACGGTTTCTAATCAAAACCAAAAATATCTCTGAACAGCTTACAAGCAAACAATGAAGCAAAGAAATAAAAATAACCCAAAACAAGTTTCTCTCATGCCATTCATATCCCAAATAAACAACACAAAAACAGTGCTGATGCATTCTGGGAGCCTCAGCCTATCAGATGGCTGGTAAGAAAGATGAGTGGTGTGCTTTGGGCAGTGTGTTTATATTTATTATTTTATATTTTTGCAGTCTGTTGTCTTAACCTGTGATGTTTCTTGCTTGCAAGAACATGAATCATAAGACAGACTACAACATCGTGGACAGCTGCCCTTTTGTCCAACTTTCTCCTGCACCATCTATGTCACAGTCAATTCGAAGCAAAGATGTCTCAGACTTTGGCCGGCAGGGTGTGCTAACATGCACGCTGAAATACCTCAAGGGGAACATGCCCAATGGTCGGGCGAGTTGCTCAGTCTATATAATAGGCGTGTTGCATTACAAGGCGCCTCGTTTGTTTTTGGGAAGATTTAGGATTTATGGTTGTGAAAATACGGTACCCATGATGAATCTCTAAATCTCTATCTCTAAATGCAAAATGAAATACTTGGAAACATATTTCACTTGAACGATTCCTATTCTATCAATGACATTATGTTGCAATGGCCCCCATCAATGTTAGGGTCCCACAACAGGTGTTCCATCAGACGCACACAATAACCTGTGTGTGCTAACTTCAGCTCGCTTCCAGAAACGTCTGTGACTATGTCCGGAATGAAATCGGGCATCAGCCGCAACGTGCTTCCTTTTTAAATGCTCGTTTATCACTGTTGTGCTGCTAGGAAAGGGAGGTTTACATCGTAGGACGTAATTTTGTGAAATGCCCCCATGGTCCGGTCCAAGTTGGGGTCGCACGATTGCTCCGTGTGCGGCAGGCACACGTCAAGGTAGCACGGTAGAAAATAAGACAGTCGCCACATGAGCTTTGACTTGACCAAACCAAATTTGTCTTTTTGTGTTCTGCAGACGTCAGACAAAATGATCTCTGCTCTGTGAAAGAGGAGCCAGACTGGACTCACATCAAAAAGGAGGAGGAGGAGGAGGAGATCAACAAGTCACCAGTGAACGGTGTCCCGATAAAGACTGAAGATGAAAACAAGGATGAAAGTGAGGACAACAGAGGGGCGGAGCCTACAGGCAGCAGCTCAAGCCATCACGTGACAACAGAAGTTGATGAAGACCACTGGGGGCCATCACAAGCACAAAATGAGGACACATTATCAGACGCTCTTGTCGATGATGATGATGAGGTTGACAATGGGCAAGCCGAAGGTGAAAGGGCATGTCACACTGACTCCTTAACTTCAAAGTTGTCTTTAAAACCGCACACAAGAACCCACGGTAAAGAAAAACCTCTTTCTTGCTCAGTTTGTGGCAAGAGTTTCTCTTTTAAGTCAGATTTCAAACGGCACACAAGAACACATAGTGGAGAAAAACCCTTTTCCTGCTCAGTTTGTGGCAAAAGTTTCTCTCAAAAGGCACATTTAACAGAACACACAAGAACACACAGTGGAGAGAAGCCTTTTTCCTGCTCAGTTTGTGGCAAAAGCTTCTTTCAAAAGTCAAGTTTGAAAAGGCACACAAGAACACACACTGGAGAAAAACCTTTTTCCTGCTCAGTTTGTGGCAAAAGCTTTTCTGTAAAATCAATTTTAACATGTCACACAAAAACACACAGTGGTGAAAACCCCTTTTCCTGCTCAGTTTGTGGTAAAATGTTCTCTCTAAAGGCACATTTAACAGAACATACAAGAATACACAGTGGTGAAAAACCCTTTTCCTGCTCAGTTTGTGGCAAGAGTTTCTCTCAAAAGTCAAGTTTAAAAAGTCACACAAGAACTCACAGTGGAGAAAAGCCTTTTTCCTGCTCAGTTTGTGGGGAAAGATTTTCTTTCAAGTCAAATGTAGTTAAACACACAACAACACATAGTGGAGAAAAACCCTTTTCCTGCTCAGTTTGTGGCAAGAGTTTCTCTCAAAAGTCAAGTTTAAAAAGACACACAAGAACACACACAGGAGAAAAACCTTTTTCCTGCTCAGTTTGTGGTAAAAGCTTCTCTGATAAGTCAACTTTAACATATCACACAAGAACGCACAGTGGAGACAAGCCATTCAGATGCAGCGTTTGTGCTAAAAAATTCTCCACTAAACAGCATGCGGAGAGTCACAATTGTGCTGGTGAGAATAGCAGCGATCCTTGAAGCTTAAAAAAAAGAAAACAAAAAACAGAAGGAACTGACTCTTTGTGGTAAGATGTAAATTTTGATTTTGAATATATGATAAATTGAATTTTGCAAAGCTTTTTTATTGACTTTAAGCCAATGTGATCAGTGCCAGAAGAACCAATGTGTCTGAGTGATGATGATTTGTTTTGGTGTTTACATCAAACATGTAAATAAAATAAATTGCCTTTGCCTGGAATAACATTTTTTAACATTATGCTTTTCAGTTGTCTTTTTAATCGTACCTAATGGAAAAGTTGTGAGAAGAAACGGTGCTTATGAAATTGCTGCCTTCCACAATCATCAATAAAATGACTTGTTCTACTTGCTCAACTGGCCTTCATTGCTCTAAGAAAGGGTGAAAAACATAAGAAGTTGTACTATAAAAAGAAGAGGAAAGAGAAACGCAAATCGTCTCAGTTTCTCTCAAAGGTTTTGGAATGTCAGCAGTTGGCAATCTGATGGCGACTGGAGTCAGCGTTTATTTGTCACCCCGAAGGAGATGATCCGCATCACGCAATTTGTTGCTGCTGTTGTTGTTGTTGAGCAACGAGATAATTCGGGCCAATTGTATCTCGTTGTTGCCAGGACCTCTTCGTTGGGCCCAACACCTCGTGAAGGTGGTTCCTGTAGTTAGGCTGCTGTTGCTGCGCGTCTGAAGACTGAAATGAAATGAAATATTTAAGTACAGACGCTCCCCTACATACGAACATCCGTGTTACGAGCAACGGTACATACAAACATATCTGCGCGTATGTCAAAAAATGTTCGGAAAGAGGTGCTGTAAGTTAGCTTTTGTATTGCGCGCCTTTTTCCGAGTAGTGCTTCTTTCCGCCGCTAATACCGATGCTTGACGCTGTGAGAGCTCACCAAGCATCCACCTTCCTGATGAAAAAAATGAAGAAGAATACTCTGCAATCGTCGTTAGAGCGCTTCTTTCAGCCAGTTTCGAGTAAATCCTCCAAGGAAGATACTTATCAACCCTCATCTTCTTCCTACATTGAAGTTACGAGGAGGAAGTAACTTCTGAAGCCCATTGCGGTGATGACGAAGACCCTTTCATGTTATAAAATGCTCCTCTTCCTCCATCATCTCCTTAAGCATCGGGTACATCTTCCAAAAGTAAGTTAAACTTCATTTGATTTATCTTATTACGTACATGTACTTCCTGTGCATGTGTTTCTCTCTCTCTCTAACATTCGTAGTACAGGACTGTAGCTATTCTCTCCATTTTATTAAATGTTTTTTTCAGTACAAACCAATACAGGTTACTTATACAAACCTTAAACATACTTATATAAACCTTCAATATACTCATATAGGCCTTAAACATAAATTATAAGACAAAATATAGCGCTAAAGCAACTTACAAACAAATTCAGCTCACGAACGACCGTTCGGAACGTATCTCGTTCGTAAGTTGGGGAGCGTCTGTACTTAAACGAACGCTAAAATATTTTTTAAATCATAAAAAAAGTGAAACATTTCAATTTAAAATTCGCAACCACATACAGAGTAAATTAAATTAATAATAAAATAGAAACATTTACTCAATATTGAACAAATTGAAGAGTCCTAATTTTGAAATGAAATTTAAATATTATATTAATTCAATAAATATTTTGGCACATTTAACTGAACAAATATTTTGACAAATACTCAAGATTGAAATAAAAAGTATTTAAAAACATTTGTATATTTTTTTTACATGTTAAAATAATTGAATAAACATTGTTGTAATCTCAATCTAAAGGATCTAAATCAAGACTAGCAAAACGTTCCGTTAAAAATAGTGTCTGGGCATTTTTGTTCGTCATGACATGCAATGCACAACTCTGAGTGGTGACGTATGCTTATTAAAATAAATAAATAAAACACACAAACAAAAAAGGTTTGCATATAGAACTCACGGAGCAATTTTATTGAATTCAAACAATGATATTTGAAAACAAAATTTTTTTGGAATGATTACAAAAGCAATAAGACCAGCATGTTAGAATGCAGAAGACCCTTCTATCGACTGTGTTTTTGAGTGTTCCCGGACGTCGTACTGTTGTAAAATGCGAGTGGACAGTAAACAGCCAATCAGAATCAGCCCTAGTGTCCGACTCCTGATTGGTTAATAATTGAGGTACAGTTTGCATCGTAAGCGTAAAACTGTGGCCGTGTCCAAATTAACAGGATGGGACCTCCGAAAGCTGCTATTTCGGCCGTGTGTTATCGTTTTCGGTGCGACGCCACCACACGTGGTGTCCAAATTCACGCTGTCATGTACGGCCTTCGAATCCAGCCTTGAAATCGGTATTCGTTTCCGTGGAGACGGCCCCAGAGCCAATGCCGCTTGGCGCAACACTTACATTATGCCCACATACGTTGCTCCGCTGTTCGACGCCGATGTGGCGCATTTACAGTGGATTTATATGAATGGATAATCGGCGCAAAAAGAATATTTGTATTAAGATTTCATTTTGAACAATGGAACCTGAACTTTTCTTAATTTTATTTAACTTTTTAGTTAACTTACATTTTGTTCTTGAGAGGAGAATCATGCTTTGCCATCGGAAAGTTGTCTTTTATCGAACAAATGAAGTAAGTTACAAATACGTCTACCAGCATTTTCACACTGGAACCAACATTGACAGGAAAATAAGTATATAACGTGATTGTTACCGAGAAACTAAAAATATAGCGAGTAAGATAACTTCAGTAGTACATGTGTTTGCTTCATAATAGAACGAACATCCATCCATCCATCCATCTATTATCCGCCGCTTATCCGGGATCGGGTTGCGGGGGCAGCAGCTTCAGCAGGGAAGCCCAGACTTCCCACTCCCCAGCCACATCTTCCAGCTCTGCTGGAGGGATGCCCAGGCGCTCCGAGGCCAGCCAGCGTGTCCTGGGTCGTCCCCTGGGCCTCCTGCCGGTGGGACATGCCCGGAACACCTCACCAAGGAGTTGTCCAGGAGGCATCCTAAACAAATGTCAGAGCCACCTCATCTGGCTCCTCTCTACGTGGAGGAACAGCGGCTCGACACTGAGTCCCTCCCGGATGGCCGAGCTTCTCACCCTATCTCTAAGGGAGAGCCCAGACACCCTGCGGAGGAAACTCATTTCGGTCGCTTGTATCCGAGATCTTGTTCTTTCGGTCGCGACCCACAGCTCGTGACCATAGGTGAGGGTAGGAACGAAGATCGACCGGTAAATCGAGAGCTTCGCCTTTTGGCTCAGCTCCCTCTTCACCACGACAGACCGATACAGCGTCCGCATCACAGCGGCGGCTGCACCGATCCGCCTGTCGATCTCTCGCTCCATCCTCCCCTCACTCGTAAACAAGACCCCAAGATACTTAAACTCCTCCACTTGGGGCAGGATCTCCTCCCCAACCTGGGGAGGGCATTCCACCCTTTTCCGACTGAGAACCATGGTCTCAGATTTGGAGGCGCTGATCTTCATCCCAACCGCTTCACACTCAGCTGCGAACGGCTCCAATGAGAGTTGGCGATCACTGCTTGACGAAGCCAACAGTACCACATCATCTGCAAAAAGCAGAGATGAAATACTGAGTTCACCAAACCGGATCCCCTCATCGAAACAAATCCGACTTACTGCCGGCAATGCGGACCAAACTTTGACATCGGTGGTACAGGGACCCAACTGCCCGTATCAAGGGGCTCGGTACCCCGTACTCCCGAAGCACGCTCCACAGAACTCCCCGTGGGACACGGTTGAATGCCTTCTCCAAGTCCACGAAACACATGTAGACTGGTTGGGCAAACTCCCATGAACCCTCAAGGACCCCGTAGAGAGTGTAGAGCTGGTCCACTGTTTCACGGCCAGGATGAAAACCGCACTGCTCCTCTTGGATCTGAGCTTCAACCTCCCGACGGACCCTCCTCTCCAGTACCCCAAAGTAGACCTTACCAGGGAGGATGAGGAGTGTGATTCCTCTATAATTGGAACACACCCTCCGGTCCCCCTTCTTAAAAAGGGGGACCACCACCCCGGTCTGCCAATCCAGAGGCACTGTCCCCGATGTCCACACAATGTTGTAGAGGCGTGTCAACCATGACAGCCCCACAACATCCAGAGCCCTAAGGAACTCCGGGCGGATCTCATCCACCCCCGGGGCCTTTCCACCGAGGAGCTTGTTAACCACCTCGGTTACTTCAGCCCCTGAGATAGATGAGTCCACCACGGAGTCCTCAGGCTCTGCTTCCTCAATGGAAGGCGTGTCGGTACAATTGAGGAGGTCTTCGAAGTATTCTCCCCACCGACTCACAACGTCCCGAGTCGAGGTCAGCAGCACCCCATCTCCACTATAGTGTTGATGGTGCACTGCTTCCCTCTCCTGAGACGACGGATGGTGGACCAGAATTTCTTCGAAGCCGTCTGGAAGTCGTTTTCCATGGCCTCACCGAACTCCTCCCACGCCAGAGTTTTTGCTTCGGCAACCACCGAAGCTGTATTCCGCTTGGCCAGTCGGTACCTGTCAGCTGCCTCCGGAGTCCCACAGGCCAGAAAGGCCCGATAGGCCTCTTTCTTCAGCCTGACAGCATCCCTTACCGCCGGTGTCCACCAGCGCGTTCGGGGGTTGCCGCCATGACAGGCACTGACCACCTTATGTTCACAGCTTCCATCGGCTGCCTCAACAATGGAGGCACGAAACATGGTCCACTCATACTCAATGTCCCCCGCCTCCGCCGGTACGTTGTCAAAGTTCTGGTGGGAGTTGAAACTCTTTCTGACGGGGGATTCTGCCAAGCGTTCCCAGCGGACCCTCACAATACGTTTGGGTCTGCCGGGTCGGACCGGCATCGTACCCCAACCTCGGAGCCAACTCACCACCAGGTGGTGATCAGTTGACAGCTCCGCCCCTCTCTTCACCCGAGTGTCCAAAACATGCGGCCGCAAATCCGATGACACGACTACAAAGTCGATCATCGAACTGCGGCCTAGGGTGTCCTGGTGCCAAGTGCACATATGGACACCCTTATGCTTGAACATGGTGTTCGTTATCGACAATCCATGACGAGCACAGAAGTCTAGTAACAGAACACCGCTTGGCTTCAGATTGGGGGGGGCCATTCCTCCCAATCACGCCCTTCCAGGTCTCACTGTCATTACCCACGTGAGCATTGAAGTCCCCCAGCAGAACGAGGGAGTCTCCAGGGGGAACGCTCTCTAGCACACCCTCCAAAGACTCCAAGAAGGGTGGGTACTCTGAACTGCCGTTTGGTGCATAAGCACAAACAACAGTCAGCACCCGTACCCCCACCTTAAGGCGGAGGGAGGCTACCCTCTCGTCCACCGGGGTGAACCCCAGTGTACAGGCGCCGAGCCGGGGGGCAATAAGTATGCCCACACCTGCTCGGCGTCTCTCACCTTGGGCAACTCCAGAGTGGAAGAGTTTCCAACCCCTCTCAGGAGGACTGGTACCAGAGCCTAAGCTGTGTGTGGAGGTGAGCCCGACTATATCTAGTCGGAATTTCTCTGCCTCGCACACCAGCTCAGGCTCCTTCCCCGCCAGAGAGGTGACATTCCATGTCCCAAGAGCTAGTTTCTGTAGTCGGGGATCAGAGCGCCAAGGTCCCTGCCTCTTGCCGCCACCCGACTCACACTGCACCCGACCCCTTAGGCCCCTCCCATATCTATATTAGGCCATTTAAAAATACATGACTTTTTTTTTTATTTCAATGTAAATTTAAGCTTGCTTATGTAATACTACAATATTTATTAAATTATTTTAATATGCAAAATTATATCAATATTAATTTAAACCTTTTTATTTCACACTTGAATATTTCTTAACATATTTGTTCTTTTGAATTTGGATGCAATTTAAATCATTCCATCCATCCAGCCATTTTCTGCCGCTCATCCGGGGTCGGGTAATTGAATTAATTTAATACCTAAGTATTTTTTATATTTCAATATTTATTTCAAGATTAACTCTTCTCAATGTGTTCAATATTTATAAAATGTTTCTATATTTCTTATTAATTGCATTAAGTCTGTATTTTGGTTTCCAATTTTAAATTTTAATATTTCCCGATTTCATTATATAAGCAATCCAAAGTATAAAAAATATAATATAGCATGAAAAAAGTATTTTGTATATTTGACAAAATTATAGTTTTTCCGAAGTGAGATTCTGCTTCGCAACAAACCCCAAACGCTTGATAGAGCTCAACCTAGAAAGAGAAACTGAGACTGCTTGCGTTTCTCTTTGTTGTTCTTTTTATAGTTCAACTTCTACATCTGTTTTTCACCTTTTCACACAGCGTAATGAAGGCCAGTTGAACAAGTGATTTTATTGATGATTGTCGAAGGCACCGATTTCATAAGCACCGTTTCTTCTAACACCTTTTCCATTAGGTATGATTAAAAAGACAACTGAAAAGCATAATGTTAAAAAATGTTATTCCAGGCAAAGGCAATAAATTTTATTTACATGTTTGATGTAAACACCAAAACAAATCATCATCACTCAGACACAATTCACTGATCACATTGGCCTTGTGTCAATAAAAGAGCTTTGCAAAATTCAATTTCATCATATTTTATTGAAAATCACATTTACATCTTACCACAAAGAGTCGGATCTTTCATTTTTTTTTCTTTTTTTAATCTTCAAGGATCGCTGCAATTCTCGCCAGCACAATTGTGTCTCTCAGCTCCCTGTTTAGTGACAAATTTTTTAGAACAAACGCTGCAACTGAATGGCTTGTCTCCACTGTGTGTTCTTGTGTGGTTTCGTAAATGCGACTTTTGAGAGAAACTCTTGGCACAAACTGAGCAGGAAAAAGGTTTTTCTCCAGTGTGTGTTCTTGTGTGATCTGTTAAAATTGACTTTACATTAAAGCTTTTGCCACAAACTGAGCAGGAAAAGGGTTTTTCACCACTGTGTGTTCTTGTGTGTTCTGTTAAATATGTCTTTTTCGAGAAGCATTTTCCACAAACTGAGCAGGAAAAGGGTTTTTCACCACTGTGTGTTCTTGTGTGTTCTGTTAAATATGTCTTTTTCGAGAAGCTTTTGCCACAAACTGAGCAGGAAAAAGGTTTTTCTCCAGTGTGTGTTCTTGTGTGGATTGTTAAATGCGACTTACGCAGGAAGCTTTTGCCACAAAACGAGCAAGAAAAAGGTTTTTCACCACTGTGTGTTCTTGTGTGGCGTGTTAAATTAGACTTGTCAGAGAAACTCTTGCCACAAACTGAGCATGAAAAAGGTTTTTCTCCACTGTGCTTTCTTGTGTGATATGTTAAACCTGCCTTTTGAAAGAAGCATTTTCCACAAACAGAGCAAGAAAATGGTTTTTCACCACTGTGTGTTCTTGTGTGGCTTGTTAAATTAGACTTGTCAGAGTAACTCTTGCCACAAACTGAGCATGAAAAAGGTTTTTCTCCACTGTGTGTTCTTGTGTGGATTGTTAAATGAAACTTTCGAGAGAAGCGTTTGCCACAAACCGAGCAAGAAAATGGTTTTTCTCCACTGTGTGTTCTTGTGCCCAGTTTTAAAGACAGCTTTGAAGTTAATGAGTCAGTGTGACATGCCCTTTCACCTTTGGCTTGCCCATCATCATCATCATCATCATTGTCATGAGCGTCTGATAATGTGTCCTCATTATGTACTTGTGATGGCCCCCAGTGGTCTTCATCACCTTCTGTTGTCACGTGATGACTTGAGCTGCTGCTTGGAGGCTCCGCCCCTCTGTTGTCCTCACCCTGATCCTTGTTTTCATCGTCAGTCTTTATATGGACAACGTTCACTGGTGACTTGTTGATCTCCTCCTCCTCCTCCTTTTTGATGTGAGTCCAGTCTGGCTCCTCTATCACAGAAAGGAGATCGTTTTCACTGACGTCTGCAGGACACAAAAAGACAAATTTGGTTTGGCCAAGTCAAACCTCAGGCGGCGACTTTGTCTTATATTGTTTCTACCCTGCTACCTTGACTTGTGCCTGCCGAACATGAATCAATGCGTGCGACCCCGATTTGGACCGGACCATGGGGGCATTTCACAAAATTACGTCCTACGATGTAAACCTCCCTTTAGCACAGACATGTCCAAAGTCCGGCCCGGGGGCCAAATGCGGCCCGGGGTCAAACTTCATCTGGCCCGCAGCCTCTGTAATAAAATTAATACATTCTGGCCCGCACATATACAGTGCTTAGTTCGCTCTCTTCTTAATTGCTGTTCCTAATTTACCCACTAGAGGCAGTACCACTCTGCGACATCACCCCAGGTGACCTTTACCCCCAAGTTCTAAAATGGCGACAATAAACAAAAAAAGGAAAGTTGACTGAGAGCAATATCAGTGCGCAAACAAAGTACGCATTAGATAGGAAGTCTTTGGCTGAAGAGTTCACACAACGCTTTCGGGATTTTGCAGCTATTGAGAAGGATATGTCTCTTTTTTCATCACCTTTCTCCGTGGACACAGAGAATGTTCCAGCCCAGCTGGAGCTCATTGAGCTGCAGTGTGACGCCGAGAGCCGCAGTCGGCACCGGCAACTTTCTCTCGACAACTTTTACCAACAGATGGATAAAGGAAAATGCTGAGCTTGTTTGGGTCGACGTATTTGTGTGAAAAGACATTCTCGGTTATTAACTTAAATCAGAGTCGCGTGAGGACACGGCTCACAGACTCTCACCTCGCGCATCAATACCACTGCCTTTGAGCCAGACCTGGCCTTTGTGCTGCAGTCCAGATCTCAGTATCACCCGTCACATTAATGCAGGCAAGTCATTTGTCATTTAAATAACTGACTTAATTTTGTTTTGTTCAGTCACAAATTTAGACAAGTTGTCGGTTTTCATTCCAGAATAAAATGTTCATTCAACATTTATATTTGATGATATGTCATGTATATCAAATTAGCCCTTGCACTTGTGGATAATCATTTCTGTAATTCAAAAATTCTGTGAACATTGAACTCCCATGATGAATAATTCATGTTCAAATATTATTTGCACTCAATACTATAATTAGTTCTGTTTAAGAAAAAAAGTTAAGCAAATATTCAATTGCATGTGATGTTCATGTTTCAAATGAACCAAAATACATGCTTGATGGTTTAAATGAAAATAAAAAAGCAAATGTGAAACACAGAATCACTTGCTGAAATGTGTTTGAATATATTGTTCTTTATGTAGTTAATGTCAGCCGAGGTCGGCCCTCCCACATTTTACAACATCAAATCCGGACCCCTTTGCAAAAAGTTTGGACATCCCTGCTTTAGCGGCACAACTGTGATAAACGAGCATTTAAAAAGGAAGCACGTTGCGGCTGATGCCCGATTTCATTCCTGACATAGTCACAGACGTTTCTGGAAGCGAGCTGAAGTTAGCACACACAGGCTATTGTGTGCGTCTGATGGAACACCTGTTGTGGGACCCCAACATATTGATGCAGACCACTGGGGGCCATCGCAACATAATGTCATTGATAAAATAGGAATCCTTCAAGCGAAATATGTTTACAAGTATTTCTTTTTGCATTTATGGATAGTTTCATCGTGGGTACTTTTTGCTTTCATGATAATCTGGATCCCAAAACAAATTAAAGGGGCCCTGGAATCAGAGTCGCTATTTATTGTATGATTTACGTTTGTTTGTTTTTTTTTACCCAAAATGACATTTATCCTGCGAGTAAGTTCCGACATTACCCTTTTTATTTGTATAAAATTTCAGTTTTGAAATAAATTTTAAAACAAAATTACGTTTGAAGAGTAAAAGTTCTTACACATAAGCATTAAGCAACAACACTTTCACTCTGACTTTCATGTTGACATATTTGAATAATGACTGTATATTTTAAAGTTATCCAATATGTATTCAAATTCGACGAAGATACACCAAAATATTATGAGTTCACTGAATTATTTTGTAACCGCAATGATGTATAACAGCCAGAGGGTGTCAGTAATGAGTAACAAAGTAACACAATACCTCCCACTGTTCCGTCATCATTGTCTTTTGCATACATTATCAAGAACTATGAGTTGCAGTCGAGATGCAAACCACCTGGGCCACAGGAACTTTATTACCCGGAACTAAATGTTCCTGGCCTTGTTGGTGGAAAAGGGGGTTGTGACGTTCTCCCTTTTTAAGCCCATAGTAAGCCAAAGATGCAGATGCATTACTTGCAGCATGCGCTTGTTCACTGATGAGATCCGTGCAACCCTGGGTGGATGCATTAAATGTATTTTAAATGTTTGGATGGGGTGAATCTACGCACATGTGCACAAAACTGTGCAGATCCACCGGAGGTTCATTGACTCTCACCCGACGAAGCCAGTACAAACTTAATAAATGAATAAGACCATTACGTTCTTGATTTATTTTAAAAACTTAATATTTTGTGTTTTATCCACTAAAATTGATCAACCGCCATTAATGTTTTTGCCGCAGTGTGCACATTTTTTAGAGTCAGGCAGAATTCCTTCCGGGAGAAATTGCTTGAACAAGATATAAATACCAGAAAATGTAAAATGTTAAATCAGTTCAAATTTTATTAAAAAAATACATGGAGTTCACCCCCCCTATTGGTTGTTCTTTGGCATATATTTTCTGCACTGATTTCATTTGGCAAAAACAAATGTTCAGCAGACCTGCAAGTAAAAGGCAATATTTAAAAATAAAGCGGAAATAACCTTGGACGCATTTCCCCAAACAACTTAATGTTGTGATGCATATTTTTAACGATAGAAAGTCGTTCTTTACAAAGCAAATGAGAGTAAGACGTGTACAAACCTGCTTTGAGTGGCACAACACGAGGCTGGTTGCAAACTTCGTCCAGCAGTTGAAGATGTTGCTCGTTCTCTGCTTTTTTTCCACAAAGTTCCTCTTTGTACTTGGGTGTCGTTTTTTCACACATTTTCAAATGATAATTGCAAAAAATCCGCACTTGATCTCTGCTTGACGATGAGTCATGTGCCTCTTTTTGTTAGCGGCTAGCTAGCTAACAAGCTAAGCTAACTACGCCGAAAAGCATCAACGCGCGAAGATGAGGTTTTCGGGACATAAAGACTTAATGAATTATGTCGTAGTCCTTTAGAGTAGCACTGGACATCCTTTGAGAAAATTACAGTCAGTTCCACACGAAATCAGAAGAATTTAGCGGTGGGTGTTTTTGTTCCGGTGTGGACGGGTCGGTGGATGTGGTCGAGGTCCTTCGGAAGCTGCGCGCTTGCTTATGACGTCATGCTTTAAGCGCGTATTTTCCAAATATATTTCTTTGCCTCAGTGGGTTTTTTACACCTGGCTGTTCTCTTTTAATATATATTCTATGTAATATTTTAATTCGGTTGATAAAAAAAATGTAACAAAATAATTAAAATAACGCCACATAAGCGAGTCAGCTCCGACGTCACTTCCCCCTATGCCCGGAGAAGCCGCTGCTGCAAGAGCAATGGGACGTTTACGTTTCTCCTACCGAACTTGCAACAATGCTGTGGTTCACTCGGGCTGCAAGATTGTATGAATATAATGTCTGCATATACTAGCAGTGCTTCTCAATTATTTCACGCCCGCCCCTACCAAGAAGAAAAAAGATTCGCGCCCCCCCACCACCATTTTTTTCTGTCTTTGTAGATTGAGATTAGATTGTCAATAAAATATCCCTTAACTAAGCTAAATTGCTAAGAAATATAATTTTGAGAATTATTATTGTGAGGATCTCGAAACTCAGTACTCTGTTGTGCAAATATTGATGATGACAAATATTTACTCATACGTTTTTTGTAAAATCTTTATTCACAAAAGCAAACCAAACACAGTTATTAATACCAAAATCCATGCGATACATCTAATTTGAAGTACTTAGCACCTGCCATGTCACTCAAGATTTCTTCACGCTTGGGAATCTGATAATGTTCTCTTATATGAAAAAAATCAGTGCCTACCTTCTGCCAGGGAGTTGTGGGAAGGTCAGCTACTAATACGTACATAATTTAGAAAACACAAAAAGAAGAGCCAGGGGGATTTTAAACAAAAATTCTTTGTAAATAACATAAAGCAACAGCTTTAGTATGTTTACGATACGTTTTTTTAAAAAATAATTTTATGGTTACTATACGTTTTTTTAATGGTTACTGTAATGTTCCGTCTTCTATCTTAAGAAGTCACGCAGGCAACGTGATGCTGCAAGCTTGTGTCTCTTTATTTACTGACTTGCATTCTCGTCTATGTGCAGACACACTTGTTCGTCTGGTAACCAAAACACACATCGGGCAATACTGCCAACTAGTGGCCAATGATATAACTGCTATCATTACATCTCCCTTTCAAACGTTAAACAATGCCTTTGCTTTTTTTTCATTATTATTATTTTTTATTAATATTATAATAATTTTGTTTTGTTATCAATTATTTTCACTTCTTATCAATATCTATCCATTTTTTACGACAACAAGCATCTCTACAACAATTTTAGCAACAATCACACAACATTAAACATTTTCAATCAGCCTGTCCGGTTGTCGTCTAACTCTTGTTGATCTTCGAAGAGGTTCAGTAATCCCAGAAATTGCTGGTGGCTGAGGTCTGTGCTCCTTCGATGTATCCACCTGCTTTGCAGCCTCAGCCGCATCAGAAGATTTCTTCCAGTCCTCGGGAACCTTCAGAAGACTCCTCCTGTTCCTCCTCACTCTTTGTCCATGCTTTGTTTCCACAATGTAAGATCTCGGTCCGGCTTCGATAAGGACAGTCACTTTTCTGTCCCAATGAGGTCCCTCGATCCTGCAGTGTCTTTCTCAGAAAGAGGTTCCAGATGTTTTGTAGCTCTGTCATATGCAATTTTCTGTTTGAGTTTGAGCATTCTCTTATTTTCAATCCAAATGTTGTTGTCATGTCCTAGTGGTATTTGTGGAAGCGTGGTGCGAAGCTTACGGCACATGAGTAGCTCAGCAGGCGAAGAAGCTCCCCACTCCAGAGGTGCAGCTCTGTAACTCAATAGGGCAAGGTAAGGATCAGATGCATCATCCTTGGCCTTCCTTAGCAGTCTCTTGATGATTTGCACTCCCTTCTCAGCCTGGCCATTTGCCTGTCGGTATAAAGGGCTTGAAGTGATGATGTGAGCCTCAGCCTCCTCCGCCGTAACGCAGTCCTTGATGTCACTGTTATGGTGCGGCGCTCGGGATAACGCATCAGCAAGCACTATGTATTTTCCAGGCGTGTATATTAGCTCAAAATCATAGCGCTGCAACGTCATCATGCGTTGAATTCTGGGCGTCATGTCATTGAGATTTTTCTTCCTAATTGAAATCAGTGGCTTATGATCAGTCTCTGCTATGAACGTGGGCAGTCCATAAACATACGTGGGAAATTTGCCACATCCAAACACTAAACCCAGTGACTCCTTTTCGATCTGAGCAGAGCGTTTTTCAGTCTCTGACATTGACCTGGATGCATAGGCTACAGGTTGCCATGTGTCTCTCGCCTTTTGCAGCAGTACGGCACCTAGCCCATCTGTCGACGCATCCGTGGAAATTTTGGTTGGTTTTGATGGATCAAAGTAGGCAAGGACTGGCTCAGCTGTCACAGTTCTCTTTAGATCTTGCCATGTTTTGTTGTCCACTCAAAGACTACGTTGTGATGCAGCAGCAAACTTAGGGACTTTGTTCTTGAAGAGAGGTTTGGAATGGACTTGCCCCGGAAGTTTATCATCCCCATTGCTCGCAGAAGTCCTTTTTTTTCGGTTGGAGCTGGCATGTCCAGTATTGCTTGCACTTTGGTCCCGTCAGGCACCACTCCATCTGCTGTGAGCTTGTCTCCCAAGAATGTAAATTCTGTAACTCCAAACAGACATTTCTCTCGTTTTATTTTAAGTCCATTAATTTTAACTCTTTGTAGCAGTTCCTCAAGTCTCTCATTGTGTTCTTGTTCCGTGTTTCCCCCACACAACCAAATCATCAATGTACACACGGGTTCCTTCCAGACCTTCTATGATTGACTCCATAGCTCTGTGAAAGATCTCAGGCGCAGATTTTATGCCAAATGGCAGTCTCAGAAAACAGAAACGCCCAAATGGTGTGTTGAAGGTGGTGTACCTGCTGCTTTCGGTGTCCAGCTTCAGCTGCCAAAATCCATGCGATGCATCTAATTTGAAGTACTTAGCACCTGCCATGTCACTCTGGATTTCTTCACGCTTGGGAATCTGATAATGTTCTCTTTTAATGTTTTCATTCAGATCTTTGGGGTCGAGGCAAACACGTAACTCTGGGAAGTTCCTCTTTTTAACACACGTGATGGAATTTACCCAGTCGGTGGGTTCTTCCACTTTCTCTATGACTCCGATCGGTGTCATTCTGCTCAGTTCCTTTTTTAATCTCTCTTTGAGAGGGGCTGGAACTCTTCTCGGGGCATGTACTACAGGTTTAGCATCTTCCTTGAGCTGTATTTTATAAGTGTAAGGTAGCGTACCTTGTCCTTTGAAGACAGAAAAGTACTTGTTCCCTATACTCTTACTACCTTCACTCTTCAACACTTTGTTGTTCATATTGACATCCTTGCTGTTGATTTGGCAAATTCTTTTTACCAATCCAAGATCTTCAGATGTCTTGTCTCCAAGGGTTGACTCCAGTCCACTTGGCACAATTGTGAACGTTAATTTGTGTTGTCTTCCCTTTGCTGTCACTTTTAGCCTACAACATCCCTTTGTTTTTATTGGCTGATTGTTGTCGGTTTTCAATTTCACGGCCTTGTTAGACGGTTGCGACAGCCAATCAGATCACGAGTTGGTTACAGTGAGCCTTTTCGCTGGCCTTTTGCTGAGGGTGATGAACGCGTTTTGTGATTGGATACTCACTCGTGAGGGGGCAGCACGATGCCGAATCAACACACTCGAAAGTTGTAATTGGCGGCCGTTCGAAAATCTAAAATATATTCTTGCTTTTTTTTAACCACAATGGCCGAAGGAGGGAAAAGTGTGGATTTAATTGCAGATACACTTGCAAAGACATTTTCAAGTCGGACCTTTCAAGAGAAGCTATATCGTCCAACACTCACTCATGGTGCGTAAGTGTGTTTCTGGATATTATTTGTCCAGCCGTGGTGTCATAAATGATGGTATTTTAATGGGGATTCATTCAAGTTGGACAAAGAAGGACTTCACCTAAGTCACAGGTGTGAAATGCAGTGAAGTAACTTAAAAATTAAAAGTAAAAAACTTAAGATTGCTTAAGAATGTGCAAGAAAGAAAAATGTTGATAAATAAGGATATTTTCCAGGAGGTATTTATTTCTTTGTTGTTTATACATTCAATTCTATACTTATTTCAATATTTGAGTATTATTTTTCTT
The DNA here is from genome assembly GCF_059441095.1 of Idiotropiscis lumnitzeri. NCBI lineage: Eukaryota > Metazoa > Chordata > Actinopteri > Syngnathiformes > Syngnathidae > Idiotropiscis > Idiotropiscis lumnitzeri. Next base: position 17,640,861 of record NC_142392.1, read on the forward strand.
TCAATATGTAGTATATTTTGTCTTTGAAGTGTGGGTCCTTGCTGCCTTCCGGACAGGCAGCCGAGCAAGGCTGGATTGGTGATGGAAAAGAACTGGTTTCGAAAAAGATTTTATTCTCGTCACATGCTGATGTCAAAAGAAGTCTCCCCAAAAACGTGCGAGCCCCCTCTCAGACATTCCCTTCTTATAGGGAATGCCCAAATAGGACATGAATATCTAATTTTCCCTTGTTGCATATGCATTCCCATTCCGCTAGTCTTCGGGATTTCCGTCCAAAAGTCTCCCAGAGGGAGAGCAGATGCGTCTCCCCTTTGATACGACCAGTCTACTCGTGACCACCTTAAATTACTTCCAAACCCTTGAAGGTCACTGACCAGGCGAGAGAATTGCCCCCACCATAAACAATGCTCAGGCCTATTTTCTCTCAGGGCAGTATCTGGAACTTCAGAACCAAGACTCGTCACTTCTGTGAGCTCCAGTCCCTTCATAGTTTCATAAAGAGAATTACTTCCCATATCTATTTTAGGCCATTTAAAAATACACAACTTTTTTTTTCATTTATTTCAATTAATATTTAAGCTTGCTTATGTAATACTACAATATTTATTCAATTATTTTAATGTTAAATTATATCAATATTAATTTAAACCTTTTTATTTCACACTTGAATATTTCTTAACTTATTTGTTCATTTGAATATGTGTGCAATTTAAATCATTCCATCCCTCCAGCCATTTTCTGCCGCTCATCCAGGGTCGGGTTATTGAATTAATTTAATACTTAAGTATTTTTTATATTTCAATATTTATTTCAAGATTAACTCTTCTCAATGTGTTCAATATTTATAAAATGTTTCTATATTTCTTATTAATTGCATTAAGTCTGAATGTCGTTGCTAATTTTACATTTCAATATTTCCAGATTTCATTATATAAGCAATCGTAAAGTATAAAAAATATAAGTATTTTGTATATTTGACAAAATTATAGTTTTTCCGAAGTGAGATTCTGCTTCGCAACAAACCCCAAAGCAAATGAGAGTAAGACGTGTACAAACCTGCTTTGTGTTGCACAACACGAAGCTGCTTGCAACCTTCGCCCAGCAGTTGATGATGTTGCTCGTTCTCTTCTTTTATTCCACAAAGTTCCTCTTTGTACTTGGATGTCGTTCTAGCACACATTTTCAAATGATAATTCCAAAAAATCCGCACTTGATCTCTGCTTGGCGATGAGTCATGTGCCTCTTTTCGTTAGCGGCTAGCAAGCTAACAAGCTAAGCTAACTACGCCGAAAAGCATCAACGCGCGAAGATGAGTTATCGGGACACAAAGACTTAATTAATTATGTCGTAGTCCTTTAGAGTAGCACTGGACATCCTATGAGAAAATTGCAGTCAGTTGCACACTAAATCAGAAGAATTTAGCGGTGGGTGTTTTTGTTCCGGTGTGGACGGGTCGGTGGATGTGGTCGAGGTCCTTCGGAAGCTGCGCGCTTGCTTATGACGTCATGCTTTCAGCACGTGTTTTTCAAATATATTTCTTTGCCTCTGTGTATGTTTTTACCCCTGGCTGTTATATTTCAATATATATTCTATATAATATTTTATTTCGGTTGATAAAAAAAAAAAACTAAAATAACGCCACATTGGCGCGTAAGATCCGACGTCACTTCCGCCTTTGCCTCGAGAAGCCGCTGCTGCTCCAGCAGTGAGACGTTTAAGTTTCTCCTCCCGAACTTGCAACAATGCTGTGTTTCACTCGGGCTGCGAGATTGTATGAATATAATGTCTGCAAATACTAGCAGTGCTTCTCAATTATTTCACGCCCGCCCCTCCCAAGAAGAAAAAGATTCGCGCCCCCCCCACCACCAATTTTTTTTCTGTCTTTGTAGATTGATGTTAGATTGTCAATAAAATATCCCTTAACTAAGCTAAATTGCTAAGAAATATAATTTTGAGGATTATTTTTTGTGAGGATCTCGAAACTCAGTACTCTGTTGTGCAAATATTGATGAGATGATAAATATTTACTAATACGTTTTTTTTTTTAATCTTTATTCACAGAAGCAAACCAAACACATTTATGAATACCGAAATCCATGCGATGCATCTAATTTGAAGTACTTAGCACCTGCCATGTCACTCAGGATTTTTTCACGCTTGGGAATCTGATAATGTTCTCTTATATGAAAAAAATCAGTGCCTACCTTCTGCCAGGGAGTTGTGGGAAGGTCAGCTACTAATACGTACATAATATAGAAAACACAAAAAGAAGAGCCAGGGGGATTTTAAACAAAAATTCTTTGTAAATAACAAAAAGCAACAGCTTTAGTATGTTTACGATACGTTTTTTAAAAATAATTTTATGGTTACTATACGTTTTTTTTAATGATTACTGTAATGTTCCGTCTTCTATCTTAAGAAGTCACGCAGGCAACGTGATGCTGCAAGCTTGTGTCTCTTAATTTACTGACTTGCATTCTCGTCTATGTGCAGACACACTTGTTATTTAGTTTCTTCAATTTCTGGAGTTCAGGAAGTACAAATACAGATATCTGGGCGGCTTTTTCTTAATCTCACGAGAAACTGCACTCGGGCGAGCACAGTCGAAAAATGCGCACCATCTTTCAGCCCAGCTTCAGTTTTTATAGGAGTTTTTTATTTCAAGGGTCATGTCGGTTGAATCGGTTGAATCGGTTGAATCGGTCGTCCTCGCTCCCTCCCACGGCACGGGTCCACGTCCAAGTGAAGGTCCTCCCCAGGTTAGTCATCGTCTGGATTGTTAATTCCTGTCTGGTCCCCAAGACTGGAACGACAAGGCTGGCCTTCTCCGGCGGGTAGTCTCTCCGTCTCTCCAGCTGGCATTGCTCTGGAATCTCGTCGGTGTGCATGTGTGCGTGTGTATGTGCGTGTGCTCCGACTGTCTTTCGGAATGTGTTTTTCTTTTGATAGCGTCTGTGTGAGTCCTCCAGTGCCCAATTAGGAAGTATTTTAGCCATTACAAGTTAACTATTGGGTATTTTCGCTCTCACTAGTTAACTAGTGTAGGAAATCATGTCACTAGTTAACATGTTGGAATAATCCACGTTTTACTATTTAACATGTTGCTGAAAATGAGTCACTAGTCAGAGTTTTTGTGCAACTAGTACAACAATAAAGGACATCACTAGTGTGGCTGAATGTATAACTAGTGCTGGAAAAGACCGCACTAGTGAAATACGCCAATGTCTGATATCAAGGATATGGAATTAATGCTCATATGCGCGGATCAGGTGAAGTACGCACATGTGCACAAAACTGTGCAGGGCCATCGAGGTTCATGACTCTCACCCGACTACGCCAGTACAGAAATAAATAAGACCAATACGCACTTGAATTTAATAATTTGTGTTTTATCCACGAAAATTGATCAACCGCCATTGATGTTTTCGCCGCAGTCTGCACAGTTTTCAGAGTCAGGTAGAATTCCTTCCATAAGGAATTGCTTGAACAAGATATAAAAACCAGAAAATGTAAAATGTTAAATAATCAGTTCAAATTTTAGACTGGAAAAACATGGAGTTCACCCCCCACTATTGGTTATTCTTTGCTTTGTTTTAAGATTCCACAGTTCCTGTCAAATAAATCTTCATCTTCCCGTGTGCATCAGTATCTTCCCAGCACTTGTCCCACTGAGATCACTCGGCAGACTGACCCAAAAGACAATTTATTTTCCAGACTATCTCATTGATCTTCCCTAACTGCTGAAAATTCCACAACAATCTGGGGTCAGACGCGGGATTGTTGAAGATCCGCCGGTGAAATTCAGGACGCTGGCGGGTGACCTCCAGGGTTCAATTCAGACAGCAGCAGCAACAAACTGCGTGATGCGGATCATCTCCTCCGTGGTGACAAATAAACTCCAGTCGCCATCAAGTTGCCAACTCCTGACATTCCAAAACCTTTGAGAGAAACTGAGCCAATTTGCGTTTCTCTTTCTTGTTCTTTTTATAGTTCAACTTCTAGTTCTGTTTTTCACCTTTTCACAGCGTAATGAAGGCCAGTTGATCAAGTGGAACAAGTCATTTTATTGATGATTGTGGAAAGCAGCGATTTCATAAGCACCGTTTCTTCTCATACTTTTTCCATTAAGTACGATTAAAAAGACAACTGAAAAGCATAATGTTAAAAAAAGTTGTTCCAGGCAAAGGCAATTAATTTCATTTACATGTTTGATGTAAACACACAAAAAAATCATCATCACTCAGACACATTGCTTCTTCTGGCACTGATCACATTGGCTTAATGTCAATAAAAAAGCTTTGCAAAATTCAATACATCATATTTTATTCAAAATCACATTTACATCTTACCACGAGGAGTCTTTTCCTTCATTTTTTTGTCTTTTTTTTAAGCTTCAAGGATCGCTGCTATTCTCGCCATCACAATCGTGTCTCTCAGCACTACGTTTAGTGAAGAATTTTTTGCACAAACACTGCAACTGAATGGCTTGTCTCCACTGTGTGTTCTTGTGTGCCTTGTTAAATGCGACTTTCGAGAGAAACTCTTGCCACAAACTGAGCAGGAAAAGGGTTTTTCTCCACTATGTATTCTTCTATGTTTTATTAAAGTTGATTTTTGAGAGAATCCTTTGCCACAAACTGAGCAGGCGAAGGTTTTTTCTCCACTGTGTGTTCTTGTGTGACTTGTTAACGTTGCGTTTTGAGAGAAGCTTTTGCCACAAACTGAGCAAGAAAAAGGCTTTTCTCCACTGTGTGTTCGACTATGTTTTATTAAAGTTGATTTTAGATAGAACCATTTTCCACAAACTGAGCAGGAAAAAGGTTTTTCTCCACTATGTGTTCTTGCGTGTTCTGTTAAATGTGACTTTTGAGAGAAGCTTTTACCACAAAGTGAGCAAGAAAAAGGTTTTTCTCCACTGTGTGTTCTTGTGTGGCTTGTTAAATGCGACTTTTGGGAGAAGCTTTTACCACAAACTGAGCAAGAAAGAGGTTCTGCAGTGTGTGTTCTTGTATGTTCTGTTAATCGGGACCTTAGAGAAAAGCTTTTACCACAAACTGAGCAAGAAAAAGGTTTTTCTCCAGTGTGTGTTCTTGTGTGTTCTGTTAGATTTCCCTTTTGAGAGAAGCATTTTCCACAAACTGAGCATGAAAAAGGTTTATCTCCACTGTGTGTTCTTGTGTGCGGTTTTAAAGACAGCTTTGAAGTTAATGAGTCAGTGAGACATGCCCTTTCACGTTTAGTTTGCTCATTATCATCATCATCGTCACGAGCACCTGATAATGTGTCCTCATTTTGTGCTTGTGATGGCCCCCAGTGGTCTTCATCACCTTCTGTTGTCACGTGATGACTTGAACTGCTGCTTGTAGGCTCCGCCCCTCTGTTGTCCTCACTCTCATCCTTGTTTTCATCTTCAGTCTTTATAGGGACAACGTTCACTGGTGACTTGTTGATCTCCTCCTCCTCCTCCTCCGTTTTGATGTGAGTCCAGTCTGGCTCCTCTTTCACAGAACAGAGATCATTTTCACTGACGTCTGCAGGACACAAAAAGACGAACACACATTTGGTTTGGTCAAGTCATTCTGATTCAGATCAACCCACTCGTGTACAAACCTGCTTTGAGTGGCACAACACGAGGCTGGTTGCTAACTTCGTCCAGCAGTTGAAGATGTTGCTCGTTCTCTTCTTTTATTCCACAAAGTTCCTCTTTGTACTTGGGTGTCGTTCTTTCACACATTTTCAAATGATAATTCCAAAAAGTCCGCACTTGGTCTTTGCTTGGCGATAACTCGTGTGCTTCTCTTTGTTCGACCAGACGAATGAAAGAGCGACGTTCTTCAAAGTCGCACTGAAAGGACTTCCTGTTCGTCACGAAAGCGGAAGAACAGGACACACCCCGCTGTGATATGATTGGCTGCTGGCTGAGTGGCGCACTGTCACCAACTCACCGACAGATGTCGCCATTTGCGATGCAAATCATTATCTTCTTCTAAACATTGGAAAAACGTACGATTTAAATCGTATGAAAATGAACAAACATTTTAGTTCCCAAATATGAACTTGAGAGATGTATTGAATTTTACTTTTGTTGCTGGTTTTGTTTTCACATCTGACACCATGTTGTTGGTTTGATAGTATTCCAAATGCATTTCCCTATTATTAACAGTTGACATGAAAAAGTGATACTTTATGTCAACATATTTGCACCTTTGCCTTTTTACAGGGTTTTTCAACAGGTTGCGATGTGGTTGCGAATTTTAAATTAAAATATGTATATATATAATATATTTTATTACTTAACTGTTATTGTGTTCGAAAATGATTTCGGTATTTAAGTACTTTAATATTTCATTATTCGTTTTAGTATTCATTAAACTACAATAATTCACTATTAATTATAAGATTTAGTGAACTGTTTTAGGAATAATTTAGTATTCAATGTTTAATTGTTACAAAATTTACTTTTTAAATTTTTGTTTCACCATTTTGTTCAATCTTAATCTTATGGAAAATTATTTAAGAAGCACCAACACAATGTTTTTAAAGATAAAGATAAAGATGTCCTTCAATAGTCCCACAATGGGGAAATTTGCAGTGTTACAGCAGCAAAGAAATAGATCACACAGAGGCGGCGGCGTAATGTAGCAGTTTATGTATAACATTAGCAGCAGACATTCAGAAAAAAGCAAACCTATGCAAATATACACAGTATATACGTAAATACACAAATCCCCATGTGTATATACACACTTACATTCCACAACATTTACAAGTGTAAGGAAACACTCCGAATGTCTGTCTATGGTACAGAGGGGAAATTAATAAAAATGCTGCAATGATAAAAAAATACTGCAATGATAGAAAATACTGCAATGATAAATGAAGGATTGTATTATGATTGCTGGCATTATTTTAAACACTTACAGGACAGAAGGTCAATTATTTAAATTAGCAGGTTCATATTTAGGGAATATGTTAAACATTGATGAAACAAAAAGCATTTATCAAATGGAACTATAAGCACGGGTCACAAGAATGACTGGGATGGTAGGCCTGATGTTTACTGATTTATTATATTATTCTCATATGCTAAATTTATAGTACTTAGTTTAAATGTGTGAACTTGAGTGAAATTCTCAGTAGTGAGAATAGATTTGCACACATAGCATTTCCATGAGCTGTCCTCACATTCACAGCACTTCATGGACAAATACGATGAAGCACATTCTCCACATTGGCTGTAGAAGATGCAAACAGACCAAATTGGGCACTGGAGGACTCACACAGACGCTATCAAAAGAAAAACACATTCCGAAAGACATAACAATTGGAGATCGGAGCACATGAACACGCATGCATACACACAGAGACATATACATACACCTGCACATACACGCACATACACTTGCACATACACGCGCACACACCGACAAGATTACAGAAGAATGCCAGCGGAGAGAGAGACGGAGAGACTGCCCGCCGGGGAAGGCCAGCCTTGGCGTGCCAGTCTTGGGGACCAGACGGGAATCAACTATCCAGACGATGACTAACCTGGGGAGGACCTTCCCTTGGACGTGGACCCGTACCGTGGGAGGGAGCGAGGACGACCGATTCAACCGATTCAACCGACATGATCCTTGAAATAAAAAACTCCTATAAAAACTGAAGCTGGGCTGAAAGATGGTGCGCATTTTTCGACTGTGCTCGCCCGAGTGCAGTTTCTCGTGAGATTAAGAAAAAGCCGCCCAGATATCTGTCTTTGTACTATTTCCTGAACTCCAGAAATTGAAGAAACTAAATATCGGACCTCTAATCAGTTGTTGAGTCTTTATTTGACCCTTTTCTTCTTGAGCACAAAAAACGAACACGCATTGGAGGAAGTTTGGCTTTTAAAGGTTGATTTACTAACTACTTCTCATTTCCACGGTGACTCAACTCCAACAATAACATGACAAATATTTGTCCTCTCATCAATATTTGCACAACAGAGTACTGAGTTTCGAGATCATCACTATAATAGTTCTCAAAATTATATTTCTTATCAAATTAGCTTAGTTAAGGGATATTTTATTGACAATCAAATCTCAATATACAAAGACAAAAAAAAAATAGTGGTGGGGGGGCGCGAATCTTTTTCTTCGTGGTAGGGGCGGACGTGAAATAATTGAGAACCACTGCGAGTATATGCAGACATTATATTCATGCAGCCCGAGTGAACCACAGCATTGTTGCACGTTCGGTAGGAGAAACGTAAACGTTCCACTGCTGGAGCAGCGGCGGCTTCTCGGGCCAAAGGCGGAATGACGTCGGACCTGATTCGCCAATGTGGCGTCAATTTAATTATTTTGTTACATTTTTTTATCAACCGAATTAAAATATTATATAAATAATATATTAAAATAGAACAGCCAGGGGTAAAAACAAACACAGAGGCAAATAAATATATTTGAAAAATACGTGCTTAAAGCATGACGTCATAAGCAAGCGCGCAGCTTCCGAAGGACCTCGACCACATCCACACCGAAATAAAAACACCCACCGCTAAATCTTTCTGATTTAGTGTGGAACTGGCTGTAATTTTCTCGCAGGATTTCCAGTGCTACTCTAAAGGACTACGACATAATTCATTAAGTCTTTGTGTCCCGATAACCTCATCTTCGCGCGTTGATGCTTTTCGGCGTAGTTAGCTTAGCTTGTTAGCTAGCTAGCTGCTAACAAAAAGAGGCACATGACTCATCGCCGAGCAGAGATCAAGGGCGGATTTTTTGGGATTGGCGTTTGAAAATGTGTGAAAGAACGACACCCAAGTACAAAGAGGAACTTTGTGAAATAAAAGAAGAGAACGAGCAACATCATCAACTGCTGGGCGAAGTTTGCAACAAGCCTCGTGTTGTGCTACACAAGGCAGGTTTGTACACGTCTTACTCTCATTTGCTTTGTAAAGAACGACATTGCATGCATCACAACATTAAGTTGTTTGGGGAAATGCGTTCAAGGTTATTGCCGTTTTATTTTTAAATATTGCTTGTCGGTTTGCCAAACATTTGTTTTTGTCAAATGTAATCAGTGCAGAAAATATATGCCAAAGAATAACCAATATTGGGGGGTGAACTCCATGTTTTCCCAGTATAAAATTTGAACTGATTATTTTACATTTTCAATTTTCTGGTTTTTATATCTTGTTCTAGCAATTCCTTACGGAAGGAATTCAGCCTAACTCTACATAATGTGCACACTGCGGCGAAAACATCAATGGCAGTTGATCAATTTTAGTGGATACAACACAAAATATTAAGTTCTTTTAAAAAATCAAGTACGTATTGGTCTTTTTTATTTATGAACTTTGTACTGGCTTGGTCGGGTGAGAGTCAATGAACCTCGAGTGGCCCTGCACAGTTTTGTGCACGTGCGTAGTTTCACCTCATCCAAACATTTAAAATACATTGAATGCATCCATCCAAGGTTGCACGGTTCTCATCAGTGAACAAGCACATGCTCTAAGGAATGTGTCTGCATCTTTGGCTTACTATAGGCTTAAAAAGGGAGAACGTCACAACCCCCTTTTCTACCAACAAGCCCAGGAACATTTAGTTCTATCTCTAAATGCAATAAGAAATACTTGTAAACATATTTCACTTGAAGGATTTATTTTCTATCAATGTCATTATGTTGCGATGGCCCCCAGTGGTCTGCATCAATATGTTAGGGTCCCACAACAGGTGTTCCATCAGACGCACACAATAGCCTGTGTGTACTAACTTCAGCTCGCTTCTAGAAACGTCTGTGACGATGTCAGAAATGAAATTGGGGATCAAACCTCCCTGGTTTACATTGTAGGATGTAATTTTGTGAAATGCCCTCATGGTCCGGTCCAATTCGGGGTCGCACGCGTTGCTCCGTGTGCAGCAGGCTCAAGTCAAGGTAGCACTGTAGAAAATAGGACAAAGTCGCCGCATGAGCTTTGACTTGACCAAACCAAATGTGTGTTTGTCTTTTTGTGACCTACAGACGTCTGTGAATATGATGTCCGTTCTGTGAAAGATGAGCCAGAATTGACTCACATCAAAAAGGAGGAGGAGGAGGAGGAGATCAACAAGTCACCAGTGAACGTTCTCCCTATAAAGACTGAAGATGCAAACAAGGATGAGAGTGAGGACAAAAGAGGGGCGGAGCCTCCAAGCAGCAGCTCAAGTCATCACGTGACAACAGAAGGTGACGAAGACCACGGGGGGGCCATCACAAGTACATAATGAGGACACATTATCACGCTCTCCTGATGATAATGATGATGGGCAAGCCAAACGTGAAAGGGCATGTCACACTGACAGTTGGGTATGTTCTCACTGTGGGAAATCATTAACTTCAAAATTCTCTTTAAAACGGCACATAAGAACACATAGTGGAGAAAAACATTTTTCCTGCTCAGTTTGTGGAAAATGCTTCTCTCAAAAGACGAGTTTAACAGAACACACAAGAACACACACTGGAGAAAAACCTTTTTCCTGCTCAGTTTGTGCCAAGAGTTTCTCTCAAAAGTCAAATTTACGAAGCCACACAAGAACACAGAGTGGAGAAACCCCTTTTTCCTGCTCAGTTTGTGGCAAGAGTTGCTCTCAAAAGTCGCATTTAACAAGCCACATAAGAACACACACTGGAGAAAAACCTTTTTCTTGCTCATTTTGTGGCAAGTGTTTCACTCAAAAGTCAAGTTTAACACAACACACAAGAACACACAGTGGAGAAAAGCCTTTTTCCTGCTCAGTTTGTGGCAAGAGTCTCTCTCATAAGGCGCGTTTAACAGAACACACACTGGAGAAAAACCCTTTTCCTGCTCAGTTTGCGGAAAAAGTTTCTCTCGAAAGTCTACTTTAGTAAAGCACTCCAGAACACACAGTGGTGAAAAACCTTTTGCTTGCTCGGTTTGTGGCAAAAGCTTTACTGTAAAGTCAACTTTAACATATCACACAAGAACGCACAGTCGAGAGCAGCCTTTTTCCTGCTCAGTTTGTGGCAAGAGTTTCTCTCTAAAGGCAAATTTAACAAGCCACACAATAACACATAGTGGTGAAAAACCTTTTCCTGCTCGATTTGCGGAAAAAGTTTCTCTCGAAAGTCACAATTAACAGCGCACACAAGAGCACACACTGGTGAAAAACCTTTTTCCTGCTCAGTTTGTGGAAAATGCTTCTCTGTAAAGTCAACATTAACAAGCCACACAAGAAAGCACGCTGTAGAAAAACCTTTTTCCTGCTCAGTTTGTGCCAAGAGTTTCTCTCAAAAGTCGCATTTACGAAGCCACACAAGAACACACAGTGGAGAAAAGCCATTCAGTTGCAGCGTTTGCGCTAAAGAATTCTTTTCTAAAAACGGTGCTGAGAGACACGATTGTGATGGCGAGAATAGCAGCGATCGTTGAAGCTTAAAAAAAGACGAAAAAAAACTCAAGGAACTGACTGTTTGTGGTAAGATGTAAATGTGATTTTGAATAAAATATGATCAATTGAATTTTGCAAAGCTCTTTTATTGACACTAAGCCAATGTGATCAGTGCCAGAAGAACCATTGTTTCTGAGTGATGATGAGTTTTTTGTGTTTACATCAAACATTTCAGTTGTCTTTTTGTCATGTTTAAATGCCCTGACGCCTTTTGGGAGAGCTTACTGAAATAACTTACTAAAGGTAACGGCCGAAATAAAAATATGGCTGAGAGGCCAGGAGGAACCAGACATGGCGTTCATTTTCACCGGCCGGTGGGGGAAAGAGTGGGACAAAGCAGAAGCGAGCAGGCAGCTCCGCGTGACTCCTTCCTCTCTCTTCCTCCCTGCTCTGCTCTGATTTTATTAGCTTGACTCAAGAATCACCAGGAGACAAGAAATTAAAATACAAAGAAAGTCTGTTTAGACTAAACTAATCACCAGAAGACTCCAACAGGCAGGAAATCCCAACTCACGGTGTAAAGGTTACTTTAACTAAACACATCTTCAGGATACAGTGTGTGTGTGTGTGTGTGTGTGTTAAAATAACAAGTAAGTGTCTATGTGTGTGTATTAAACATTAATGAGTGTATAAAAACATGATAAGAATACTCAAACTGATTACCTATCCTCAGCGCATCTTACATTTCCCCCCGTTTGTGGGTTTAAATCATGGCCTTACGGCTTTAAGACAGATCATCATAATGAAATCATACAACAGTGTGATTATCAGTGGAGGGGTGAAAACCCTCAGTAGGGACAAAATTCCCCTCCTCCCTTCCGGCATGGAACGAGATCCTCATAATTTGATGACCATCAGGGAATAAAACATATATATATATATATATATTAAAAAACATTTCAATATGCCTAGTGAAAAAAAAAAAAAACTGTCTCCACGCAGAGCTTGTCCCTGAGGTGACTTGGTGGAGGCCCTTGCCTCGTGGTAGGATGGGACAGCCGTCCTAGCTTCCCGGATCTTCGTGTGTGGTGTATGTGTGCACTTGTTGGGTCAGGGGCAAAAAGGGTCCATGTGTTTTTTAGGTTTCAGTGTCCAGTTCGAGTTCATCATTCTCAACATCAATTTGATTGGAATGGTACGTTTGGGCAACAAACATATGATTAACCATAGTCTTTGTCATAGGAACAATGCAACATGAACAAACTACACATAACAAAATGAAAACTATGATTATCCCGATAAATTGTGTCTTTCAGATTTTTCATAGTGGTCATAACATCAATAATTGTTTCATTTTACTAAAATTTTAAATGCAGTAATGTTCTCCAATCAAGGCTGAAATTTCTTTGTTATGTACGTCATTAATGTCCAAACAATATCTAATCTTTTTGTTCTGTGGCTCCAACATTTGTATCTGTGGCTGGTTGTGTGGTTCTGATGTGCGTGTGGTCCGAGATTGTGACTCGGGGAGGGATTCGCGTTGCTAGGCCTTTAGCTGGAAACCGGTGAAGCTTGCACTGCGACTGGTGGATCCAGTCACCACGCCCCGCGACCTTTGCAGCGTCGGGGTCACTGCCATCATCTGGCGAGGGCCATCTCAGCATTCACTTGTCCCAACGAAGTTGTTTCAACGCCTTGAAGAAGAGTTGGTCTCCCACACGGACGTGGTTTCTCTGTGGATCAGAACACACTGACCAGTAATTGTGTCTTTTGCATCTTTTTCGGTCAAACATGTTTTTCATGTGGACTGCGACCGATGTGCCAGTCGCTGGTGGTTCTGATGAGTCAAGATCTGGGAATCTATACTGGGTGGCCATATAGGTGTCACGATCCGTCTGCGGCGTCTCCAGCGAGTGGGCGTGGCCCGGCGGCTCCGCTCCGGGAAGCGGCCACGAGCGGGGCGCGCTTCCGATCACCACAGCTGCGCGTCATTAAGACACTAATGACTGAACTATTTAAGCAGCCGACGCGGACATACCCGCGTCGGATTATTGTTCCACATTGCTCATGCTATTGCTCATGCTCTCGTTCACAGATTGTTCTGCTCGCGATTTGCTCTCGTTCTGTTGTTTGCGTTTTCATGTTTTTGAATTTCCCCAGCTACTTTTCGGCTCGCTTTCAGTTTATCGTTATCAATTGGATTTGTCTTCACCCTTTCGTGGTAAGCATTGTTTTTCGGTTTCTTGCGTTGCAAGCGTTTTCTGTTGATTCCTTATCTTTTCCTGGAGTGACTCGGTCTCCCAGCGTTTTGTGTTTCGCCTTTCCGGCGGTTGTACTCATAGAACCCTTGCGGTTACTAAATTTATAGATACTGCTTCATAGTGATTATTGTGTATTGCTTGACGGCTTCCCAATAAACATCCTAACAATCAATTCCTCCTGAGTCTGCGATTAAGGATCCACCTTCCACCGCTTTCCAGCCTCGGCTGGGAAGCGGTCCTGACAATAGGATTTGTTTGCACCTTTGTTATCCCAATGTGTGCATTCAATTAGTGGTGTATTTTTCCTGGCGTGACATCAAATTGTCAAGTTGATTTGCTGCGTGTGTGTGTGCGTGGGTGTGTGTGTGGGTGCGTGGGGGTGGGTGTGTGTGTGTATGTGTTCATTTTCCCTTATAGTAATGCAGTGCCGACTTTGAGGTCATGCTTTGGGCTGCAGCCTTCGCTGCATTGTCAGCGAGGCAGTTTCCAATTGTAATTGGGTCATTTTATTAAGTAAGTTTTGCTTTTTTACATAACTATTTAGACGTGCTTTCATGCACAACTTTTCTTTTCCTGTTGTGGTTTTAAAGCCCTTGTCTGCCCAATGTCGACAGAACACATGAACATTTATCTTGACTGTCAGTTCACATTGTAACCATACAACCCATCAAAGATGGGAAACCCCAAATTTTGACTTGCTCACACCCGCCTAGGCTCTTCCTGCTCATTCTAACAATTTCTCTCTTACAAATGATCTGTTTTGTGACCTTAGTTCTTAAACGCTTCTACTCCTCACCAGTCCGGAATGTGCACCTCATTTCTTTCTTATCAGTCTGGAATATGCACCTGGTTTTTGTGTCTTACACGCCTGAATCAGTGCAAAACATCATGCTGCTTGTCTTGAACATACAGAATTTAGCATCCCTTGAAACAAAATTTCCATTTGCAATCCCCAAAACAAAAAAATGTTCCTCCAGTCGGGAGAAAAATGTCCTTAAAAAAAAAAGAAAAAGTGTCCATAAGGTCAAGTCGCGGTTTGGTGATAATTTGGAGCGGCTTCCACAGTCGTGTGGCGCCTTTTAGTGGTGCGGGAAAAAGTGACGCTGGGCTAAAACGCACCGCACCTTATAAGTGTAATGTGTCCCTGTGACAATTAGGTCGCCGTGCAATGTGAATGTGGTGGACAAGAATGTAATTTTTTAATTCCTGAAGCAGCAGTCAAGACTGCTTGAACACACTCTGACGTGGCTCTTACCACGGGATCAAATTATTGTGACTAATATGCAAATGGATTCACTTTCCTGTGTTTCTGCAGCAACACATGTCCATGAAGCCATTTTTTTGCAGTCACTGTTTGCTCAATGCGCATAGTAATTTGGTAGTGCGTTAAGATGCTTTGTCGATAGAATCTCCTTTTTGGTCTCATATTCACTTGAAAATTATGTTTACTACACACTAAACATGATCTACAAAAATTTTAAAAAGGTTTGTTGTCCTATCTGTAGTATGGATATCAATCCCTCCTGTTGAGACATGGGAATTCCCATGACTCAATTTTGCAGTTACATATCAAGTTGGTAGTGCCAACACATCGTAATCAATGAGTTCATGCTTGACAAGTTCAAAAGCTTTGTCAGCCTCAAGTGTTCAAACAATTTTTCTCTTCCGCAAATGTCATTGCCTGGTCATAAATGATGTCCAGCAATGCTTGTGTGATTTCTGAGTAATTTGCAATTCATGCTACAAAAAGAATTACACACTTCTATAAAAACATTTACTCGTCTGTTATTGGCTTTAAGGCTCTGGCAATGTTTTGCTTATCACTGACAATGCGCCCTTTTAAAGTTTTGACATTTGTGTAAATTCGCCCTTGCTTTTTGATTCTGTATTAAAGTCCAATTGTGTCAGTGTATCGCGGACTAATAAGTAAAACGCATGTTGATGTAGAACTCCTTCTACACACACTTTTTATGTTTGTTTTTTACGTCACGTGATCCTCCGTTGCTACCACAACTCGTCCTGAAAAAGTAATGTTTGTAACAAGACTTACTGCTTTCTCCCTTTTTGTCATGATCCGCGTCGGACATGACCGGGGTTTTGTTATTGTTTTCATGTTCATGCGGTTTTGTTATTGTTTTCTTCACCTCCCGGCCATGTGCACTTGTTATTGTTTTGATCTGCTGAGTAGGGGCGTTTCACCTCAGCACCTCGCCCTCACCAGCCACGCACCTGTTCCCCGTCAGCTCACACACCTGATGCCCATCCGCACTCCTAATGACTGGACTATATAAACACCTCATCCCAACAACTCAGTGTCGGAACATTGCCCCTGCTACGCCTGCCCTATGCAATTGCTGCCGCACTTTCCGGACTTCCACGACCACGGTTGTTCCTGTCAAGTTCATGCTCTTGTTCACGTCCTCGTTCCCGTCACGCCCCTCAGCGTTTTGCCCCCGGCTTATGTTCCTCGTCTTCCTTTTCTGTTAGTCACGTTTTGGTTGCGTCCTTGTTATTTTTCATCCTGCCACGTTTGTTTGTCCACGCCCCGTTGTTTGTCCTCGTTAGATTTATTTAATAAACTCCCTTAGTTTACCCTTCTCCTGCTTCCTCGCTCTTTGGGTCCACCCACCTCTTCGCCGAACGGCGAAACCTGACACTTTTTTTTCTTCCTTCTGCTCAACACGTTCATGCTTTTTGTGCATAATTTTCTTTTCCATTTTACAAGTTGGACAACTAAAATGACCGTATTTTCGCAGTCATAAGGCGCACTTTAAAGTCGCAATTTTTTTCCGAAACAAACAAAGCGCCTTGTCAGGCGATACGCTCATTAAATGGACAAAGTATCACTCACGACCATCAGCTCTTGTCATCAACGGGCTGTTGCGAGTGCATGTTAGCACATCCTGCTGGGCAAAGAGTGAGTTGTCCATGCTTACAATTGACCGTGACAAATACACTATATTCTTGATTTTTTTTTAAACCACAATGGCCGAAGGAGGGAAAAGTGTGGGTTTAATTTCAGATCCACTTGCAAGGACATTTTCAAGTCGGACCTTTCAAGAGAAGCTATATCGTCCAACACTCACTCAGTGGTGCGGGAGTGTGTTTCTGGATATTATTTGTCCAGCCGTGGTGTCATAAATGATGATATTTTGATGTGGATTCATTCAAGTAGGACGAAGTAGGAATTCCCTGAAGGCTCAGGTGTGAAATGCACTGAAGTAACTTAAAAAGTAAAAGTAAAAAAATTATGATTGTTTAAGAATGTGCAAGAAAGAACTCAATCTGATCGAAATTTTGTGCTTTGACAAATGTTGAAAATAATGATATTTTCCAGGAGGTATTTATTTCTTTGTTGTTTATTCTTTCAATTCTATACTTATTTCAATATTTGAGTATTATTTTTCTTTCAATATGTAGTATATTTTGTCTTTGAAGTGTGGGTTCTTGCTGCCTTCCGGAGAGGCAGCCGAGCAAGGCTGGATTGGTGATGGAAAAGAACTGGTTCGAAAAAGATTTTATTCTCGTCACATGCTGATGTCAAAAGAAGTCTCCCCAAAAACGTGTGCGTGTGTGCGCTCCGTGCACGTGCGAGCCCCCTCTCAGACATTCCCTTCTTATAGGGAATGCCTAAATTGGACATGAATATCTAATTTTCCCTTGTTGCATATGCATTCCCATCACGCTAGTCTTCGGGATTTCCCTCCAAAAGTCCCCCAGAGGGAGAGCAGATGCGTCTCCCCGTTGATACGACCAGTCTACTCGTGACCACCTTAAATTACTTCCATACCCTGGAAGGTCACTGACCTGGCGAGAGAATTGCCCCCACCATAAACAATGCTCAGGCCTATTTTCTCTCAGGGCAGTATCTGGTTACATCGGAACTTCAGAACCAAGACTGGTCACTTCTGTGAGCTCCAGTCCCTTCATAGTTTCATAAAGAGAGTTACTTCCCATATGTAGATTTGGCCATTTTAAAATACACAACTTTTTAAAAATGTATTTCAATGTAGATTTAAGCTTGCTTATACAATACTACAATATTTATTCAATTATTTTAATGTGAAATTATATAAATATTAATTTAAACCTTTTTATTTCACTCTTGAATATTTCTGAACAAATTTGTTCATTTGAATATGTATGCAATTTAAATTATTCCATCCATCCAGCCATTTTCTGCCGCTCATCTGGGGTCGGGTAGTTGAATTAATTTAATACGTAAGTATTTTTTATAATTCAATATTTATTTCAAGGACTCTTCTCAATTAGTTCAATATTTATAAAATGTTTCTATATTTATTAATTGCATTAAGTCTGTATGCCGTTGCCAATTTTACATTTTAATATTTCCCGATTTCATTATATAAGCAATCCAAAGTATAAAAAATATTATAGAGCATGAACAAAAATATTTGGTATATTTTACAAAATTATATTTTTTCCGAAGTGAGATTCTGCTTAGCAATTCACCCCAAACACTTGATAGAGCTCAACCTAGAAAGAGGTTTTAGCAAGTCAGATATTTATTCAGAAAGCGAAATATTAAATTTATGTGAGGGGATATTTGAAGAGTTTGAGTTTTGTTCAATGGACCATACATATACGAGCCACCCAAACACAACGAGAAAACCAGCGCTGACTCCAGTTGCCATCAGATTGCCAACTCCTGACATACCAAAACCTTGAAGAGAAACTGAGACTATTTGCGTTTCTCTTTCTGGTTCTTTTTTTAGTTCCAACTTCGAGATCTGTTTTTCACCTTTTCACACAACGTAATGAAGGCCAGTTGAGCAAGTGGAACACGTGATTTTATTGATGATTGTGGAAGGCAATGATTTCATAAGCACAGTTTCTTCTCACACCTTTTCCATTAAGTACGATTAAAAAGACAACTGAAAAGCATAATGTTAACAAATGTTGTTCTAGGCAAAGGAAATTAATTTCATTTATAATGTTTGATATGAAAACAAAAAAAACGATCATCATCACTCAGACACAATGGTTCTTCTGGCACTGATCACATTGGCTTTAAGTCAATAAAAGAGCTTTGAAAAATTAAATTTTTCATATTTTATTCAAAATCAAAATTTACATCTTACCACAAAGAGTCAGTTCCTTCAGTTTTTTTTGTCTTTTTTTAAGCTTCACGGATCGCATCAATTCTCGCCAGCACAATCGTGTCTCTCAGCTTCCGGTTTCGTGGCAAATTTTTTAGAACAAACGCTGCAACTGAATGGCTTGTCTCCATTGTGTGTTCTTGTGTGGCTTCGTAAACTTGACCTTACAGAGAAGCCTTTGCCACAAACTGAGCAAGAAAAAGGTTTTTCTCCAGTGTGTGTTCTTGTGTGACAAGTTAAATTTGACTTTACAGAGAAGCGTCTTCCACAAACTGAGCAGGAAAAAGGTTTTTCTCCACTGTGCGTTCTTGTGTGGATTGTTAAACTTGAATTTTTAGAGAAGCTTTTACCACAAACTGAGCAAGAAAAAGGGTTTTCTCCACTGTGTGTTCTTGTGTGACAAGTTAAATTTGACTTTTCAGAGAAGCGTCTACCACAAACTGAGCAGGAAAAAGGTTTTTCTCCACTGTGCGTTCTTGTGTGGATTGTTAAACTTGAATTTTGAGAGAAGCTTTTACCACAAACTGAGCAAGTAAAAGGTTTTTCTCCAGTGTGTGTTCTTGCATGTTCTGTTAAATTTGACTTTTGAGAGAAGCATTTTCCACAAACTGAGCAAGAAAAAGGGTTTTCTCCACTATGTATTCTTGTGTGACTTGTTAAAGTTGACTTAAAAGAGAAGATTTTGCCACAAACTGAGCAAGAAAAAGGTTTTTCTCCACTATGTGTTGCTGTGTGTTTTCTTAAATTAGACTTTCCAGAGAAGCTTTTGCCACAAACTGAGCAGGAAAAAGGTTTTTCCCCAGTGTGTGTTGTTGTGTGGATTGTTAAATGATAATTTTGGGAGAAACTCTTGCCACAAACTGAGCAAGAAAAAGGTTTTTCTCCAGTGTGTGTTCTTGTGTGACAAGTTAAATTTGACTTTACAGAGAAGCGTCTTCCACAAACTGAGCAGGTAAAAGGTTTTTCTCCACTGTGCGTTCTTGTGTGGATTGTTAAACTTGAATTTTTAGAGAAGCTTTGACCACAAACTGAGCAAGAAAAAGGGTTTTCTCCAGTGTGTGTTCTTGTGTGACAAGTTAAATTTGACTTTTCAGAGAAGCGTCTACCACAAACTGAGCAGGAAAAAGGTTTTTCTCCACTGTGCGTTCTTGTGTGGATTGTTAAACTTGAATTTTGAGAGAAGCTTTTACCACAAACTGAGCAAGTAAAAGGTTTTTCTCCAGTGTGTGTTCTTGCGTGTTCTGTTAAATTTGCCTTTTGAGAGAAGCATTTTCCACAAACTGAGCAAGAAAAAGGTTTTTCTCCACTATGTATTCTTGTGTGACTTGTTAAATTTGACTTAAAAGAGAAGCTTTTGCCACAAACTGAGCAAGAAAAAGGTTTTTCTCCACTATGTGTTGCTGTGTGTTTTCTTAAATTAGACTTTCCAGAGAAGCTTTTGCCACAAACTGAGCAGGAAAAAGGGTTTTCTCCAGTGTGTGTTGTTGTGTGGATTGTTAAATGGGAATTTTGTGAGAAACTCTTGCCACAAACCGAGCAAGAAAAAGGTTTTTCTCCAGTGTGTGTTCTTGTGTGACAAGTTAAATTTGACTTTACAGAGAAGCGTCTTCCACAAACTGAGCAGGAAAAAGGTTTTTCTCCACTGTGCATTCTTGTGTGGATTGTTAAACTTGAATTTTGAGAGAAGCTTTTACCACAAACTGAGCAAGAAAAAGGGTTTTCTCCAGTGTGTGTTCTTGTGTGACAAGTTAAATTTGACTTTTCAGAGAAGCGTCTACCACAAACTGAGCAGGAAAAAGGTTTTTCTCCACTGTGCTTTCTTGTGTGGATTTTTAAACTTGAATTTTGAGAGAAGCTTTTACCACAAACTGAGCAAGTAAAAGGTTTTTCTCCAGTGTGTGTTCTTGCGTGCTCTATTAAATTTGCCTTTTGAGAGAAGCATTTTCCACAAACTGAGCAGGAAAAAGGGTTTTCGCCACTATGTATTCTTGTGTGACTTGTTAAATTTGACTTAAAAGAGAAGCTTTTGCCACAAACTGAGCAAGAAAAAGGTTTTTCTCCACTGTGCGTTCTTGTGTGGATTGTTAAATAAAACTTTCGAGAGAAGCTTTTGCCACAAACTGAGCAGGAAAAAGGTTTTTCACCACTGTGTGTTTTTCTGTGCCCTTTTAAAGACAGCTTTGAAGTGAATGAGTCAGTGTGACATGCCCTTTCACCTTTGGCTTGCCCATCATCATCATCATCATCATTAGTATCATCATGGTCATGAGCGTCTGATAATGTGTCCTCATTATGTGCTTGTGATGGCCCCCAGTGGTCTTCATCACCTTCTGTTGTCACGTGATGACTTGATCTGCTGCTTGTAGGCTCCGCCCCTCTCTTGTCCTCACTCTCATCCTTGTTTTCATCGTCAGTCTTTATAGGGAGAACGTTCACTGGTGACTTGTTGATCTGCTCCCCCTCCTCCTCCTTTTTGATGTGAGTCAAGTCTGGCTCCTCTTTCACAGAACGGAGACCGTTTTCACTGACGTCTGGAGAAAGACAAATTTGGTTTGGTCAAGTCAAAGCTCATGCGGCGACTTTGTCTTATATTGTTTTTACCGTGCTACCTTGACTTGTGCCTGCCGCACACGGAGCAATGCGTGCGACCTCAACTTGGACTCGACCATGGGGGCATTTCACAAAATTACGTCCTACGATGTAAACCTCCTTTTAGCAGCACAACAGTGATAAACGAGCATTTAAAAAGGAAGCACGCTGCGGCTGATGCCCGATTTCATTCCTGACATAGTCACAGACGTTTCTGGAATATGTATTCTAATTCAACTAAGATACACCAAAATATTTTTTTAGAGTTCACTGAATTATTTTGGAACTGCAATGATGCTTAACAGCCATAGGGTGTCAGTAATGAGTAACAAAGAAACACAAGACCTCCCACTGATACATCATCATTGTCATTTGCATAAATTATCAAGAACTTTGAGTTGCGGGGAGATGCAAACCACCTGGGCCACAGGAACTTTATTACCAGGAACTAAATGTTCCTGGACTTGTTTGTAGAAAAGGGGGTTGTGACGGTCTCCCTTTTTAAGCCCATAGTAAGCCAAAGATGCAGATGCATTCCAATGTGCATTCTTGTGTGGATTGTAAAACTTGAATTTTGAGACAAGCTTTTACCACAAACTGAGCAAGAAAAAGGGTTTTCTTGCCCATTATCATCATCATTGTCATGAGCGTCTGATAATGTGTCCTCACTGTGTGCTTGTGATGGCCCCCAGTGGTCTTCATCACCTTTTGTTTTCACGTGATGACTTGAACTGCTGCTTGGAGTCTCCGCCCCTCTGTTGTCCTCACGCTCATCCTTGTTTTCATCTTCAGTCTTTATCGGGAGAACGTTCACTGATGACTTGTTGATCTCCTCCTCCTCCTCCTCCTTTTTGATGTGAGTCAAGTCTGGCTCCTCTTTCACAGAACGGAGATCGTTTTCACTGACGTCTGCAGGACACAAAAAGACAAACACACATTTAATTTGGTCAAGTCAAAGCTCAGGCGGCGACTTTGTCTTATATTGTTTCTACCGTGCTACCTTGACTTGTGCCTGCCGCACACGGAGCAATGCGTGCGACCCCGATTTGGACCGGACCATGGGGGCATTTCACAAAGTTACGTCCTACGATGTAAACCTCCCTTTAGCAGCACAACAACAGTGATAAACGAGCAATTAAAAAGGAAGCACGTTGCGGCTGATGCCGATTTAATTCCTGACATACTCACAGACGTTTCTGGAAGCGAGCTGAAGTAAGCACACACAGGCTATTGTGTGCGTCTGATGGAACACCTGTTGTGGGACCCCAACATATTGATGCAGACCACTGGGGGCCATCGCAACATAATGTCATTGATAGAATAGGAATCCTTCAAGTGAAATATGTTTATAAGTTTTTCATTTTGCATTTAGAGATAGTTTCATCGTGGGTACTTTTTGCTTCCATTCTAATCTGTATGCCTAAAAGAATTAAAGGGGCCCTGGTAGGGCTGGACGATATGACCTAAAATCAATATCGCGATTAATTGAGCAATTTTACCTCAATAACGATAAATGCACGATAAATTCCCCGTGGACTAAAATCAAAATAAATGCAGGAAATGCATACTGACTGTTTTTTTTATTGACCAACTGGTACACATTACTTTCAATGAAAAATAAATGTCCAAAAATCCTTTGTATAAACATTCGAAATAGCTTGCTTTGCATGACTTGAACAATGTCACAAAGAAAAAGGGTACCTCTTGCAAAATCTTTTTCTGCAATTAGCTTGCGCCAAGATGCTGTCATGGTGTAAATAATGCCAAACAAAAAAATGGTAAATAAAATGAAAGAAAATGTCAATGCAAGACAAATAAACAAGTGTGCATCATCGGGGAAAATGTGCCGTCTCGAGTACTCTGGTGCGCAGTCGCCACTTGTCATCTATGTAATGCACAGTTAGGCTCAATCAGGGATCCATGTTGCGACCCGACCACAAGTCGGATGTAGATGCAAAATGCTTGACATGTCTAAGCTTCCGGCCCGATGTTGTCCATATCGGGAAATATGGCTTCCATGGAGCGTTTAAATCCTGTGCGCGCCACTGGAACTAGAGGAGCTTTATCTTTAGCTATGTGCTAGGCTATTGCGTCCTCCTCTGAGACGTTCTCTCGTATGGTGTTGCCTCCGTTATGGGCTGTTGTCACTTGTCGAACCTTGCTTCTCACTTTGAACTTTCAGCACAGCATGGTTGTGTTGTGGGTGGTGAAAAAGCTTCTGGATGTGAATCGCCAGCTACGACAGCGACGTCTGTTTTCTTTCGGGATCAGGCGGGTGGAGTCACGTGACTAGAGGCGCTGTAGCGGTTTTAAAGGGGCATGAACATTGCCGCAGACAGAAAAGGCTTTTCTTTTTTTTAAACACCGAATTTACCGACATGGGCAAAATGATTTCGGTCATAGTAATAAATTTCGGTAACGGTAAATGTTCGGTTTATCGCCCAGCCCTAGGCCCTGGCATCATAGTCGCTATTTATTGCATGATTTATGTTTGTTTTTTTTCCCAAACTGACATTTAGCCTGCTAGTACGTTCCAACATTCCCCCTTTTTTTTTTTTATAAAATTTTTGTTTCTAAATAAATTTTAAAACAAAATTACGTGTGAAGAATCAAAATCCCTACACATAAATTAAGCAACAACACTTTCCCTCTGACTTTCCCCAAACAACTTAATGTTGTGATGCATATTTTTAACGATAGAAAGTCATTCTTTACAAAGCAAATGAGAGTAAAACGTGTACAAACCTGCTTTGTGTAGCACAACACGAGGCTGCTCGCAACCTTCGCCCAGAAGGAAAAGATGTTGCTCGTTCTCTTCTTTTATTCCACAAAGTTCCTCTTTGTTCTTGGGTGTTGTTCTTTCACACATTTTCAAATGATAATTCCAAAAAATCCGCCCTTGATCTCTGCTTGGCGATGAGTCATGTGCATCTTTTCGTTAGCGGCTAGCTAGCTAACAAGCTAAGCTAACTACGCCGAAAAGCATCAACGCGCGAAGATGAGGTTATCGGCACACAAAGACTTAATGAATTATATCGTGGTACTTTAGAGTAGCACTGGACATTCTGTGAGAAAATTACAGTCAGTTCCACACTAAATCAGAAGAATTTAGCAGTGGGTGTTTTTGTTCCGGTGTGGACGGGTCGGTGGATGTGGTCGAGGTCCTTCGGAAGCTGCGCGCTTGCTAATGACGTCATGCTTTAAGCACGTATTTTTCAAATATATTTCTTTGCCTCTGTGTTTGTTTTTACCCCTGGCTGTTCTATTTCAATATATATTTTATATAATATTTTAAATCGGTTGATAAAAAAAAAACAACAAAATAACTAAATTAACGCCACATTGGCGAGTCGGCTCCTACGTCACTTCCGCCGATGCCTCGAGAAGCCGCTGCTGCAACAGCAGTGGGACGTTTACGTTTCTCCTACCGAACGAAGCAACAATGCTGTGGTTCACTCGGGCTGCAAGATTGTATGAATATAATGTCTGCATATACTAGCAGTGCCTCTCAATTATTTCACGCCCACCCCTTCCAAGAAGAAAAAGATTCGCGCCCCACCACCACCAATTTTTTTCTGTCTTTGTATATTGATGTTAGATTGTCAATAAAATATCCATAAACTAAGCTAAATTGATAAGAAATATAATTTTGAGAACTATTATTGTGAGGATCTCGAAACTCGGTACTCTGTTTTGCAAATATTGATGAGATGATAAATATTTACTCATAGTTTTTTGTATCAACTTTATTGACATTTGCAAACCAAACACAGTTATTAATACGTACATAATATAGAAAAGACAAAAAGAAGAGCCAGGGGGATTTTAAACAAAAATTCTTTGTAAATAACATAAAGCAACAGCTTTAGTATGTTTACGATACGTTTTTTAAAAAAACAATTTTATGGTTACTATACGTTTTTTTTAATGGTTACTGTAATGTTCCGTCTTCTATCTTAAGAAGTCACGCTGGTACAGTGATGCTGCAGGCTTGTGTCTCTTTATTTATTGACTTGCATTCTCGTCTATGTGCAGACACACGAGTTCGTCTGGTAACCAAAACACACATCGGGCAATACTGCCAACTAGTGGCCAATGATATAACGGCTATTATTACATCTCCCTTTCAAACGTTAATCAATGCCTATGCCTTTTTTTTAATAAACCTTTTTTATTTTATAATTATTATTATAATAATTTTGTTTTGTTCGCAATTATTTTCACTTCTTTTCAATATCTACCCATTTTTTTTTCTGACAACAAGCAGCTCTACAACAATTTTAGCAACAATAACACAACATTAAACATTTTCAATCAGCCTGTCCGGTTGTCGTCTAACTCTTGTTGATCTTCGAAGAGGTTCAGTCATCCCAGAAGTTGCTGGTGGTTGAGGTCTGTGCTTCTTCGATGTATCCGCCTGCTTTGCAGCCTCAGCCTAATCAGAAGATTTCTCACAGTCCTCGGGAACCTTCAGCAAACTCCTCCTGTTCCTCCTCACTCTTTGTCCATCCTTTGTTTCCACAATGTAAGATCTCGGTTCGGCTTCGCTGAGGACAGTCGCTTTTCTGTCCCAACAATTAGGTCCCTCAATCCTTACAGTGTCTTTCTCAGAAAGAGGTTCCAGATGTTTTGTCGCTCTGTCATATGCAATTTTCTGTTTGAGTTTGAGCATTCTCTTCTTTTCAATCCAAATGTTGTGGTCATGTCCTTGTGGTATTTGTGGAAGCGTGGTGCGAACTGCGAAGCTTACGGCACATGAGTAGGTCAGCAGGCGAAGAAGCTCCCCACTCCAGAGGTGCAGCTCTGTCACTCAATAGGGCAAGGTAAGGATCAGATGCATCATCCTTGGCCTTCCTTAGCAGTCTCTTGATGATTTGCACTCCCTTCTCAGCCTGGCCATTTGCCTGTGGGTATAAAGGGCTTGAAGTGATGATGTGAGCCTCAGCCTCCTCCGCCGTAACGCAGTCCTTGATGTCACTGTTAGGGTGCGGCGCTCGGGATAACGCATCAGCAAGCACTATGTATTTTCCAGGCGTGTATATTAGCTCAAAATCATAGCGCTGCAATGTCATCATCATGCGTTGAATTCTGGGCGTCATGTCATTGAGATTTTTCTTCCTAATTGAAATCAGTGGCTTATGATCAGTCTCTGCTATGAACGTGGGCAGTCCATAAACATACGTGTGCAATTTGCCACATCCAAACACTAAACCCAGTGACTCCTTTTCGATCTGAGCAGAGCGTTTTTCAGTCTCTGACATTGACCTGGATGCATAGGCAACAGGTTGCCATGTGTTTCTCGCCTTTTGCAGCAGTACGGCACCTAGCCCATCTTTCGACGCATCCGTGGAAATTTTGGTTGGTTTTGATGGATCAAAGTAGGCAAGGACTGGCTCAGCTGTCACAGTTCTCTTTAGATCTTGCCATTCTTCGTCATGTTTTGTTGTCCACTCAGAGACTACGTTGTGATGCAGCAGCAAACTTAGGGACTTTGTTCTTGAAGAGAGGTTTGGAATGAACTTGCCCAGGAAATTTATCATCCCCATTGCTCGCAGAAGTCCTTTTTTTTTCGGTTGGAGCTGGCATGTCCAGTATTGCTTGCACTTTGGTTCTGTCTGGCACCACTCCATCTGCTGTGTCAATTCTGTAACTCCAAACAGACATTTCAGAAATCAGAAATCCCTTTATTGACATTGTACTCAAGTGTGCAACGAGATGAGAGATTTCTCTCGTTTTAGTTTAAGTCCATTCATTTTAACTCTTTGTAGCAGTTTCTCAAGTCTCTCATTGTGTTCTTGTTCTGTGTTCCCCCACACAACCAAATCATCAATGTATACACGGGTTCCTTCCAGACCTTCTATGATTGACTCCGTAGCTCTGTGAAAGATCTCAGGCGCAGACTTTATGCCAAATGGCAGTCTCAGAAAACAGAAACGCCCAAATGGTGTGTTGAAGGTGGTGTACCTGCAGCTTTCGGTGTCCAGCTTCAGCGGCCAAAATCCATGCGTTGCATCTAATTTGCTAAAGTACTTAGCACCTGCCATGTCACTCAGGATTTCTTCATGCTTGGGAATTTGATAATGTTCTCTTATCATGTTTTCATTCAGATCTTTGGGGTCGAGGCAAACACGTAACTCTGGGGAGTTTCTCTTTTTAACACACGTGATGGAATTTACCCAGTCGCTGGGTTCTTCCACTTTCTCTATGACTCCGATCGGTGTCATTCTGCTCAGTTCCTTTTTTAATCTCTCTTTGAGAGGGGCTGGAACTCTTCTCGGGGCATGTACTACAGGTTTAGCATCTTCCTTGAGCTGTATTTTGTAAGTGTAAGGTAGCGTACCTTGTCCTTTGAAGACAGAAAAGTATTTGTTCACTATACTCTTACTACCTTCACTCTGCAACACTTTGTTGTTCATATTGACATCCTTGCTGTTGATTTGGCAAATTCTTTTTACCAATCCAAGATCTTCAGATGTCCTGTCTCCAAGGATTGACTCCAGTCCACTTGGCACAATTGTGAACGTTAATTTGTGTTGTCTTCCCTTTGCTGTCACTTTTAGCCTACAACATCCCTTTGTTTTTATTGACTGATTGTTGTAGGTTTTCAATTTCACGGCCTTGTCTGTGACTCTTTCCGGTTGTGGTTTCAAGTCTTTTTCATTAATTTTGTTTGCTTTTGCTCCTGTGTCAATTTTAGAAGCAAATAGTGTCCCATTGACAAGCAGTGGTGCAATCCATTTATCTTCTTTTACTGCATTAACAGCTTGCTCTGGGTCTCCTCCAGTTTGTTGTTGCACATCGCTTTCGTCATATGACACGATTTTGATGAAAAAAGTGTCACTTAGGTCATTACTATCATCTGTGTCTTCCTGCACGGTGTGCACTTTCTTCTTGGTGTTGCACATCTTAGCATAGTGATTTTGCTTTTTACACTTAGCACATGTTCTCCCAAATGCAGGACACCGTTTTGGCTCGTGCATTTCTCCACACTTTTTACAGCTGAATGGAGCTTGATCATTTTCATTGTTTTTGGTCTTTTTCTTGAATCGCAGTTTACCTTTGCTCGTCACTGCCTTCACGGACTCTGTTTTTTCATAAGATGGCGCTGCTTGGAAAGTTAGCACGTGCTGCTTTGCTAGCTCGTTAGGTTGGCAAGTCTTTATTGCATTTTCCAATGTTAGGTCCGCCTCCCTCAACAGCCTCTCTCTTAGTTTCTTTTCGTTCGTCCCGAACACAATCTGATCCCTTATCATTGAGTTTTTCAGATCACCAAAGTTACAAGACTTAGCTTTAATTTTGAGATCCGTGGGGAAATTGTCAAAGGACTCACCGGGCTGTTGGAGTCTTGAACGAAACACGTATCTCTCATAAGTTCCGTTTTTCTTAGCTAGACAGTGTTCATCCAATTTTTGTAGGACCTTTTCAAACTTGTCTTTATCTTCGGGTTCATTGAATACCTCGATGGCCTCGGCTCCGGCATTGGTTCGCAAAAGGGCTAGTTTTCTTTCGTCCGTTCTGTTTCCGACTCCCACGGCAGCAAGGGAGAGCTGGAATTGTTGCTTGAAAGCCGTACATAATTTCAACAGGAGGTGCTACTGTCAGACCCAAAGTGTATCCTCAACCTGAGCTTCATTCTGTCTTAACTGGGGCCGGTCTGTCATCACTACCAGCAGGTGTACAACGTGAAACTATTCCAACAATACAGAGTGACCAAGCTTCACCAACAACCTGATCGTTTGCTTACAGCACTGGAGAAGCAAAATGAAATAACATCTTCACTTTTCAAACAATCACTTTTGCTGTTACCCTAACGAGATTTGCAAATATTTGATGGAGATCCATTACAATTCCTAAGTTTCATAAGAGCCTTTGAACACAACATCGAAGAAAGAACTCCTAATCACAAGGACTGTTTGTACTACCTCGAGCAATATACCAGAGGCCAGTCCCTGGATCTGGTCCGAAGCTGTCAACATCTGCCACCTTCTCGTGGATTCATTAAAGCGACGGCTTTGCTACAAGAACATTTTGGAGATCCGTTTAAAGTAGCTTCTGCATACATGGACAAGGTACTTTCATGGCCTTTGATAAAGGGAGAAAATCTCAAGGCGATGCAGGCCTACAGTTTATTGCTTCGTGAATGCTGTAATTCAACGGGAGATTCTGTAGGTGACCTAAACGTGCCCACCAATATGCAAATTATGGTTAAAAAACTGCCTTACGAGCTTAGAGATAAGTGGAGAAGTGTGGTCTGCCATCTGCAAGAAACGCACCATCGCAGAGCCACATTTCATGACATTGTGGAGTTTGTGGAGAAGCAAGTTAAGATTGCAAGTGATCCTCTCTTTGGAGATATACAAGATTTGCCTGCAACAGGAAAAAGAGTTTAGAGCTGGGACATTTCGGACTGGTACGAAAGCTAAAGGGAGTAGCTTTGCCACTTCATGTGGAAAAGAAAATGGAGCCTGTAAATAAAATGGAGAAGAACTTGCCTGTAAAGGCATGCTTGTTTTGTGGAGCTGGACATTCTTTGGATGTTTGCCTTCTATTGGATAAAAAGACGCAAGTTGAAAAGATGTCTTTTTTGAAGGAAAAAGGAATGTGCTTTGGTTGTTTGTTCATTGGGCACAGAAGCAGAGAATGCAAAGGACGTTTGGTGTGTAGAGTATGCAATAAGAAGCACCCTACGTTGTTGCAGATTTATTCCCAAACGAAGCAAATAAGTTCAACACTGGCCGATGTTGATTTAGAAAGTGTCAGAGACGGTGCTGTGGTGTCAATTCAATCCACAGTGGCTTGACTGGGACCGGTAAACAGGACTATGTGTTATCAATACTACCCGTCCAGGTGAAATCCAAAAGAGGTAACAAAACTTTGTCTTCTGTTGGGTACAGAGGCGCGCAGAACTGTGTTGAGAGGGCTTTTGTACTAGATCTCCTGTGAGGAATAAATCGGCTCCTGTGTGAAGTTGCCGGCTTCCTGGTCATCTTTCTCTCAAAACGAGCGCGCATAATTGTTGGATGAATGTCGGTCATGTTTGGTTAATCATTAATGGAATCAGATAATTAATTCGAATAATTTGGTAAAAGTTATGCTACAGCCTTAGAGTTAAATTCCAACGGCACCAAGAGAACAAAAATAATATACTTGCTTAGGAGGAAAGGTGAACAAATTCTAAATCTTTGACTTAAACAAACTTGTGAAACATTAATGTCTATTTAAGACATGAGAGAGGCAAGTAACCTTGAACGCATTTCCCCAAACAACTTAATGTTGTGATGCATATTTTTAACGATAGAAAGTCGTTCTTTACAAAGCAAATGAGAGTAAGACGTGTACAAACCTGCTTCGTTCTCTTCTTTTATTCCACAAAGTTCCTCTTTGTACTTGGGTGTCGTTCTTGCACACATTTTCAAACGCCAATCCCAACAAATCCGCACTTGATCTCTGCTTGGCGATAACTCGTGTGCTTCTCTTTGTTCGACGAGACGAATGAAAGATGGCATCGTTTTTCAAAGTCGCACTGAAAGGATTTCCTGTTCGTCACGAAAGCGGAAGAACAGGACACACCCCGCTGTGATATGATTGGCTGCCGGCTTTGTGGAGCACTGTCACCAACTCACCGACAGATGTCACCATTTGCGATGCAAATCATTGTTATCTTCTAAACAGAGAAAAACCCAAGATGCACATGAAGAAACATTTTAGTTCCCAAATATGAACTTGAGAGATGTATTGAATTTTACTTTTGTTGCTGGTTTTGTTTATACATCTGACACCATGTTGTTGGTTGGACAGTATTCCAAATGTATTTCTCTATTATTAACAGTTGACATGATAAAGTGAAACTTTATGTCAACATATTTGCCTTTTTCCGGGGTTTTTCGCCAGCGACGTGGTTGCGAATTTTAAATTAAAATACATCACTGTTTTATTCTCGAAATGTTAGAGTCTTAAAAAATGATTTCAGTGTTTATAACTTCACTAACTTAAATATTTCATTATTCGTTTCAGTATTCATTAAACTACGGTGATTATTTATTTCAAGATTCATTGAACTGTTTTAGTAATAATTTAGTATTCAATGTTTACTCGTGACTGTATTTACTTTTTCAATATTTGTGTCACTATTTTGTTCAATCTTAATATTATGGAAAATTATTTAGCAAGTAAGGTTTTTGCTATTTATTGTGGCCACCTGCTTTTGAAGAAAGTGCCTTTCGCTTCTTGTACTAGAGAATTCTTTGTGAAGCCAAAACAACACGGCCTTGACTGATAAGTAGGCTCAACGCAGAAAAAGTATCTTTTTGTTTTAAGATTACACAGTTCCTGCCAAATAAATCTTCATCTTCCTGTGTGCATCAGTATCTTCCCACGCACCCATTGAGATCACTCTGCAGACTGACCCAAAAGACAATTTATTTTCCAGACTATCTCATTGATCTTCCCTAACTGCTGAAAATTCCACAACAATTTGGGGTCAGACGTGGGATAGCTGAATATCCGCCGGTGAAATTCAGGGATGCTGGCAGGTGACCTCCAGGGTCCAATTCAGACAGCAGCAGCAACGAACTGCGTGATACAGATCATCTCCTCCGTGGTGACAAACGCTGACTCCAGTCGCCATCAGATTGCCAACTCCTGACTTACCAAAACCTTTGAGAGAAACGGAGACTACTTGCGTTTCTCTGTCTGGTTCTTTTTACAGTTCAACTTCTAGTTCAGTTTTTCACCTTTTCACACGGCGTAATGAAGGCCAGTTGAGCAAGTGGAACAAGTGTTTTTATTGATGATTGTGGAAGATACCGATTTCATACGCACCGTTTCTTCTCACACCTTTTCCATTAGGTACGATTTAAAAGACAACTGAAAAGCATAACGTTAACAAATGTTGTTCCAGGCAAAGGCAATTAATTTCATTTAAATGTTTGAACACAAAAAAAATCATCATCACTCAGACACAATGCACTGATCACATTGGCCTTGTGTCAATAAAAGAGCTTTGAAAATTCAATATATCATATTTTCTAAATCACATTTACATCTTACCACGAAGAGTCAGTTCCTTCAGGTTTTTTTTTTTTGTCTTTTTTTAAGCTTCAAGGATCGCTGCTATTCTCGTAGGGCTGGGCAATAAACCGAAAATTTACCGTGATCGAAATTTAATAAAATCATTTTGCCCATGTCGGTTAATTCGGTGTTTTAAAAAAAAAGAAGTCCTTTTAGTCTGCAGCTATTTTCATGCCCCTGTAAGACGGCTTGAGCGGCTGTAGTCACGTGACTCCACCCAGCTGAACAAGAAAGAAAACTGACGACGTGGTCGTAGCTGTCGATTCAAATCTAGAAGCAGCTGACACGGCTGAAGACGACGTAATGTTCGTTGAAATTGTTCCTGTCTCGCTTGTCCCGAAAAGAAATTCCGACATCTGTCGTTAAGAAATGTTTTGGGTTCCATAAAGACGATGTTTGAGCAAAAGAACATGAACTACAAAGTGCGTCGTAAGCACCCGAAACAGCGCGCCCAACCTTTTCTTTTTCACCACCCACAACACAACCATGCTGTTGACTTGGAGCTTGTGCTAAAAGTTCAAAGTGAGAAGCAAGGTTGGACCATAACGGAGGCGACACCATACGAGAGAACGTCTAAGAGGTGGACGCGATAGCCTAGCACAGTGTTTTTCAACCACTGTGCCGTGAGATATTGTCAGGTGTGCCGTGGGAAATTATTCAATTTGTGTACCTGTGCGGTCTAGCGCCTGCAGAGTTGAGTAGTAAAATGTAGTACTCTTCCAAACCAGTAGGCGGCGGCAGCAGCAGCAGGTAGTGAATTGCCTTGTGCTTGGAGACAAGCGAGAAGTGGATAGCAGAATGAAAAAAGTGGATAACAGAACGACGGTGAAAGTAATGGATATGTTTTTGAAGAGAAAAAAAATGCTGACTCTGAACTGGACCCTGGACAAAACCCAGACCTAGATGAAGGCCCTAGTATGAGTGGAGGTAAATAAAAAAAAAAGCAAAGGCGACCTGCAAAGTTTCTGCCATGAGGCAATACAGTGAAAGCTATCTTTCATTTGGATTCACTTTTACCGGAGATGCAACGACACCGACTCCGTTGTGCTTGGTATGTGGTGAAAAGCTCTCCAACGGCGCTCTGGTCCCAAGCACGCTTAAACGCCATCTCCAAACGAAACGCCCTTGACTTCAAAACAAAAATGTGGCGTATTTTGTTCGCCTGAGTGAACACACGGAGAAACAAGCAACTTTCATGAGAAAAACCGCAAAGGTAAGCGAGAGAGCCCTTAAAGCTAGCTACCACGTCGCTGAACTTGTGGCTAAATCAAAAAAAGTCTCACTCGTGGCAGAGGAATTAATACTTTGATTCCTGCCAATATATCAGCTCTGTGTTCATCCAAACAGGCACAGGTTTCACACTGAGAATAATGTGAAAGATTTTACGATACTTTATTCTTTGTTGATTTGATTCATATTCAAGACTTTTAATAGGTCATTTTTCAATGTTAAAAAAACACTTTTTTTCACATTTTCAGCTGGTAGTGTGCCGCAGGATTTTTTTCAATGAAAAAAATGTGCCTTGGCTCAAAAAAGGTTGAAAAACACTGGCCTAGCACATAGCTAAAGATGTAGCTCCTCGAGCTACAGTGGAGCGCACAAGATTTAAACGCCTCATAAAACAACAAGAGGTACGAAAATATTTGTTGCAAACCGTATTTCCCGATATGGACAACATCGGGACGGGAGCGGAGACATGTCAAGCGTTTTGTATCCACATCCGACTTGTGGTCGAGACGCGACATGGACCCCTGTTTGAGCCTGACTGTGCATTACATTGTCGACAAGTGGCAACTGCGCACCGGAGTACTCGAGACGGCGCATTTTCCTGATGAAGTACACTTTTTTTATTTGGCATTGGCATTCCATTGACATTTTTTTTCATTTTATTTAGCATTTTGTTGACAGGCGACTAGCGCCTTTGCACATGGCATTACAGCATCTTGGCACAATCTATTTGCAGAGAAGATTTTGCGAGAAGTCACCTTTTTCTCCTGTTCTTTGTGACATTGTTCAAGTCATGCAAAGTAAGATATTTGGAAGGCTTCTACACATGATTTTTGTACTTTTATTTTCCATTGAAAGTAATGTGTACCACTTGGTCAATAAAGAAAACAGTTATGTATTT
Source organism: Idiotropiscis lumnitzeri (assembly GCF_059441095.1). Lineage (NCBI taxonomy): Eukaryota > Metazoa > Chordata > Actinopteri > Syngnathiformes > Syngnathidae > Idiotropiscis > Idiotropiscis lumnitzeri. The sequence continues at coordinate 17,675,401 of NC_142392.1, forward strand.
CCTGCATTTATTTTGATTTTGGTCCACGGGCGGAAATTTATCGTGATTCATCGTTAGAGGTAAAATTTATCATTTTATTGCGATATTGATTTTAGGTCATATTGCCCAGCCCTATATTCTCTCCATCACAATCGTGTCTCTCAGCCTGCCGTTTAGTGGCGAATTTTTTAGCACAAACACTGCAACTGAATGGCTTATCTCCACTGTGTGTTCTTGTGTGACTTCGTAAATGTGACTTTTCAGAGAAGCATTTTCCACAAACTGAGCAGGAAAAAGGTTTTTCTCCACTGTGAGTTTTTGTGTGTCTTGTTAACGTTGACTTTACAGAGAAGCATTTTCCACAAAATGAGCAGGAAAAAGGTTTTTCTCCACTGTGAGTTTTTGTGTGTCTTGTTAAACTTGCCTTTTGAGAGAAACTTTTTCCGCAAACTGAGCAGGAAAAGGGATTTTCACCACTGTGTGTTCTTGTGTGTTCTGTTAAATGTGACTTATGGGAGAAGATTTTACCACAAAATGAGCAAGAAAGAGGTTCTTCAGTGTGTGTTCTTGCATGCTCTGTTAATCGGAACTTTAGAGAAAAGCTTTTGCCACAAACTGAGCAGGAAAAAGGTTTTTCTCCAGTGTGTGTTCTTGTGTGGATTGTAAACATTGACTTATGCAGGAAGCTTTTGCCACAAACTGAGCAAGAAAATGGTTTTCCTCCACTGTGTATTCTTTTGTGTGCGATTAACCTTGCCTTTTGAGAGAAACCTTTTCCGCAAACTGAGCAGGGAAAATGTTTTTCTCCACTGTGCGTTCTTGTGTGCCTTACTAAATGAGACTTTCGAGAGAAGCTTTTGCCACAAACCGAGCAGGAAAAAGGGTTTTCCCCACTGTGTGTTTTTCTGTGTCCTTTTAAAGACAGCTTTGAAGTTAATGAGTCAGTGTGACATGCCCTTTCACTTTTAGCTTGCCCATTATCATCATCATCGTCGTTATGAGCGTCTGATAATGTGTCCTCATTATGTGCTTGTGATGGCCCCCAGTGGTCTTCGTCACCTTCTGTTGTCACGTGATGACTTGAGCTGCTGCTTGGAGGCTCCGCCCCTCTGTTGTCCTCACTCTCATCCTTGTTTTCATCTTCAGTCTTTATAGGGACAACGTTCACTGGTGACTTGTTGATCTCCTCCTCCTCCTCCTCCTTTTTGATGTGAGTCAAGTCTGGCTCCTCTTTCACAGAACGGAGATCGTTTTCCCTGACGTCTGTAGGACACAAAAAGACAAATTTGGTTTGGTCAAGTCAAAGCTCAGGCGGCGACTTTGTCTTATATTGTTTCTACCGTGCTACCCTGACTTGTGCCTGCCGCACACTGAGCAATGCGTGCGACCCCAACTTGGACCGGACCATGGGGGCATTTCACAAACTTACGTCCTACGATGTAGACCTCCCTTTAGCAGCACAACTGTGATAAACGAGCATTTAAAAAGGAAGCATGTTGTGGCTGATGTCCGATTTCATTCCGGACATAGTCACAGATGTTTCTGGAAGCGAGCTGAAGTTATCACACATAGGCTATTGTGTGCGTCTGATGGAACACCTGTTATGGGACCCTAACATATTGATGCAGACCACTGGGGGCCATCGCAACATAATGTCATTGATAGAATAGAAATCCTTCAAGCGAAATATGTTTCCAATTATTTCATTTTGCATTTCGAGATAGTTTCATCGTGGGTACTTTTTGCTTCCATTATAATCTGGATACCAAAAAGAATTAAAGGCATCATAGTTGCTATTTATTGCATGATTTACGTTTGTATTTGGGTTTTTTTCTCCAAAATGACTTTTAGCCTGCTAGTACGTTCCAACATTCCCCTTTTTACTTTTTTTTAAATAAAATTTCTGTTTCTAAATAAAATTTAAAACAAAATTATGTTTGAAGAGACAAAATTCCTACACATAAGCATTAAGCAACAACACTTTCACTCTGACTTTCGTGTTGACATATTTGAATAATGACTGTTTATATTAAAGTTATCCAATACATATTCAAATTAGACTAAGATACACCATAATATTTTAAGAGTTCACTAAATTATTTTGGAACTGCAATGATGCTTAACTGCCAAAGGGTGTCAGTAATGAGTAACAAAGGAACACAAGACCTCCCACTGATACATCATTGTCATTTGGATAAATTACCAGGAACTTTGAGTTGTGGGGGAGATGCAAACCACCTGGGCCACAGGAACTTTATTACCAGGAACTAAATGTTCCTGGGCTTGTTGGTAGAAAAAGGGGTTGTGACGTTCTCCCTTTTTAAGCCCATAGTAAGCCAAAGATGCAGATGCATTCCTTGCAGCATGCGCTTGTTCACTGATGAGATCCGTGCAACCTTGGATGAATGCATTAAATGTATTTTAAATGTTTGGATGAGGTGAAACTACGCACATGTGCACAAAACAGTGCAGGGCCACCGGAGGTTCATTGACTCTCACCCGACCAAGCCAGTACAAAGTTCACAAATAAAAAAGACTGATACGTACTTAATATTTTATTAGAATATTTTGTGTTTTATCCACTAAAATTGATCAACCGCCATTGATGTTTTCACCGCAGTGTGCACATTTTTTAGAGTCAGGCAGAATTCCTTCCGTAAGGAATTGCTTGAACAAGATATAAAAAACAGAAAATGTAAAATGTTAAATAATCAGTTCAAATTTGATACTGGGAAAAAACATGGAGTTTACCCCCACTAATGGTTTTTCTTTGGCATTTATTTCCTGCACTGATTTTATTTGGCATCAACAAATGTTCAGCAGACCTGCAAGTAAAAGGCAATATTTAAAAATAAAGCGGCAATAACCTTGGACGCATTTCCCCAAACAACTTAATGTTGTGATGCATATTTTTAACGATAGAAAGTCGTTCTTGACAAAGCAAATGAGAGTAAGACGTGTACAAACCTGCTTCGTGTAGCACAACACGAAGCTGGTTGCAAACTTCGTCCAGCAGTTGAAGATGTTGCTCGTTCTCTTCTTTTATTCCACAAAGTTCCTCTTTGTACTTGGGTGTCGTTCTTTCACACATTTTCAAATGATAATTCCAAAAAATCCGCACTCGATCTCTGCTTGGCGATGAGTCATGTGCCTCTTTTCGTTAGCGGCTAGCTAGCTAACAAGCTATGCTAACTACGCCGAAAAGCATCAACGCGCGAAGATGAGGTTATCGGGACACAAAGACTTAATGAATTATGTTGACGTCCTTTAGAGTAGCACTGGACATCCTTTGAGAAAATTACAGTCAGTTCCACGCTAAATCAGAAGAATTTAGCGGTGGCTGTTTTTGTTCCGGTGTGGATGTGGTCGAGGTCCTGCGGAAGCTGCGCGCTTGCTAATGACGTCATGCTTTAAGCGCGTATTTTTCAAATATATTTCTTTGCTTCTGTGTTTGTTTTTACACCTTGCTGTTCTATTTTAATATATATATATATTTTATATAATATTTTATTTCGGTTGATTAAAAAAAATAACAAAATAACTAAATTCACGCCACATTGGTGAGTCATCTCTCGCGTCACTTCCGCCTATGCCCCGAGAAGCCTCTGCTGCTCCAGCAGTGGGACGTTTACGATTCTCTGACCGATGCTGCGGTTCACTCGGCCTGCAAGATTGTATGAATATAATGTCTGCATATACTAGCAGTGCTTCTCAATTATTTCACGCCCGCCCCTACCAAGAAGAAAAAGATTCGCTCCCCCCCACCACCAATTTTTTTTCTGTCTTTGTATAGTGATGTTAGATTGTCAATAAAATATCCCTTAACTAAGCTAAATTGATAAGAAATATAATTTTGAGAATTATTATTGTGAGGATCTCGAAACTCAGTACTCTGTTGTGCAAATATTGATGAGATGATAAATATTTACTCATACGTTTTTTGTAAAATCTTTACTCACAAAAGCAAACCAAACACATTTATGAATACCAAAATCTAATTTGAAGTACTTAGCACCTGCCATGTCACTCAGGATTTTTTCACGCTTGGGAATCTGATAATGTTCTCTTATATGAAACAAATCAGTGCCTACCTTCTGCCAGGAAGTTGTGGGAAGGTCAGCTACCAGTATTGGCTCTTTGACTTGTTTGTGTTGATGTTTTTGGCAAACTTGGCATTTTTGAATCATTTCTTCTCTGTCTTTGTTAATGCCCGGCCAGTAGATGGCTTTTCGTGCTCTTCTCTTATATTTCTCCACTCCCAGGTGTCCTTCGTGAAGACGCTGAAGCATGTCCTTGTGCATAGTTTGTGGAACTACAATCCTGTCCGTCCTCAGCAGGAGGCCGTCCGCCATGCACAACTCCGCTCTCATCGGGTAAAACTGAGGGCAGTTCCCTTTTGACCATCCATTGTTCATACATTGTGACACTTTGTTCAAGACTGGGTCCATAGCCGTCTCTGCAACAATTTGTTGCAGCATAGCGTCAGTAGCAGGAAGCGCGGCTGTGACCATGTTGATGTGAGCCTCAGCCTCCTCCGCCGTAACGCAGTCCTTGATGTCACTGTTAGGGTGCGACGCTCGGGATAACGCATCAGCAAGCACTATGTATTTTCCAGGCGTGTATATTAGCTCAAAATCATAGCGCTGCAATGTCATCATCATGCGTTGAATTCTGGGCGTCATGTCATTGAGATTTTTCTTCCTAATTGAAATCAGTGGCTTATGATCAGTCTCTGCTATGAACGTGGGCAGTCCATAAACATACGTGTGAAATTTGCCAAATCCAAACACTAGACCCAGTGACTCTTTTTCGATCTGAGCAGAGCGTTTTTCAGTCTCTGACATTGACCTGGATGCATCGGCTACAGGTTGCCATGTGTCTCTCGCCTTTTGCAGCCGTACGGCACCTAGCCCATCTTTCGACGCATCCGTGGAAATTTTGGTTGGTTTTGATGGATCAAAGTAGGCAAGGACTGGCTCAGCTGTCACAGTTCTCTTTCGATCTTGCCATTCTTTGTCATGTTTTGTTGTCCACTCAAAGACTACGTTGTGATGCAGCAGCAAACTTAGGGACTTTGTCCTTGAAGAGAGGTTTGGAATGAACTTGCCCAGGATGTTTATCATCCCATTTGCTCGCAGAAGTCCTTTTTTCTCAGTTGGAGCTGGCATGTCCAGTATTGCTTGCACTTTGGTTCTGTCTGGCACCACTCCATCTGCTGTGAGCTTGTCTCCCAAGAATGTCAATTCTGTAACTCCAAACAGACATTTCTCTCGTTTTAGTTTTAGTCCATTCATTTTAACTCATTGTAGCAGTTCTTCGAGTCTCTCATTGTGTTCTTGTTCCGTGTTTCCCCAAACAACCAAATCATCAATGTACACACGGGTTCCTTCCAGACCTTCTATGATTGACTCCATAGCTCTGTGAAAGATCTCAGGCGCAGACTTTATGCCAAATGGCAGTCTCAGAAAACAGAAACGCCCAAATGGTGTGTTGAAGGTGGTGTACCTGCTGCTTTCGGTGTCCAGCTTCAGCTGCCAAAATCCATGCGATGCATCTAATTTGCTGAAGAATTTAGCACCTGCCATGTCACTCAGGATTTCTTCACGCTTGGGAATCTGATAATGTTCTCTTATCATGTTTTCATTCTGATCTTTGGGGTCGAGGCAAACACGTAACTCTGGGAAGTTCCTCTTTTTAACACACGTGATGGAATTTTCTTTCACTTTCTCTCTGACTCTTATTGGTGTCATTCTGATCAGTTCCTTTTTTAATCTCTCTTTGAGAGGGGCTGGAACTCTTCTCGGGGCATGTACTACAGGTTTAGCATCTTCCTTGAGCTGTATTTTGTAAGTGTAAGGTAGCGTCCCTTGTCCTTTGAAGACAGAAAAGTATTTGTTCACTATACTCTTACTACCTTCACTCTGCAACACTTTGTTGTTCTTATTGACATCCTTGCTGTTGATTTGGTAAATTCCTTTTACCAGTCCAAGCTCTTCAGATGTCTTGTCTCCAAGGATTGACTCCAGTCCACTTGGCACAATTTTGAACGTTAACTTGTGTTGTCTTCCCTTTGCTGTCACTTTTAGCCTACAACATCCCTTTGTTTTTATTGGCTGATTGTTGTAGGTTTACAATTTCACGGGCTTGTCTGTGACTCTTTCCGGTTGTGGTTTCAAGTCTTTTTCATTAATTTTGTTTGCTTTTGCTCATGTGTCAATTTTAAAAGTAACTAGTGTCCCATTGACAAGCAGTGGTGCAATCCATTTATCTTCTTTTACTGCATTAACAGCATCCTCTGGGTCTCCTCTAGTTTGTTGTTGCACATCGCTTTCGTCATATGACACGATTTTGATGAAAAAAGTGTCACTTAGGTCATCACTATCATCTGTGTCTTCCTGCACGTTGTGCACTTTCTTCTTGGTGTTGCACATCTTAGCATAGTGATTTTGCTTTATACACTTAGTACATGTTCTCCCAAATGCAGGACATCGTTTTGGCTCGTGCATTTCTCCACACTTTTTTCCAGCTGAATGGAGCTTGATCATTTTCATTGTTTTTGGTCTTTTTCTTGAATCGCAGTTTACCTTTCCTCGTCACTGCCTTCACGGACTCTGCTTCTTCATAAAATGGCGCTGCTTGGGAAGTTAGCACGTGCTGCTTTGCTAGCTCGTTAGCTTGGCAAGTCTTTATTGCACTTTCCAATGTTGGGTCGGCTTCCCTCAACAGCGTCTCTCTTAGTTTCTTTTCGTTCGTCCCGAACACAGTCTGATCCCTTATCATTGAGTTTTTCAGATCACCAAAGTTACAAGACTAAGCTTTAATTTTTGAGATCAGTGGGGAAATTGTCAAAGGACTCACCGGGCTGTTAGAGTCTTGAACGAAACACGTATCTCTCATAAGTTTTGTTTTTCTTAGCTAGACAGTGTTCATCAAATTTTTGTAGGACCTTTTCAAACTTGTCTTTATCTTCGGGTTCATTGAATACCTCGATGGCCTCGGCTCCGGCATTGGTTCTCAAAAGGGCTATTTTTCTTTCGTCCGTTCTGTTTCCGACTCCCACGGCAGCAAGGGAGAGCTGGAATTGTTGCTTGAAAGCCGTACATAATTTCAACAGGAGGTTCTACTGTCAGACCCAAAGCGTATCCTCAACCTGAGCTTCATTCTGTCTTAACTGGGGCCGGTCTGTCATCACTACCAGCAGGTGTACAACGTGAAACTATTCCAACAATACAGAGTGACCAAGCTTCACCAACAACCTGATCGTTTGCTTACAGCACTGGAGAAGCAAAATGAAATAACATCTTCACTTTTCAAACAATCACTTTTGCTGTTACCCTAACGAGATTTGCAAATATTTGATGGAGATCCATTACAATTCCTAAGTTTCATAAGAGCCTTTGAACACAACATCGAAGAAAGAACTCCTAATCACAAGGACTGTTTGTACTACCTCGAGCAATATACCAGAGGCCAGTCCCTGGATCTGGTCCGAAGCTGTCAACATCTGCCACCTTCTCGTGGATTCATTAAAGCGACGGCTTTGCTACAAGAACATTTTGGAGATCCGTTTAAAGTAGCTTCTGCATACATGGACAAGGTACTTTCATGGCCTTTGATAAAGGGAGAAAATCTCAAGGCGATGCAGGCCTACAGTTTATTGCTTCGTGAATGCTGTAATTCAACGGGAGATTCTGTAGGTGACCTAAACGTGCCCACCAATATGCAAATTATGGTTAAAAAACTGCCTTACGAGCTTAGAGATAAGTGGAGAAGTGTGGTCTGCCATCTGCAAGAAACATACCATCGCAGAGCCACATTTCATGACATTGTGGAGTTTGTGGAGAAGCAAGTTAAGATTGCATGTGACCCTCTCTTTGGAGATATACAAGATTTACCTGCAACAGGAAAAAGAGTTTAAAGCTGTGACATTTCGGACTGGTACGAAAGCTAAAGGGAGTAGCTTTGCCACTACAATAGCACCTGTGGAAAAGAAAATGGAGCCTGTAAATAAAATGGAGAAGAACTTGCCTGTAAAGGCATGCTTGTTTTGTGGAGCTGGACATTCTTTGGATGTTTGCCTTCTATTGGATAAAAAGACGCAAGTCGAAAAGATGTCTTTTTTGAGGGAAAAAGGAATGTGCTTTGGTTGTTTGTGCATTGGGCACAGAAGCAGAGAATGCAAAGGACGTTTGGTGTGTAGAGTATGCAATAAGAAGCACCCTACCTTGTTGCAGATTTATTCCCAAACGAAGCAAATAAGTTCAACACTGGCCGATGTTGATTTAGAAAGTGTCAGAGACGGACGGTGCTGTGGTGTCAATTCAATCCACAGTGGCTTGACGGGGATCGGTAAACAGGACTGTGTGTTATCAATACTACCCGTCCAGGTGAAATCCAAAAGAGGTAACAAAACTTTGTCTTCTGTTGGGTACAGAGGCGCGCAGAACTGTGTTGAGAGGGCTTTTGTACTAGATCTCCTGTGAGGAATAAATCGGCTCCTGTGTGAAGTTGCCGGCTTCCTGGTCATCTTTCTCTCAAAACGAGCGCGCATAATTGTTGGATGAATGTCGGTCATGTTTGGTTAATCATTAATGGAATCAGATAATTAATTCGAATAATTTGGTAAAAGTTATGCTACAGTCTTAGAGTTAAATTCCAACGGCACCAAGAGAACAAAAATAATATACTTGCTTAGGAGGAAAGGTGAACAAATTCAAAATCTTTGACTTAAACAAACTTGTGAAACATTAATGTCTATTCAAGACATGAGAGAGGCAATTAACCTTGAACGCATTTCCCCAAACAACTTAATGTTGTGATGCATATTTTTAACGATAGAAAGTCGTTCTTTACAAAGCAAATGAGAGTAAGACGTGTACACACCTGCTTTGTGTAGCACAACACGAGGCTGGTTGCAAACTTCGTCCAGCAGTGGAAGATGTTGCTCGTTCTCTTCTTTTATTCCACAAAGTTCCTCTTTGTACTTGGGTGTCGTTTTTTCACACATTTTCAAACGCCAATCCCAACAAATCCGCACTTGATCTCTGCTTGGCGATAACTCGTGAGCTTCTCTTTGTTCGACGAGACGAATTAAAGATGGCGTCGATTTTTAAAGTAGCGCTGAATGGATTTCCTGCGTGAAAACTGCAGTCTGTTCCGCACGAAATCCGAAGAACAGGACACACCCTGCTGTGATATGATTGGCTGCTGGCCATGTGGAGCACTGTCACCGCTCACCGACAGATGTCGCCATTTGTGATGTAAATCATTGTTATCTTTTTCTAAAAATTGGAAAAACGTACGATTTGAAAAAAGAAAAAACGAAAGATTTAAACCGTATGCATTTGACCAAACGTTTTAGTTCCCAAATATGAACTTTACAGATGTATTGAATTTTACTTTTGTTGCTGGCTTTGTTAAAACATCTGACACCATGTCGTCGGCTGGACAGTATTCCAAATGTATTTCCCTATTATTAAGAGTTGACATGATAAAGTGATACTTTATGTCAACATGTTTGCACCTTTGCCTTTTTACAGGGTTTTTCGCCAGCGACGTTGTTGCGAATTTTAAATTAAAATACGTCACTGTTTCATTATCTAAATATCTAAATATTAGAGTGTTAAAAATGATTTCAGTGTTGATATAAGCACTGAAATATTTCATTATTCGTCTCAGTATTCATTAAACTACGCCTATTCACTATTATTTCAAAATTCATTCAACTGTTTTAGTAATAATTTAGTATTCAACGTTTAATCGTTTCTTTTTAAATATTCATGTCAATATTTTGTTCAATCTTAATGTTATGGAAAACTATTTAGCAAGTAAGGTTTTTGTTATTTATTGTGGCCACCTGCTTTTGAGAAAGTGCCTTTCGCTTCTTGTACAACACGACTTTGACTGAAAAGTATGCTCAATGCAGAAAAAATATCTCCGTTTTAAGATTCCACTGTCAAATAAATCTTCATCTTCCTGTGTGCATCAGTATCTTCCCACGCACTTCTCCCACTGAGATCACTCTACAGACTGACCCAAAAGACAATTTATTTTCCAGACTATCTCATTGATCTTCCCTTACTGCTGAAAATTCCACAACAATTTGGGGTCAGACGTGGGATAGCTGAAGATCTGCCGGTGAAATTCAGGACGCAAATTCAGACAGCAGCAGCAACGAACTGCGTGATGCGGATCATCTCCTCCGTGGTGACAAATAAACGTTGACTCCAGTCACCATCAAGTTGCCAACTCCTGACATTCCAAATCCTTTGAGAGAAACTGAGACTACTTGCGTTTCTCTTTCTGGTTCTTTTTATAGTTCAACTTCTTGTTCAGGTTTTCACCTTTTCACACAGCGTAATGAAGGCCAGTTGAGCAAGTGGAACAAGTGATTTTATTGATGATTGTGGAAGATACCGATTTCATAAGCACCGTTTCATCTCACACCTTTTCCATTAGGATTAAAAAGACAATTGAAAAGCATAACGTTAACAAATGTTGTTCCAGGCAAAGGCAATTAATTTCATTGATAATGTTTGATATAAAAACAAAACAACTCATCATCACTCAGAGACAATGGTTATTCTGGCACTGATCACATTGGCTTAATGTCAATAAAAAAAGCTTTTCAAAATTAAATTTATCATATTTTATTCAAAATCACATTTACATCGTTTTTTTTTTAAGCTTCAAGGATTGCTGCAATTCTCACCAGCACAATTGTGACTCTCAGCACCCTGTTTAGTGAAGAATTTTTTAGCACAAACACTGCAACTGAATGGCTTTTCGCCACCGTGTGTTCTTCTATGATTTGTTAAAGTTGATTTTTGAGTGAAACCTTTCCTACAAACTGAGCAGGAAAAAGGTTTTTCACCACTGTGTATTCTTTTATGTTTTGTTAAAGTTGACTTTCCAGAGAAGCTTTTGCCACAAACTGAGCATGAAAAGGGTTTTTCTCCACTGTGTGTTGTTGTGTGTTCTATTAAATTAAACTTTCCAGAGAAGCTTTTGCCACAAACTGAGCAGGAAAAAGGCTTTTCTCCACTGTGTCTTCTTAAGTGGCTTGTTAAATTATACTTTTGAGAGAAGCATTTTCCACAAACTGAGCAGGAAAAAGGTTTTTCTCCACTATGTATTGTTGTGTGTTTTATTAAATGCGACTTACGATAGAAATTATTTCCACAAATTGAGCAGGAAAAAGGTTTTTCACCACTGTGTGTTCTTGTATGTTCTGTTAATCGTGACTTTTGAGAGAAACTTTTCCTACAAACTGAGCAGGAAAAAGGTTTTTCTCCACTGTGTATTGTTGTGTGTTTTCTTAAATATGACTTTAAAGAAAAGCTTTTGCCACAAACTGAGCAGGAAAAAGGCTTCTCTCCACTGTGTGTTCTTGTGTGTTCTGTTAAATGTGACTTTTGAGAGAAACTTTTTCCGCAAACTGAGCAGGAAAAATGTTTTTCTCCACTGTGTATTGTTGTGTGTTTTATTAAATATGACTTTAAAGAAAAGCTTTTGCCACAAACTGAGCAGGAAAAAGGCTTCTCTCCACTGTGTATTCTTGTGTGTTCTGTTAAATATGCCTTTTGAGAGAATCCTTTGCCACAAACCGAGCATGAAAAAGGCTTCTCTCCACTGTGTGTTCTTGTGTGCCTTGTAAATTGTGCCTTTTGTGAGAAGCTTTTGCGACAAAATGAGCATGAAAATGTTTTTTCTCCACTGTGTGTTCTTGTGTGTGGTTTTAAAGACAACTTTGAAGTTAATGAATCAGTGTGACGTGCCCTTTCACCTTTGGCTTGCCCATCATCGTCATCATCATCATCATCATCGTCATGAGCGTCTGATAATGTGTCCTCATTATGTGCTTGTGATGGCCCCCAGTGGTCTTCATCACCTTCTGTTGTCACGTGATGACTTGAACTGCTGCTTGTAGGCTCCGCCCCTCTGTTGTCCTCACTCACATCCTTGTTTTCATCTTCAGTCTTTATAGGGAGAACGTTCACTGGTGACTTGTTGATCTCCTCCTCCTCCTCCTCCTCCTCCTCCTCTTTGATGCGAGTCAAGTCTGGCTCCTCTTTCACAGAACACAGATCGTTTTCACTGACGTCTGCAGGACACAAAAAGACTAATTTGGTTTGGCCAAGTCAAAGGTCAGGCGGCGACTTTGTCTTATATTGTTTCTACCATGCTACCTTGACTTGTGCCCGCCGCACACGGAGCAATGCGTGCGACCCCAACTTGGACCGGACCATGGGGGCATTTCACAAAATTCCGTCCTACGATGTAAACCTCCTTTCGCAGCACAACGGTGATAAACGAGCATTTAAAAAGGAAGCACGTTGCGGCTGATGCCCGATTTCATTCCTGACATAGTCACAGACGTTACTGGAAGCGAGCTGAAGTTAGCACACACAGGCTTTTGTGTGCGTCTGATGGAACACCTGTTGTGGGACCCTAACATTGATGGGGGCCATCGCAACATAATGTCATTGATAAAATAGGAATTGTTCAAGTGAAATATCTTTACAAGTTTTTCATTTTGCATTCAGAGACACAGTGGAACCTCGGTTCTCGAACGACTCTGAGGTCGAACAAATCGGAGTTCGAACAAAAAAAAGAGAAATTCTTGCTTCGCAGTTCAAACAAACCTCGGAGTTCGAACGCCGGTACGACGCGTGAGTGCGCACGCGAGGGTGGGATGCTGAGCGGCGTACGGGTGTAGATCGCTCTCTCTCTCTCTTCGTGACCAACTGTTGTCGCGTGCGGACGTGCTGCGTTTTGCTCTCGCGTTTTATAGAGGTGTACGAAGTGTTTTAGCCTCTAATCATGCCTCCAAAGAAAGTCAGTGCAAGCAGCAAAGGAATGGTTTCGGTGTTCGAACAATTCGCTTTTCGAACAGGGTTCTGGAACGGATTATGGTCGAGAACCGAGGTTCCACTGTAGTTTCATCGTGGGTACTTTTTGGTTCCATTATAATTTGGATACCTGAAAGAATTAAAGGGGCCCTGGTAGAACAGGGGGTTGTGACATTCTCCCTTTTTAAACCCATAGTAAGCCAAAGATGCAGATGCATTCCTTGCAGCATGCGCTTGTTCACTGATGAGATCCATGCAACCTTGGATGGATGCATTAAATGTATTTTAAATGTTTGGATGAGGTGAAACTATGCACACGTGCACAAAACAGTGCAGAGCCACCTGAGGTTCATTGACCGAGCCAGTAAAAATTTCATAAATAAGACCAATACGTACTTGATATTTTAAAAAACGTAATCCTTTGTGTTATATCCACGAAAATTCATCAACCGCCATTGATCATTTTGCCCCAGTGTGTACAGTTTTTAGAGTCAGATTGAATCATTCCATAAGGAATTGCTTGAACAAGATTTGTCAAAGAAGTTTTCAAAAACGAGACACGCCTTCATAAATGAATCACCCAGCCAAGATTGTCTTTGTCACTTGCGAGGAGCAGTCCGGCAAAGAGAAAAGCTTTCCCGCTCCTGTGCGGCGTTTTATTAAAGCACAGCAAAGCAAATTTGTATATGACAACCCATAAAGAATGGAAAAACATGAACACTTTGACTTGATCACACCCGTCCACAAGCTTCCTGTTGTTCGAACGGTTTCAGCTTACAAGACATGTTTGGGTCACAATTCTGTTAAATGCGAGCGAAACGGTTTCCTGTCAAACACGGTTCAAGACGTTCATCTGTTTTTGTGGCTTCCTGCTAAACTGCCAGCATAGACACAACCCTGTTACCGCTGAACTAACGTTTTCCTGTTTAAGAGGTCCATGTTTTTGTGACCTTCTATTAACCTGTGTGGTATATTTAGTTGTTGATGTGTGGGTCTGGCTCAGCTTCCCTCCGCACAGGTCGCTGGGCATGACAGAATTGGTGATGGTAAGAACCTCTCTGACACAGCCATTTTGGTTCGAAAGAGATTTTATTCTCGTCACATGCTGATGTCAAAAGAAGTCTCCCCAAAAAAGAGAAAAGGGAAAGGGTGTCCCCTCACTTTCCTTCTTATCGGGAATGGCCAAACCGGACATGAATGTCTAACTTTACCTTGTTGCATATGCATTCTCATTGTACTAGTCTTCGATTTTGCCCTCAAAGCTCCCTACGGCGAGAGCAGATGTGGTTGCTCTTTGAAGTGGCCTTCCGGTGCCATCTTGACTGCTTCTATCACCTCGAGTGCTCCACACCTAGAGCTGGTCAAGCCTTTTGTCCTCCTGGACACTATCTCGTTCACATTGGAATTTCAAAACCAAAACTGGTCACTTATTTAGTCTCCAATCCCCTCCTAGTTAAAGAGAATTACTAAAATGTTCATAAGAGTGAATAAAAAAATTCACTACATATTTCCCCCTTCGAGGAAATCTTGTCCTGATAAAGCAAAAACGACACCAGCATGTCACCAAAAATCCCATTCCAACCTTTTATATGAATCCATTGCCTAAAATTTGGGAAACCTAATTGACTAAAACCTAAATCATGCTCAAGGCATGCTACATAAGGGTAGTTTAACTAGCAAAACTAAGTGTATGGCCAAATTGCTCCCTGGTGTCACTCTAACACCTCCTGCAAGACCACACATAAATCCAGCAATAATTCCAAAAAATCCCAAATCAACCACCTCGGTCACGAAGGAGTTCCCCCCGCAATGTTAGATCTTTAAGCAAACCGGCAGTAACACTCACAATTTCCAGTGTAGTCCATGTGGAGGCATCAAAGCTTCGCTGAACCTTCGTCAAAACCCCCCGCCCCCTTCGAAAGAGTGGGGGAAAAGAGGGAGATCCTTGCTAACACTTTCTAGTGAACCTGCATCCACAAGGCAAGTAGGATGAAGGAACACCGTTACAGAACAGAATAAATCCACAGCGTAATAAATGCATGATGGGACAAGACACAAACACACAAAACAAAAACACGAGTCCAATGATATGCAAAAACATAGTTGAGGCCACGCTCCAGCGTGAGAATCCCATGGCATCGTCTCCCTCGAGAGATGCCAAGCCCTCGTCACCGACGAGCTCTTGCAAACAGTATTGTTTCAGATTATCACGTCCACATCCTATGACCCTCATAGGAGTCCTCCTCGTCGCTTGCTCCAAGTGAGATTGCAGTCTACATCCAACTCCATCTACACTTCAACTGAAACACAACAAGCAGACACACTCCACACAAAAATTGAGCACCAGAGATGCCAAAGAAACCATTTTCCACAAGAATGAGTCCATTCCAGGATGTGGAGGGCACCAAGCCATTATCTCCGGAATGCCCCCTTTTGCCCGCAAGCGGCATTAACTCGGTCAAATGGGGAAGGCGCAGACATAGCAAAAACAAATTGGAGAAGCTGTGGAGCAGCACAACATCAGTCAGACCCCGGGTCCACAAGCCCTCTGGCAGAGACGCAAACAGAGCTTTCGCTTCAGAGTGACCCATTCACTGTCTACCATACTGTCGAGAAATTCGGAAAATGTTTCATAACAGAGGAATTCGTCATGGGTGCTGAAACACCACACCCTTCTTGTGACGGAGTATTCAACATCTGAAATTAACTCTGCCAACCGTCTTCACCAATGGGCCGAAATCTTGAGTATGATGATGCGCACCGATAGTTAATGTGATTTGTGGCTCAGCGAACAGAGACAATTCATACCGTTTCCTCTGCTCTGGGGCAAGGTACACATGCGAGGCAGCACCGGTAGACATCACAAAAACATAATCCTAATGCAAGATGCACTTCTGACCCTCGAAATTGGGTGAATGCATCCCGACAAACCAAATAATCATAACTCAGTGTTCAATGCAAAGGACCAATTGGTGGTTTGAAAGGGTGGAGGCGGCTACACCGCGCAGACCAGAGCAGGAACAGGACGTACCACCCGCGGGAGGATGGAGACCCTGGTCTCAGAGCTGCCCAGTCTACCGGAACGGAGGACAACATATGCTTCCCCCGGCGGAAGCGCACAGTCATATTCAGTCCCTTCTGGAAATTCAGTCCCACTCGAATTCCAGTGTTTGTTTCACAGGTGCGGGTTCGGTCCATGGCAGTGACTCGGCCAATCTCAAGAGTCCTACAAGGGTGACAGTGTTTTTGCTCACTGGGATATGCAGAAGGAACTTGCAAAGCGTGGAATATCTTGTTCCACCATCAAAAACTGTTGTCCATCAATCGTCACCTGAATGCCAAGACCTGCCGGTCCTTGAATGCTGAGGCTCCGCGGGCACCCCATCGTGGAATGTGGTCCCAATCGGGTTGAGGCATCAACTGTGCGTTTGGAAGCCATAGAAGCGTTGTCAGAGGAGGGGGTAGCGATGGCGCCCCGTGCTAGTGGAGCTCTTTGTGACTGGCATGGCGCTGGACCACAGGATGGCACATTTCAGGAAGTGGCTCGGTTTGGACCGCTCATCACCCAGTGACACCACAACCCACAGCAAGAGCACGTCCCACTCACAACCCATGTCTATAACCACCCCTACTTCTGTTACGTGACCTTGTTGACTGGCCGGTGCGGACAACAATCCTGCTGTGGCGCTGCGTCACCAGAACCTGGCCCAGGAGCAGCGGAAACGGAAAGAGCAGACGCAATGGGAGCTGCATGCGAGGGCTGCTGCATTAGCTGCTTCCCCCCTGCTTTATTTGATTTTTTTCCCCCAAAATCATTTTTCCTTTCCCGGTGAATTAGCACTCTTGGCCCCCTGAACCCGCAACTGTAACAATTCTTTTTCTACATCCAATACAATATTTTCTTTCATCGATGCAAAAACGGGGGTTCTACTCATTCTGATTAGCAGTTTCTCATTGACGGACTGTTTCGCTTGATGTCAGTAACTGGGAGGCGCACGCCCTTGAGGACGGCCACCCGGCACAGCTGAGTGGTGGTGACACTATTGGACGGGTCACTGGCGGAAGCTTCAATCCATTCGCGTCTCGCCCCGTCTCCCATAAGAGCTCACCAACTTAATCCCTCATCATATTTTACAAATGCCAATGCCAATTGGGTTTGTCTTCTGTTTATGATTCATATTCAATCCCCATGAACACGTCAATTATAATTTAGCTATTCTTTTTTAACTAACTAATATAACCCCGTTTTCCTCAACCCATGAGTCAGTATTCTTTGAAGTGGATTATCCGCAGACTAAAAATTTCTAATTTAATTTATAACTGTAAATCAAAAGTCCCCTCATAACATGATAATTCATGACATTCCTGTCATTTCCATCTCAAAATGTCGTTCCATTAATTGAATTACCGTAGTACATCGGTCGCAAAACTGAAGTATGGAACATTAGATGGGTTTTTTTTCGTTTTGCATGACCTTTAACCTTGCATGTTCTGTTTCAACAAAATTGTATCTCTTATCAGTTTCCCTGTTTCATGAGTTCCTGCCGGGGGCAAAAAGGAGGAGTTCAGAGAGGAATTTCACCCTCAGGGGCAATCTCAAACTTTTGTTTCCAGGACATTGTAACACTTTGGGCTGGTTTATTGTTCTTCGTATTGCAATTTTACTGCGTTCAGTCTTCCTCGAGACTGAATACGTTCTAGTGTGTGCCAAATAATTAATCCTAGTTTCTCACTTTAGCTTTTCACAGTCAATATATGAACCTTTTAACTGCACAATCACTTCATTGAGGTCTAATTATCAATTGTTTACCATAGTCAGACTTTTGCCGTCAAAGAGACCTGTTCCTGAACCATATCTTAACGTTTTCATCACTCAGGACTTTTCCGTGTTGACAAATCAGATTCCATGGAACATGCATTCATCCTTTTATGATCTTATATTTCTCTATTTAAATCACCGCTTCTTGCAATGAAGATTAATTTCACCCCAATGATTATGTAGCCAATTATCTTTCTCATTCTAATTTTGCTTTAGTTATTATCCAAAATTTTAAACATTTTTTATGCTGCATCTTTCAATGCACACTAGGACGCACACGCGTTAGTTGAACTGATAAAACGGAATATTAATGCAATCACATACGGCTTTTAGAAGGGGCAATTCGGCACTGGTTTATAACTATCACCCCTCATCTCCTGCGTGGGGGCTGCCTGACTTCCTGGTCCCACAGTAGATGGAGGTGAGAACACAGCGCTCTGCTTGCATTCTTCCTGCTGGGCCCAATCTTCAACTCTTTCACCTCTGCATGATCATTGTTGACATGTCCTATTAAAAATCCTTACATGCAAAAAACAATCATGAGAACAAAATACTGCACCTATCTCCCCCCTTTGACACATGCCCCACATGTGTCAACACAAATAACAATAAAAACAAACGAAGCAGCAACCCCCCTAATTAGGCCGAACTTCCACGTACTTTCATCTCTTCACAAACACCTGCGTACATCCTGTGCCAATACGGGGCGGACCGCAGCCAGGTTTTTGATTTTGCGTGGCCTTGACCAGAACACGAGTAATCACAGGGAACGTATCTGAACAGCGGAGTCGAACTGGCCCAGACTTAATGCATTATTCTTGCTACGTACCAGCGAAACTGTCGGCTCAGCCCCAGGCTCTCCACACAACGGTACGTCTCGATCCTTACTGTGTTCCATGCCACAAAGTGCCCAATACGATACGTGGAAGCACGCTTCTCTTCATTATTTCTATTTTCAGCTCATAATTTTCCTGCTAAAATTTACACCCTGGCCAGGGTCTGTGCTCAAACTGAGCTTATTCACGACTATGTTGTCTATAGCGATAGTTTTACACTTATTTCTCATCTCTTTAAGCACTAGACCTTTCTTTTCTTTATCTTCTGCACATTTCTCCCGCACTAGTCCCCATTTACTTAGTTCCTATTATATTTTTTTCATTTATTTATTTTTTCTAAATACTTTTTCTAATGTTCTTTCATAGTGTGGTTACTTTGACACATTTTAATGTCTTAATCAATCATTATAGAGGCCTCTTGTTTAAACAATAACTGAAACTAACACAGGCACATTTTCCATGACCAACCAGAGAGCAGACCCACACGCACAAGCTCTCTTTAACGACCCCAACAGCCCCGACCGCTTGGACACAGGCGCACAACACCCATTGTGAGTAAAAGCATCTCACCGAAAGTTCCGCCGGCCGGCTGTTGAACACCTGCGCCCCAGCACCCTGAGACCCTCAATGGAGCAAAATGCCAAAAATGTGGTATATTTTGTTGTTGATGTGTGGGTCTGGCTCAGCTTCCCTCCGGACAGGTCGCCGAGCATGGCAGAATTGGTGATGGAAAAAGATTCTCTGACACAGCCATTTTGGTGAGAAAGAGATTTTATTCTCGTCACATGCTGATGTCAAAAGAAGTCTCCCCAAAAAGAAAAAAGGGAAAGGTGTCCCCTCTCTCTGGCCTTCCCTTCTTATAGGGAATGGCCACACCGGACATGAATATTGAAGGTTTGTACAGTGAAACCCCGCTACTTCGCGGTTCACCTTTCGCGGGTTCAGTGCTTCGCAGGTCTAAAAAATATTCGGGGGCATTGTAGTTTCGCCGAGCGGCACGACGGGGCGCTGGAGCGGTTAGACGGCCGGCGTGCGCCGAAGAAGAGCGTGGGAGAAGAAGAGAGTGGACAGAGAAGAGCGACATTTCGCCTCGCTCGGGGCCTTGCGAGAGTTCCGGAGGAGACCGGCCGGCGTGCGTGCGTGGCAGTCAAGCCGTAGAGGAACAACCTCCGCCCGTTTCGTTCGGGACCGGTGTCGTGCCAAAGTACTTACCCCCTGCCAAAATCTGCATCCCCTGTCGCGGGAGCGCGCACGCATTGACTGAAGGCGGCGCGATGTTACTACGTTTGTTTTCATTGAAAGGCACGAAGAATGTATGAGTTTGTGTTTTTGATTTGCTTTCATTTAAACTAGGGTTTCCATCAGTGGTAGTCTTAGTCGGTGCGGTTTTCAGCACACCATTCGCTACAATTCAACACGTCAAGTAAGCTTTAGACTGCGCCAAAATCGGGTGGGGTGGGGGGGGGGATTCCCTCCATTTGCATTCGTTAGACCAAAGAAATTTCGCAATCAATGAAGCTACCATACGGGAATTTCAGTGATTAAAACACGATGAAAAGGGGAGAGGATTAGTGACGTGGGCTATATCGTGTTTCCAGCGAGATCAAATTAAGTGTCAACATACACAAAGGTGGTATCCTGTTAGAGAACACGTAATTGTATTCCAATTGACTGATTTGTTTATTTTTTATAACCACCGATAGCTGCGTCAAGAGTAGCAAAAGAATAAAAAAATAAAGTCACTCGCGTTCTGCGTCGGACTCGAGGTGCATTCACTGACCACTTACGCAGTAGGAAAGTTACCAGGGGTGACTGATTCTGGCAGCCCCCCCCCCTGATAACTTTGTCTAGAAAAGAGAGATCCTGCTCAAATTTGCCACACATACTCAAAATGACCCAATAGGTACACAGAATAAGTCACTTGATGGTTGGGGTCAATTTTTGTGATTAGAGGGGGGGGTACTTATTGTGGCAGAGGCTGCCAGAATCAGTCACCGCTGGTAACTTTCCTACTGCGTAAGTGGTCAGTGAATGCACCTCGAGTCCGACGCAGAACGCGAGTGACTTTATTTTTTTATTCTTTTGCTACTCTTGACGCGGCTATCGGTGGTTATAAAAAATAAACAAATCAGTCAATTGGAATACAATTACGTGATCTCTAACAGGATACCATCTTTGTGTATGTTGACACTTAATTTGATCTCGCTGGAAACACGATCGCCCACTTAACTCATCCTCTCCCCTTTTCATCGTGTTTTGATCACTGAAATTCATTTATGGTAGCTTCATTGATTGCGAAATTTCTTTGGATTAACTAATGCAAATGCAGGTAATTCCCCCCGAGCCAAACGCTTACTTGACGTGTTGAATTGTAGCGAATGGTGTGCTGAAAACCGCACCGATTAAGACTACCACTGATGGAAACCCTAGTTTAAATGAAAGCAAATCAAAAACACAAACTCATACATTCTTCGTGCCTTTCAATGAAAACAAACGTAGTAACATCGCGCCGCCTTCAGTCAATGCGTGCGCGCAGGGGATACAGATTTTGGCAGGGGGAAAGTACTTTGGCACGACACCGGCGTGCGTGAGCGGAGCGCGAGGCTGTCAGTTATGAATGAATAAATAAATAAATGAAAAATGCCACCTTTCATTTCACAGGGCACACCGGACTGCGTACCAGCAGGTAAAAGTCGAAGTAATTAAATAAATACAAAAAGAAGTAATTGAATAAATACAAAAATAATGGCTGGGGAATAAAAAAATAATACGTTTTAATAATATTTTTTTGTTATAACATGAATTTCACTCTCTACCCATATATATATATATATATATATATATATATATATATATATATATATATATATATATATATATATAACCTCTATAATGATATATATATATATATATAACCTCTATAATGATATATATATACATATATATATATATATATATACATATATATATATATATATATACATATATATACATATATATACATATATATATATATATATATATATATATATATATATATATATATATATATAACTAGAACTATATATAACCGGGGGTTCACTGTATTTCGATTGCTGGCATTATTTTAAACACTTACGGGACCGAAGGTCAATTATTTAATTTAGCAGGTTCATATTTACTGAATATGTTCAACATTGATTGTTAAAGATGTGCTCTCAAAGTCCTTACTTTGTTACGTATGTTTATTACTTTGTCACATGCATGCTTATGATGTGCCGCCCCTTTCATCCCTTTTATCCTTTGTAGCCTCAGAATAAAATCACTTCTTCCACACTGTCAGACGAGACAGGTTGTGTGCAGTTATTCCTCTGTCAATACAGAAATTCTGGTTTGCTGATCCTGAAAATAGTTGGACGCGATACTACTGCTGCGTAGTACCACTCTGCCAACATTGATTAAACAAAAAGCATTTTTCAAATGTATGTAGAAGTACAGTGCATAGATAAGATTGACTGGGATTGTAGTCATGGTGTTTACTGATGCATTCATATGCTAAATTTATATGACTTAGTTTAAATGTAAGACCTCAAAATTGCACACATAGTATTTTCATGACCCACACTCTCATTCAGAACAAACAGATTCAGTCTGCTCAGGTTAAACTGATGACAAACCAAATAGCACTTCATGGACAAATACGACTGAACACATTCTCCACATAGGCCATAGACATAGAAGATACAAACATATCAAGTTGGGCCGGGGAGGACGTCACCGGGACGCGATCAAGAACACCCAAAAACAATCTGATCTGTGAAAACTTACACCACACAATCTGTACAACGACGAGATTACAGGGGAATGTGAGCAGGAGAGACTGCCGCCTGCCTGAGAAGGTCAGCCTTGGACGTGGAACGTGGGAAGGAGCAAGGACGACCGATTCAACCTACATGACCCTTGACAAAGAAAACCTTCTCTAAAATGTGAGGCTGGGCTGAGATCAGCGTAACATTTTTCGATAGTACTCGTCCGAGTACAGTTTCTCGTCAGATTAAGAAAAAGCCGCCCAGATATCTGTATTTGTACTATTTCCCGAACTCCAGAAATCGAAGAAACTTAAATATCAAAACTCCAATCAGTTGTTGTTGAGTCTTTATTTGGTTCTTTTCTTTTTGAGTACAAAAAACGAACACGCTATGGAGTAAGTTTGTCTTTTAAGATTCATTTACGAAATGTTTCTGATTTTCTCGGTGGCTCAACTCCAACAGTGGATATAAAAATACACTACATCTGTCAGCATAGTTTTGAAACACGATGACATGACATACTAAATTTTTTTAACAACATATAAAAACCGGAATAAGTAAAATGTTAAATATTCAGTTCAAATTTTAAACTGAGAAAAAAAACACGGAGTTTATCCCCCACTAATGGTTATTCTTTGGCATTTATTTTTTGCACTGATTTCATTTGGCATAAACAAATGTTCAGCAAACCGGCAAGTAAACGGCAATATTTAAAAATAAAACGGCAATAACCTTGAACGATTGTCCCAAACAACTTAATGTTGTGATGCATATTTTTAACGATAAAAAGTCGTTCTTTACAAAGCAAATGAGAGTTAGACGTGTACAAACCTGCTTCGTTCTCTTCTTTTATTCCACAAAGTTCCACTTTGTACTTGGGTGTCGTTCTTTCACACATTTTCAAACGTCAATCTCAACAAATCCGCACTTGGTCTCTGCTTGGCGATAACTCGTGTGCTTCTCTTTGTTCGACGAGACGAATGAAAGAGCGACGGTCTTCAAAGTCGCACAGAAAGGACTTCCTGTTCGTCACGAAAGCGGAAGAACAGGACACACCCCGCTGTGATATGATTGGCTGCTGGCTGTGTCGAGCACTGTCACCAACTCACCGACAGATGTCGCCATTTGCAATGCAAATCATTGTTATCTTCTAAACATTGGAAAAACGTACGATTTGAACCGTATGCACATGAACAAACATTTTAGTTCCCAAATATGAACTTGAGAGATGTATTGAATTTTATTTTTGTTGCTGGTTTTGTTAAAACATCTGACACCATGTTGTTGGTTGGATAGTATTCCAAATGTATTTCCCTATTTTTAACAGTTGACATGATAAATTGATACTTTATGTCAACATATTTGCAACTTTGCAGGGTTTTTCAACAGGTTGCGATGTGGTTGCGAATTTTAAATGAAAATATGTCACTGTTTTATTACTTAACTGTTATTGTTTTCGAAAATGATTTAGGTATTTCTTTCAGTACTTTAATATTTCATTATTCGTTTCAGTATTCATTAAACTACAATAATTCACTATTAATTTCAAGATTCATTGAACTGCTTTAGGATTAATTTAGTATTCAATGTTTAATCGTGACAGTATTTACTTTTTAAATTTTTGTTTCACCATTTTGTTCAATCTTAATCTTATGGAAAATCATTTAGCAAGCACCAACACAAGGTTTTTAAAGATAAAGATAAAAATGTCCTTTAATAGTCCCACAATGGGTAAATCTGCATTGTTACAGCAGCAAAGGTATAGATCACAGAGGCGGCGGCGCAATGTAGCCGTTAATGTATAACATTAGCAGCAGACTTTCAGAAAAAGCAAACCTATGCGAATATACACAGTACAGTATATACGTAAATACACAAATCCCCATGTGTATATACACACTTACATCCCACAAAATATACAAGCGTAAGGAAACACTCCGAATGTCTGTCTATGGTAAAGGAAATTAATAAAAATACTGCAATGAGAAGACGACTGCAATGGTAAATGAAGGATTGTATTATGATTGCTGGCATTATTTTAAACACTGATACAGGACAGAAGGTCAATTATTTAATTTAGCAGGTTCATATTTACAGAATATTTTAAACATTGATGAAACAATAAGCATTTATCAAATGAAACTAGAAGCACTGGTCACAAGAATGACTGGGATGGTAGGCCTGATGTTTACTGATTAATTATATTATTCTCATATGCTAAATTTATAGTACTTAGTTTAAATGTGTGAACTTTATTGAAATTTTGGGTAGTGAGAACAAATTTGCACACATAGCATTTCCATGACTTGCATTCACATTCACAGCACTTCATGGTCAAATACGACGAAGCACATTCTCCAAATTGGCTGTAGAGATGCAAACACACCAAATTTGGCACTCGAGGTGTCACACAGACACTATCGCAAAAAATACATTCCGAAAGACATAACAACTGGAGATCGTAGCACATGCACGTACGCATACACACACACAGACATGGATACATACACCTGCACATAGACGTGCACATAACATTCCCTTTATTAGTCCCACAATGGGGAAATTCGAGACTCGAACCCAGGCCTCCTGGGGAGACTGGGACTGAACGCGGCGCCTTAGACCACTCGGCCAACCTGGCAGCCTCCTCATACACGCACAGACGCTTGGACATACACACGCACACACCAACAAGATTCCAGAGGAATGCCAGCGGGCAGAGAGACGGAGAGACTGCCTGCCGGAGAAGGCCAGCCTTGGCGTGCCAGTCTTGGGGACCAGACGGGAATCAACTATCCAGACGATGACTAACCTGGGGAGGACCTTCCCTTGGACGTGGACCCGTGCCGTGGGAGGGAGCGAGGACGACCGATTCAACCTACATTACCCTTGACATAAAAAAACTCCTATAAAAACTGAAGCTGGGATGAAAGCTGGTGCGCATTTTTCGACTGTGCTCGCCCGAGTGGAGTTTCTCGTGAGATAAAGAAAAAGCTGCCCAGATATCTGTCTTTGTACTATTTCCTGAACTCCAGAAATTGAAGAAACTAAATATCGGAACTCTAATCAGTTGTTGAGTCTTTATTTGACCCTTTTCTTCTTGAGCACAAAAAAACGAACACGCATTGGAGTAAGTTTGGCTTTTAAAGGTTGATTTACTAACGACTTCTCATTTCCACGGTGACCCAACTCCAACAATAACATGACAAATATTTGTCATCTCATCAATATTTGCACAACAGAGTACTGAGTTTCGAGATCCTCACTATAATATTTCTCCTAATTATATTTCTTATTAATTTAGCTTAGTTAAGGGATATTTTATTGACAATCTAACATCAACAAACAAAGACAGAAAAAATTGGTGGAGGGGTGGCGCGAATCTTTTTCTTCTTGGTAGGGGCGGGCGTGAAATAACTGAGAAGCACTGCGAGTATATGCAGACATTCTATCCATACAATCTTGCAGCCCGAGTGAATCACAGCATTGTTGCAAGTTCGGTCGGAGAAACGGAAACGTCCCACTACTGTTTCAGCAGCGGCTTCTCGGGAAATAGGCGGAAGTGACGTCGAAGATGACTCGCGAATGTGGCGTTAATTTAGTTTTTTTTTTTTTTTTTTATCAACCGAATTAAAATATTATATAAAATAAATCTTAAAATAGAACAGCCAGGTGTAAAAAAAACCACTGAGGCAAATAAATATATTTGGACAATACGCGCTTAAAGCGTGACGTCATAAGCAAGCGCGCAGCTTCCGAAGGACCTCGACCACATCCACCGACCCGTCCACACCGGAACAAAAGCAGTCCACCGCTAAATTCTTCTGATTTAGTGTGGAACTGACTGTAATTTTCTCAAAGGATGTCCAGTGCTACTCTAAAGGACTACGACATAATTCATTAAGTCTTTGTGTCCCGATAACCTCATCTTCGTGCGTTGATGCTTTTCGGCGTAGTTAGCTTAGCTTGTTAGCTAGCTAGCCGCTAACAAAAAGAGGCACATGACTAATCGCCAAGCAGAGATCAAGTGCGGATTTTTTGGAATTATCATTTGAAAATGTGTGCTAGAACGACACCCAAGTACAAAGAGGAACTTTGTGGAATAAAAGAAGAGAACGAGCAACATTTTCAACTGCTGGGCGAAGTTAACAAGCAGCCTCCTGTTGTGCTACACAAAGCAGGTTTGTACCCGTCTTACTCTCATTTGCTTTGGAAAGAACGACTTTCTATCGTTAAAAATATGCATCACAACATTAAGTTGTTTGGGGAAATGCGTCCAAGGTTATTGCCGCTTTATTTTTAAATATTGCCGTTTACTTGCAGGTCTGCTGAACATTTGTTTTTGCCAAATGAAATCAGTGCAGAAAATAAATGCCAAAGAATAACCAATAGTGGGGGGTGGACTCCATGTTTTTTTTTTAAAATAAAATTTCAACTGATTATTTAACATTTTACATTTTCTGGTATTTATATCTTGTTCAAGCAATTCCTTCCGGAAGGAATTCTGCTTGACTCTAAAAAATGTGCACACTGCGGCGAAAACATCAATGGCGGTTGATCAATTTTAGTGGATAAAACACAAAATATTAAGTTTTTTAAAAAAATCACGCACGTAATGGTCTTATTTATTTATTAACTTTGTACTGCCTTCGTCGGGTGAGAGTCAATGAACCTCGGGTGGCCCTGCACTGTTTTGTGCACGTGTGCGTAGTTTCACCCCATCCAAACATTTAAAATACATTTAATGCATCCATCCAGGGTTGCACGGATCTCATCGGTGAACAAGCGCATGCTGCAAGGAATGCATCTGCATCTTTGGCTTCCTATGGGCTTAAAAAGGGAGTACGCCACAACCCCCTTTTCTACCAACAAGCCCAGGAACATTTAGTTCCTGGTAATAAAGTTCCTGTGGCCCATGTGGTTTGCATCTCGACTGCAACTCATAGTTCTTGATAATGTATGCAAAAGACAATGATGATGTCTAATTTTGTCCATGTGATGTTCTGCTCTTATGCAGCTTGCACTGTCAAAGTGGGAGGTCTTGTGTTACTTTGTTACTCATTACTGACACCCTATGGCTGTTAAGCATCATTGCAGTTACAAAATAATTCAGGGAACTCTTATAATATTATGGTGTATCTTAGTCTAATTTGAATATGTATTGGATAACTTTAAAATAGACAGTCATTATTCAAATATGTCAACATAAAAGTCACAGTGAAAGTGTTGTTGCTTAATGCTTATGTGTAGGGATTTTGACTCTTCAAACATAATGTTGTTTTAAAATTAATTTAAAAACAGAAATTTTATAAAAAATAAAAAGGGGAATGTTGGAATGTACTTGCAGGCTAAATGTCATTTTGGGCAAAAAAAAAACCCCAAACGTAAATCATGCAATAAATAGCGACTCTGATGCCAGGGCCCCTTTAATTCTTTTAGGGATCCAGATTATAATGGAAGCAAAAATACCCACGATGAAACTTTCTCTAAATGCAAGAAGAAATACTTGTAAACATATTTCACTTGAAGGATTCCTATTCTATCAATGACATTATGTTGCGATGGCCCCCAGTGGCCCCCATTAATATGTTAGGGTCCCACAACAGGTGTTCCATCAGACGCACACAATAGCCTGTGTGTGCTAACTTCAGTTCGCTTCCAGATACGTCTGTGACTATGTCAGGAATGAAATTGGGCATCAGCCGCAACATGCTTCCTTTTTAAATGCTCGTTTATCAATGTTGTGCTGGTAGAAAAGGGAGTTTTACATCGTAGGACGTAATTTTGTGAAATGCCCCCATGGTCCGGTCCAAGTTGGGGTTGCACGCATTGCTCCGTGTGCAGCAGGCATAAGTCAAGGTAGCATGGTAGAAACAACATAAGACAAAGTCGCCACATGAGGTTTGACTCGACCAAATTAAATGTGTGTTTGTCTTTTTGTGTCCTGCAGACGTCTGTGAAAACGATCTCCGTTCTGTGAAAGAGGAGCCAGACTTGACTCATATCAAAAAGGAGGAGGAGGAGGAGGAGGAGGAGATCAACAAGTCACCAGTGAATGTTGTCCCTATAAAGAGTGAAGATGAAAACAAGGATGAGAGTGAGGACAGCAGAGGGGCGGAGCCTCCAAGCGGCAGCTCAAGTCATCACGTGACAACAGAAGTTGATGAAGACCACTGGGGGCCATCACAAGCACAAAATGAGGACACATTATCAGGCGCTTGTGACGATGATGATGATAATGAGCAAACTATAGGTGAAATGGCACGTCACACTGACTCATTATCTTCAAAGTTGTCTTTAAAACTGCACAAAAAATTACACAGTGGAGAAAAAACATTTTCCTGCTCAGTTTGTGGCAAGAGTTTCTCTCAAAAGTCAAGTTTAAAAACGCACACAAGAACACACACTGGAGAAAAACCTTTTTCTTGCTCAGTTTGTGGCAAGAGTTTCTCTCAAAAGTCGCATTTAACAAACCACACAAGAACACACAGTGGAGAAAAACCTTTTTCTTGCTTGGTTTGTGGAAGATACTTCTCTAGAAAGGCTAATTTACAAATTCACACAAAAACACACTGTGGTGAAAAACCTTTTTCATGCTCAGTTTGTGGCAAAAGCTTCTCTGATATGTCATGTTTGACAAGCCACACAAGAAAGCACAATGGAGAAAAACCTTTATCCTGCTCAGTTTGTGGTAAAAGCTTCTCTGGAAAGTCACATTTACGAATCCACACAAGAAAACACACTGGAGAAAACCCTTTTTCTTGCTCAGTTTGTGGTAAAAGCTTCTCTCAAAACTCAACGTTAACAAGCCACACAAGAACACACAATGGAGAAAAACCTTTTTCCTGCTCAGTTTGTGGTAAAAGCTTCTCCCAAAATTCTCATTTAACAAGGCACGCAAGAACACACAGTGGAGAAAAACCTTTTTCCTGCTCGGTTTGCGGTAAATCTTTCTCTGTAAAGTCAAATTTACGAATCCACACAAGAACGCACAGTGGAGACAAGTCATTCAGTTGCAGCGTTTGTGCTAAGAAATTCTTCACTAAACAAAGTGCTGAGAAACACGATTGTGCTGGTGAGAATTGCAGCGATCTGAAGCTTAAAAAAAGGACAAAAAAACTGAAGGAACCGACTCTTTGTGGTAAGATGTGATTTTGAATAAAATATAATAAATTGAAATTTGCAAAGCTTTTTTATTGACACGAAGCCAATGTGATCATTGCCAGAAGAACCATTGTGTTTGAGTGATGATGATTTTTTTTGTTTTTATACTACACCCTGAACTGGTCACCAGCCAGTCACAGGGCAGACATAGACACCGTCACTGAGTGGGAACTGAACCCACGTTGCCTGCACACAACTTGGGCAAGTGTACCACTACACCATCAGTGGCTTTATATCAAACATAAATAAAATTAATTGCCTTTGCTTGGAAGAACATTTGTTAACATTATGCTTTTCAGTTGTCTTTTTAATCGTACCTAATGGAAAAGGTGTGAGAAGAAACGGTGCTTATGAAATCGGTGCCTTCCACGATGATCAATAAAATCACTTGTTCCACTTGCTTAACTGGCCTTCATTACGCTTTGAAAAGGTGAAAAACTGAACTAGAAGTTGAACTTTAAATAGAACAAGAAAGATAAATGCAAGTAGTCTAAGTTTCTCTCAAAGATTTTGGAATGTCAAGAGTGTAGCTACACCGGTCCAGCGAAAAGGCCACGATTCAGACTGATGCCCAGATTTTCTTTTTTTATTTCTCTTCCTTTGATGGCGTTAGGAAATCACGTGACACAGTGAAAACTACAAATACATACACGCCGAATGAGTCCTTGAGGCCAATGCAAACAATGTACATTAATAAACAAAGTAAAAATGAAGAAAGGCACAAATATCGTGTGCGCCTCCTGAACACAGTGTATTTATCGCTCTGCTGTTACACGGTCCGTTCCTGCTTTCGTAAATCTTCCCGCTTCTTTTTTTCTGTCACGACGGAGGAGAGGATCCGCATTACGCAGTTTGTTGCTGCGCGTCTGAATTGCAAGAGTGAATCACCGTAATTTAATGAATACTGAAACGAATAATTAAATATTTAAGTACCGTATTTTCACACCCAAAAGACGCGCCGTGTCAAAGGGCGCAACACCTGTTGAGGGCGCTATTTCTGTCTTTGTAACATATACTGGACGCACCGCCTGACAAGACGATAGCACAGCTGCTGTTAGCATAGCATGAACTTGGCAGAGCTGCCCACACTGACACAGCCGATAGCAGCCTACTATGTCCCAATAACATGAGCAATCACCCCATTGTTGCAGCAGACGCCAAGTCTCTATTGACAATAGCTGACATTGACAATGGCTGAGGCCAATATTAGGTGCATTGGCAATAGCCTACAAAGCAAAGTCAGGGGAGGGACTTGGCTGCTTACCACACTCCTTAGAGTCACGGTTTCAAAAAAAAATAAAAAACTCATTATACAAGCAAACAATGAAACATAGAAATAAGATTAACACAAACATGTATCTCTCATGCCATCAATATACCCAAAAAAAATGAAAATAACACAAAAGCCACTCAGCCTTAGCTAATTCAAGCAATGCATTCTGGGAGCAGAGACCCACAATCCCATAGCTGTTTAGAGAGATTTGCATGGCTGTTTAAAGAGATGTGCTGTTATGCTTTGGACTTTTTGTCTGTTGTCTAAACATGGGACGTTTCTTGCTTGCAATAACATAAATGATAAGACAGACTAAAACATTGTGGACAGCTGCCCTTTGTCCAGCTTTTTCCAACACCATCACCCAAACATTATAGTCAGATAGTGTATTTGTCACGGTCGATTGTAAGCATGAACAACTCACTCTTTGACCAGCAGGGTGTGCTAACATGCACTCCGAACAGCTCAATAAGTAAAAGGGTTGATGGTCGCGAGTGATGCTTAGTCCATTTAATGGACGCATCGCCTGACAGGGCGCTTTGTTTGTTAAGGAGAATTTTTGTGACTTTAAAGTGCGCCTTATGACTATACGGTACCTAAAAAAACACAGAAATATTTCTTAACACTCTAACATTTACATAATAAAACAGCAACATATTTCAATTTAAAATTCACAACCACATACTGAGTTAATTAAATTCATAATAAATATAGAAACATTTAATAACTATTGAATGAATTTTGAAAGATAAAAAATAATGAATGAAATTCTAAGTATTAATTAATGCAATAAATAAATAAAATAATTGCACACATATTTAAATGAACAAATATGTTGACAAATATTCAAGATTTAAATAAAAATAATTAAAAAATATTGAAATCATTTTTATGTATTAAAAAAATTGAATACATATTGTAGTATTACATAAGCAAGTTTAAATAATTCCATGAAAATCAAATTAAATACTGATAGAGGTAAAGAATAGTAAAAGAAAAAAATACTTAAATAGTGACATGCAAATAAATGAAAAACAACAGACAAATCCCGAATGAAAAATACAATTTATCAACATTTGACAAACGACAATGTGAAATGTTGAGCTGAGAGATTTCTTTCTTGCGTATTCATATTCTTAAAGAACCTTAATTATTTTTTTCTTTTACTTTTTTAGTTACTTAAGAGCTCAATCCACGTGAAATATCCCCTTGGGAGATAAAAAAAATATCTCATGCAAAAAATAAAGCGACTAATTGTTTTTGAGGACAATCAAGGCACCATAGCACTGGCGAAAAAGCCTGTAAAAAGGCAAAGGTGCAAATATGTTGACATTAAGAAAAACTTTATCACGTCAGCTCCGGCACCCTACCGCGACCCAGTACAGGAAAAGCGGTGTGGATAATGACATGGCATGACATTTGGAATACTGTCCAACCGACAACATGGTGGCAGATGTTTCAACAAAACCAGCAACGAAAGTAAAATTCAATACATCTGTCAAGTTCATGTTTGGGAACTAAAATGTTTGTTCATTTGCATACGGTTTAAATCTTAAGTTTTTCCGATGTTTAGAAGAATATGACAATGATTTGCATAGCAAATAGTGACATCTGTCGGTGAGTTGATGACAGTGCCCCACACGGCCAGCAGCCAATCATATCACAGCGGGGTGTGCCCTATTCTTCCGCTTTCGTGCCGAACAGACTGCCGTTTTCAAGCAGCGGATCCATTCAGCGCTACTTTAAAAAACGACGCAATCTTTCATTCGTCTCGTCTAACAAATAGAAGCACAGAGATCAAGTGCGGATTTGTTGAGATTGTCAGGGGAGGGATTTCACTGGTCACCACACCATAGAGTCATGGTTTCAAATCAAAACCAAAAATATCTCTGAACAGCTTACAAGCAAACAATGAAACAAAGAAATAAAATTATCACAAAACATGTATCTCTCATGCCATTCATATCCTCATAAGAAATAAAAACAACACAAAAACAGTACTGATGCATTCCGGGAGCCTCAGCCAATCAGATGGCTGGTTAGAGAAATGTGAGTCGTGTGCTTTGGGTAGTGTGTTTTTATTGATGATATTGATGAAACTATCTCTATGCAAAAAGATGATAATCGCCATCCACTCTTCTCCCATGTACCAGTCCCTCCCATGCTGAAATCTAGGAAAAGTTTCATTTCAACTGAAAGTCTGCCTGAAAACATCACCCCTAGACGGTACAGAATGAATAAATAGAGAGAAAAAGAAAACCAAAAGAAAAACTACCCAAGGGCACAAACCTTGAAAGGAAAAAATGGTGTACCCTAAACCATGCAAGATCTGGTGTTGGGAAAACCAAAGACAACCTAACAAAATGGGGCCTTGCCACATCCTCAGTATGTGACTGTGGTTTCCTAAACCAAAATATGAAACATATCCAACTTGAATGTCCAATAAGCCCTGTATATATCACTCCACCAGACCTACAAAAGGTCACAGACAGGGCAAAAATATGGATAAACCACTGGTGTGACACGATATGATGATTTGCAAAAAGAAATACTTGTAAACATATTTCACTTGAAGGATTTCTATTCTATCAATGACATAATGTTGCGATGGCCCCCAGTGGTCTGCATCAATATGTTTTGGTCCCACAACAGGTGTTCCATCAGACGCACACAATAGCCTGTGTGTGCTAACTTCAGCTCGCTTCCAGAAACGTCTGTGACTATATCAGGAATGAAATCGGCATCAGCCGCAACGTGCTTCCTTTTCAGATGCTCGTTTATCACAGCTGTGCTGGTAAAAGGAGGTTTACATCGTAGGACGTAATTTTGTGAAATACCCCCATGGTCCGGTCCAAATCGGGGTTGCACGCATTGCTCCATATGCGGTAGGCACAAGTCAAGGTAGCACGGTAGAAACAATATAAGACAAAGTCGCCACCTGAACTTTGACTTGACCAAACCAAATTTGTCTTTTTGTGTCCTACAGTCGTCAGTGATAACTATCTCCGTTCTGTGAAAGAGGAGCCAGACTTGACTCACATCAAAAAGGAGGAGGAGGAGGAGGAGATCAACAAG
Source organism: Idiotropiscis lumnitzeri (assembly GCF_059441095.1). NCBI lineage: Eukaryota > Metazoa > Chordata > Actinopteri > Syngnathiformes > Syngnathidae > Idiotropiscis > Idiotropiscis lumnitzeri. Next base: position 17,709,183 of record NC_142392.1, read on the forward strand.
TCACCACTGAACGTTGTCCCTATAAAGACTGAAGATGAAAACAAGGATGAGAGTGAGGACAACAGAGGGGCGGAGCCTCCAAGCAGCAGTTCAAGTCATCATGTGACAACAGAAGGTGATGAAGACCACTGGGGGCCATCACAAGCACATAATGAGGACACATTATCGGACGCTCATGACGATGATGATGATGATGGGCAAGCCGAGGGTGAAAGGGCATGTCACACTGACTCATTAACTTCAAAGTTGTCTTTAAAACCGCACACAAGAACACACAGTGGAGAAAAACCTTTTTTCTGCTCAGTTTGTGGGAAAAGCTTCTCTGGAAAGTTTAATTTAATAAAACACACAACAACACATAGTGGAGAAAAACCCTTTTCCTGCTCAGTTTGTGGCAAAGAATTCTCTCAAAAGGTACATTTAACAAGTCACACAAGAACACACAGTGGAGAAAAACCTTTTTTCTGCTCAGTTTGTGGAAAGAGTTTCTCTCGTAAGTCGCATTTGACAAGCCACACAAGAACACACAGTGGTGAAAAACCCTTTTCCTGCTCAGTTTGTGGAAAGAGTTTATTTCGTAAGTCGCATTTAACAAGCCACATAAGAACACACAGTGGAGAAAAAGCTTTTTTCTGCTCAGTTTGTAGGAAAGGTTTCTCTCAAAAGTCACGATTAACAGAACATACAAGAATACACTCTGCAGAAAAACCCTTTTCCTGCTCAGTTTGTGGAAAGAGTTTCTATCGTAAGTCGCATATAACAAGCCACACAAGAACACACAGTGGTGAAAAACCCTTTTCCTGCTCAGTTTGCGGCAAAAGCTTCTCTCAAAATGCAACGTTAACAAAACACACAAGAACGCACACTGGAGAAAAACCCTTTTCGTGCTCAGTTTGTGGTAAAAGCTTCTCCCAAAATTCTCATTTAACAAGGCACGCAAGAACACACAGCAGAGAAAACCCTTTTTTCTGCTCAATTTGGAGGAAAAGTTTCTCTCAAAAGTCACGATTAACAGAACACACAAGAATACACGCTGCAAAAAACCCTTTTCCTGCTCAGTTTGTGGAAAGAGTTTCGCATTTAACGAGCCACACAACAACACACACTGGAGACAAGCCATTCAGTTGCAGCGTTTGTGCTAAAAAATTCTCCACTAAACAATATGCGGAGAGTCACAATTGTGCTGGTGAGAAAAGCAGCAATCCTTGAAGCTTAAAAAAAAGAAAACAAATAACTGAAGGAACTGACTCTTTGTGGTAAGATGTAAATGTGATTTTGAATAAAATATTATAAATTTAATTTTGCAAAGCTCTTTTATTGACACTAAGCCAATGTGATCAGCGCCAGAAGAACCAACGCGTCTGAGTGATAATTAGTTTTTTTTGTTTTCATATCAAACATTATCAATGAAATTAATTACCTTTGCCTAGAACAGGGGTCTCAATCTCGCAGCATGATAGTTTGCGGCCCCCGCCTTATTATGAAAGTTTAATGTTCGTGCGGCCCGCGAATTTGATATGACTGGCACGTTACAGTGTTTTGTGCGGAGCTGAACGAACCTACCAATCACGGTGGAGTATATGGCTCTCGAGGGTGGGCTTGACGTAAGCAGAGAGTTACAGCAGCGAGTTCATTCGTGTGCTGGGATGAGACTGTGACTGTTGATGTTGAAGATCTGCGTACGGATTATAGCAGGTTATGGATTTAGAAATGGACTATAAAGTGAAACTGTATCACTCAAACAGATAGTTGTCAGGATATGATTATACGTCTATGCGGGGTCTCATGATCCGCTCGCGACGTAGTTAATTCTCTGTGGGTTAATGCTGCACTTTCATCAACGGGATCCTCATCAAAAGGATATGCCATGTTCGTAATAGTAGTGAAAAGTGATGAACAATATAATTTTTTTCATTAAAGACGACGGAACTACGGCAAAATTGGCCGGCTGTTTGATTGAATAAGGAAATGATTTCTCGTCTGTGTCTGTGAAAGCTGGCGGAGACAGACTCGGTTTCATTCATGAAACTTGGTCCCGACCAGTTTAGTGAGTCCCAGGGGCAGTTATCTGTTATTAAGATAGTTATCGTTATCTCTCTCTGTAAAAGTAGTCAAAATAAATAACAACAACGGTCCGTAAGCAGTCGCCTTTTTGCGCTCGCCATCCCGGTCCTTACCATAGAAACACCATGGCCTTCATGGGGAGCGTATCTATGTTCCCCGCTTTGTATGGGACCGGGGAATATAGGACCCTTTTTCTAAATATAAGTCCGATGTTCCCTGCTTTTCCCCAAAAGGGTCCTATGTTCCCCGCTTTCCGCCAAAAGCCTTGAAATTGTGTTGTATTTCATAATTAATCCTTACCTCCCGGCTAATCCTCATCTCCTCCTCCCACCCTCCCCCTCTGTCTCGCCACGAAATAATCAAAAAGCCAGTGCGTGCAGTTATGCACGGATACATGACATGACATGACAATCCTGCAGTCGTGATCCCGTTCCATGCGCACTTTGCAGGTCTGTTTTAGTGGGCAGTCTTTTATTATTCTATTAGGTTTTATAATTATAAATAGTTTAAAGACGATCAGACATTTATGTCTAAAAGCCGGTCTAAGGAACACGCATGTCCCCAGACATTTGACTCATTATTATTATTATTATTTATTACTGATTAATGTTCTTATTAATTCCTTATTTATTTTTAAATCTTATTTTGTGTTAAAAAATAAAAATAAAGACATTTGAGAAGATTAGATTTTTTTTATTTATTTTCTTGCGGATAACCTGATGCGGCCCAGCCTCAGCCAGAGTCTGCCTCTAGTGGCCCCCAGGTAAATTTAGTTTGAGACCCCTGGTTTAGACCTTTCCATAATATCTGGCACCACAGTGGTGATACTTGAAGTTAATGTCAGTTAAGTGGAGCGGTGGCGCTGTTTTTATGAAAAAAATACTCACTTAATGCAAGGGTAGGTTCTTTGTAGAGGGGATTACAGAGTTACATTTGGGACAAAATTTACTTAACAGAAACTGTCCTCACTTGAGGCCGAGGCCAGACCTGCTGCATGATGGTCACCGGCTGAATGGGGACACCTCAGGTGAGATTGGCCGTGCCATGCATCAGATATTTCTGGCCCGTTGGGGTCGATGTTGCTGTATCTTTCAGGTGGGGAAGGGGGAGACAGGCCTGGTCTATGTGGCCAGGGCGAGACGTGAATGGAGTGAGACTTCCGGAAGTGACCCATCCAATAATGTCGTCACTACACAGCTGTTCTAGTGGGCCGTCCTCAAGGGCGTGTCCCTTGCGGTTGCAGACATCATGCGAACAGTCCATCAATGAAAAACTGCTAATCAGTCTAAGTAGAATGCATTTGTTACACAATTTTACACAACATCAGAAAAGGAAAATATGGGATTGGATTAAGGAGCGCTACTAAAAATAGTTGTACTTGCAGGTTTAGGAGGCCAAGAGAGATAAAAAAGGGGGAGCAGCTAAGGCAGCAGCCGATGCATGCGGCTCCCATTGCACCTGTTCCTTCCAATTTTGCGGCTCCTAGGCAAGGTTCGGGTGACGCGGCACCACAGCAGACTGGCTGTCCATAGCAAGGCGGTCAACGAGGTTGGGACTGCGGTAACAGAGATAGGGTGGTTATAGACGGGGGTTGTGAGTGGGGTGTGCTCTTGCTGCGGGGTCACTGGGTGATGAGCAGTCCATACCGAGCCACTTTCTGGAATGTGCCATCCTCTGGTCCGGTGCCATTCCTGTCGCCCAGAGCTCAACCAGCGCAGGGGGCGCCACCGTTACCCACTCCCAACGCACTCTTGACACCAACCCGCTGGTACCGCATTTCATGACAGGGGGCCGCGGAGCTTCAGCGTTCGAGGACTGGCAGGTCCCTGCATTCCGGGGACGGTGGATGAACAAGTTTTCGATGGTGCTTGATACTGAGGCGAGATATTCCACGCGCTGTGAGCTCCTTCCACACCTCCCAGTGAGCAACAACTCTATCCTCCTTGAGGACTCTCGAGATTGACTGAGTCACTGCCATTGACTGAACAAACACTGGAATTCGAGTGGCATTTCCGGATGGGACTGAACTTGACTGTGCATATCCTTCGTAGAGAGCATATGTGGTGCTCTCCTCCATTCCAGTGGCTGAACTGAAATATCTGAGGGCAGATCGGAAACCTGGTTCTCTAATCTCCCGCGTTGGGTATACCCTGTTCCTGCTCTGGTCTGAGTGGTGTAGCAACCTCCACCCATTCAATTCACCAATTGACACATTACATTGTCCATGTGATCACACATGGTTTGGTTTATCAAAATGCATTCATCTAAATTTAGTCAGGAGTAGATCTTCCATTAGAATGATATATTTATGTCTACCGGCGTTGCCTCGCATGCGTGCCTTGTCCCTGAATACTCCGCGTCACTATCAGGATATCATACTTCAGCACCCACTACAAATTCTTCGGTTTTGGGAACATCACTAAATTTCAAAATTTCCAGAGAAGGGTCACTCGGAAGAGGTAGTTCTGTGTTTGTGTCTCTGTTAGAGGAGTTGTGGTCCCAGGGCCCGACTGATTTGGGGCTCGGCTCCGCGATTGTTTTGACTGTCTCTACACCCTTCCCCAGTTGACAGAATCAGTGTGGGCACGTCCTCAAGGTGGAGGGAGGCATTCGGGAGGCAATAGGAGGTGAAGACTGCAGCGGTCTTTGGAGCTGTCTATGTCTTGGAGAGCACCTATTCTTCCCGTAAAAAAAAAGGTTTAATTTGGTATCTGCGTTATTATAGTTTTAGGATTTTTTATTTTTTATTTTATTTTTATATTTCATTTGGGTTGCTTTAAAGATTTGACAAAAAACGGTCAAAATTGGATCGTTGGCTCGGGGCTTAATTGGTAATCTCTAAACACAGTTAGATATTTGAACTCAGTGAACTAAATTTTATTTGATTCAGGAATGATTCTCCCATGTTGCGAAGCCAAATTCTAATATTGTGCTATATTAGCTGGATATCATTAGGACATTATTGTGAACCAACACTGCTGGATTGTGGTGATTATCAGCAAAACTAAATTTATACGTTAGAGAATTGTTTCTGGGGGCAATGCCTGTGAGGATGAAACGGTCTAGATTATATTCGAAGAAAGCTTTTACAACAGTCTGGGAATTGAAATAGATATAATATTTGGTGGGTTTACGTTATATTATTCAAGTGACTGATACAAGCTTCTCAAATGATTTTGAAAAAGGTGATCGAATACAATTAATTATGGTATTATTGCGATTATTTAGTTAAGAAATTTAATCGCGGGACGGCACTAGTTTATTTGTTACTTTTTGTTGTCTAATATAACTTTGATTGTGATCGACCCCACTAGGGGGTGGGGTCGACAGGGGGTCATTTTATATTTTTCATAGTATATTTTTTGCTGCATGCATTTTTTGGAAGGATTGTATAACGATTGCTGGCATTTTAAACACTTACGGGACAGAAGGTCAATTATTTAATTTAGCAGGACGCTTTTAGTATATTTGCTTCTACTCTATCAGACTGTTTTTCAGACAGACGGAGTGGAGACAAAAATTGTGATGTTACAATACCACTGCAACCAGACGGTCATGTACGAGGAACGGGAGGACAGCTCGGATAGGTTGACAGACGCACAGGTGATATTGTTTTATAAAATTTGTGACCAAGACCCCAAGGTTGGTATATGTGCGAAATTATTCAATCTCACAATTGATTTGGAGAATTCAAGGGTTTGATAATGAGGTGGCCAAGCAAAATTTTACGTGTTTGAAATTGAATGGAACAGGACAGACAATTGGACAAATACCGTGGGATTGGTGTGAAACGAATGTGTCTCTTCCAGCAGGACCCCCGCTTTCCCGTGCAGACGTCTGGTTGTGGTGTGGTGGGAAATTTCTATATGACAGGCTGCCGACCAATGCCTCTGGCAGGTGTTCCCTGGTGACTTTAATTATGCCGGTGAGTGCAACACCTGTAGATTTGGACCAGTTAAAGTGGGATCAATTCAATCAAGTCGTCCCGATGTCCGGTGTGGATAGACAAAAAAGAGGCCTGAGAGATTGGTTACGATAAGCGTGCCAAGAGGGGTCCCGGAAAAATACAAATTAGCAGACCAAATTGCATCAGGGTTTGAAAGCATTTGACCCCAAACAAAAATGTGGATTGCATAAATTATATTCATTACAACGCTCAGAGATTGAGTAATTTTACTACAGAAGCTTTAGAGGCGGTACATGAACAATTGTCAAAAACTTCATTAATGACGTTTCAAAATAGGATTGCTTTAGATATGTTATTGGCTGAAAAACAAGGAGTGTGCGGGACATTTCGGGATCAATGTTGTAGTTTCACACCAAACAACACGGCACCGGATGGGCGTCTCACCAAGGCATTGGAAGGTTTGCAAACTTTGAACAAAAAGATGAAAGAACATTCAGGTGTAGATTCGGAAATGAGGTCAGGATAGTTGAATGTCTTTGGTAAATGGAAAGGTCTGATTAGCTCTATATTAATCTCAGTGGCAGTATTTACAGCTATTATGGTGCTTTGCGGATGTTGTTGTATACCTTGTATCTGTCAGGCTGCGGGGTCGTCGCGGTAGCGGGCAGGACCCAAAGAGGCAGGGAAGCCAAGGCAAGGTAACTTGGAGGGAGTTTATTAAATGAACAGGCAGGCGAACGAGGAAACTGGACAAACCAGAACGAGGCGGGGTGCGAAAATAACGAAGGATGAACAGAAAGTGACTAGACTGAAACAGCGAATAGAGGGTGTAGCTGGAGCAATGCACCGACGCTGAGCTGTCGGCACGGGGTGGTTAAATAGTCCATTGATTCGGGGAGCAGATGGGAGTCAGGTGTGCGCGGCTAACGGGGTACAGGTCCGTGGCTGGTGGGTACGGAGTGCTGGGGGGAAACGCCCCTACTCAGCTGACAAAATAAACAGAATGAAGACATGGCAGGGAGGTGAAGAAAAAGAATAAAAAACACTGACATGACCAACACGGGTCATGACAGTACCCCCCCTCAAGGGACGGATTCCAGACGTCCCAAACAAGGCAAAAAAAGAAAAAGCGAAAACAAAGTCCAAGACGAGGGTGGGCGGAAGGGGTCGGGAGGCGGGACCACAACCCCTGCTCGAGGCCGGTCTGGGGGATGTCCGGGAGGCCAGACCAGCGAGTCTTTTCGTGGCCCTTCAGGCGGCCGTGCGGGTGGCCAGATCAATACGTCCCACTGTGGCCATTCAGGGGGACGTCCGGGAGGACCTGAACGCCACATGGAGTCCGCTGACGAGGCTGAGACGAGAAGCGGCGGCGGGACGCCGGATGCAGCAGAGGCAGGATCTCGGGGCGGCGGTGGGCTGTCGGGTGCAGCCGAGACAGGAACCCGGAGTGGCGGCGGTCCGTCGGGCTGATCGTGGAACGCCCCCAAGAAAGGAACTTGGAGCGGCGGCTGATCGTCGAGCGCCGCCGAGACAGGGGTGGTTAAATAGTCTATTGATTAGGGGAGCAGATGGGAGTCAGGTGTGCGCGGCTAATGGGGAACAGGTGCGTGGCTGGTGGGGACGGAGTGCTGAGGGGAAACGCCCCTACTCAGCTGACAAAATAAACAGAATGAAGACATGGCAGGGAGGTGAAGAAAAACAATGACAAAAAACACTGACATGACCAACGCGGGTCATGACAGTATCAGATCTCCTACAGTTATAAGCCTTGAACGCACCTTGGGCCCGCTGCCACTGGGTGGCAAGTACATGATGATCCCCGTGTCGGGCCCACAGCCAGTTCCTCTGGCAGCCAGCAGGTCCATGGGGTTCAGCGGAGTCAGTGGTAATGGCCTCAGTTGTCTGAGGCCATGAGAGGGAATACAATTTTTATATATCATTCTACATTTTTATTTTTTACTGTTTTGATTATTTTTCTATTCTTATTTTTGTGGGGGTGACGGCCTCAGTTCGCTGAGGCCATGTGAGGGATTAAAGGATTTTATACAATTGACTACAAGTTTATTCAGTTTAGTGCAATAAAGATATGTACTGATTGTGCTTTAATTCAATGTACAATAAAAGGTCAGGGCAGGCTGTGTGAAGTGCATAGGTGGCAGATGTTTTGTGCAGGACGAGCCGCACGTCGGAGAACTGGGTGAGCTGACGCGGAAAAGTTCCAGACATCAAGGACATCCAGGTGCTGTTGTGTGAGATGGTCAGACGGTCGACCGTGAGAGTGGAATAACAGATCGAGTGGCTCATGGGCAGTTGAGCGCATGAACAACTGCCTTGGCGCGCGCACATGGGAAGAGCTGGCCCGCCATCATGCGGGGTGAAGATATCCAATAAGAGAAAGCTCAAGTTAGTTGCAGATGACACATAGCAAATAGGAGACTAGTCTTTGATGTCTTTGCTTTGTTTTGTTGAAATGTATAAATGATCCTGGGCAACTCGGGCGGGGGGTCGTCCTCTGTTGGGTACAGGGACGCGCAGAGCTGTAATGGTAGGAACCGAGCCCCAGGCTTTGTATTAGATCTCCTGTTAGAAATAAATCCGCTCCCGTGTGAAGTTGCCGGCTTCCTGGTCATTTCTTTCTCTCAAAAACGAGTGCGCATAATTGTTGTATGAATGAAGGTCGTGTTTGGTTAACCATTAATGGAGTCAGATAATTAATTCGAACCATTTTGGTAAACTTTTGGTACAGATAATAGTTAAGATTCCAACAATATGACCAAACATTTTAGTTCATAAATATGAACTTGACAGATGTACTGAATTTTACTTTTGTTGCTGGTTTTGTGAAAACATCTGACACCATGTCGTCGGTTGGACAGTATTCCAAATGTATTTCCCTATTACTAACAGTTGACATGATAAAGTGATACTTTATGTCAACATGCTTGAACTTTTGCCTTTTTTTACAGGGTTTTTCGCCAGCGACGTGGTTGTGAATTTTGAATTAAAATACGTCACTGTTTTATGTCCTAAATGTTAGTGTTAAAAATGATTACAGTGTTGATATAAGGACTTAAATATTTCATGATAAACGCAGAAAAAATATATTTTTGTTTGAAGATTCCACAGTTCCTGTCAAATAAATTTTCATCTTCCTGTGTGCATCAGTATCTTCCCAGCACTTCTCCCACTGAGATCACTCTGCAGACTGACCCAAAAGACAATTTATTTTCCAGACTATCTCATTGATCTTCCCTTACTGCTGAAAATTCCATAACAATCTGGGGTCAGACGTGGGATAGCAGAATATCCGCCGGTGAAATTCAGGGATGCTGGCAGGTGACCTCCAGGGTCCAATTCAGACAGCAGCAGCAACAAACAGCGTGATGCGAATCATCTCGTCCGTGGTGACAAATAAACGCTGACTCCAGTCGCCATCAAGTTGCCAACTCCTGACGTACCAAAACCTTTGAGAGAAACTGAGCCGATTTGCGTTTCTTTCTGGTTCCTTTTATAGTTCAACTTCTAGTTCTGTTTTTCACCTTTTCACACAGCGTAATGAAGGCCAGTTGAGCAAGTGGAACAAGTGATTTTATTGATGATTGTGGAAGGCACTGATTGCATAAGCACAGTTTCTTCTCACACCTTTTCCATTAGGTACGATTAAAAAGACAACTGAAAAGCATAATGTTAAAAAATGTTGTTCCAGGCAAAGGCAATTAATTTCATTTACATGTTCGATGTAAACACACACACAAAAAAACTCATCATCACTCAGACTTAATGGTTCTTCTGGCAGTGATCACATTGGCTTAATGTCAATAAAAAAGCTTTGCAAAATTCAAAACATCATATTTTATTCAAAATCACATTTACATCTTACCACAAAGAGACAGTTCCTTCAGTTTTTTGTCTTTTTTGTTAGCTTCAAGGATCGCTGCTAATCTCGCCATCACAATCGTGTGTCTCAGCATGCTGTTTAGTGGCGGATTTTTTTAGCACAAACGCTGCAACTGAATGGCTTTTCTCCAGTGTGTGTTCTTGGGTGGCTTCTTAAATACGACTTTTGAGAGAAACTCTTGCCACAAACTGAGCAGGAAAAACGGTTTTCACCAAGGTGTGTTCTTCTATGTTTTGTTAAAGCCCAGTTGTCAGAGAAGCATTTTCCACAAACAGAGCATGGAAGAGGTTTTTCTCCAGTGTGTGTTCTTGAGTGATTACTTTCGAGAGAAACATTTACCGCAAACCAAGCAGGAAAAAGGTTTTTCTCCACTGTGTGTTCTTCTATGTTTTGTTAAAGTTTATTTTTGAGAGAATCCTTTGCCACAAACTGAGCAGGCGAATGTTTTTTCTCCACTGTGTGTTCTTGTGTGACTTGTTAAATGTGATTTTCGAGAGAAGCTTTTGCAACAAACTGAGCAGGAAAAAGGTTTTGCTCCACTGTGTCTTCTTGTGTGACTTGTGAAATGTGCCTTTTGAGAGAAGCTTTTGCAACAAACTGAGCAGGAAAAAGGTTTTTCTCCACTGTGTGTTCTTGTGTGACTTGTTAAATGTGACTTTTGAGAGAAGCTTTTGCAACAAACTGAGCAGGAAAAAGGTTTTTCTCCACTGTGTGTTCTTGTGTGACTTGTTAAATGTGACTTTCGAGAGAAGCTTTTGCAACAAACTGAGCAGGAAAAAGGTTTTTCTCCACTGTGAGTTCTTGTGTGTTCTGTTAAATATGGCTTTCTCCAGAAGCATTTTCCACAAACTGAGCAGGAAAAGGGTTTTTCTCCACTGTGTGTTCTTGCGTGGCTTGTTAAATGCGACTTTTGGGAGAAGCTTTTACCACAGACTGAGCAAGAAAAAGGTTTTTCTGCAGTGTGTGTTCTTGTATGTTCTTTTAATCGTGACTTCAGAGAAAAGCTTTTCCCACAAACTGAGCAAGAAAAAGGTTTTTCTCCACTATGTGTTGTTGTGTGTTTAGTTAAATTAGACTTTCCAGAGAAGCTTTTGCCACAAACTGAGCAGGAAAAAGGTTTTTCTCCAGTGTGTGTTCTTGTGTGTTCTGTTAAATTTCCCTTTTCAGAGAAGCATTTTCCACAAACTGAGCAGGAAAAAGGTTTTTCTCCACTGTGTGTTCTTGTGTGGATTGTTAAATTAGACTTTTGAGAGAAGCTTTTGCCACAAACTGAACAGGAAAAAGATTTTTCTCCACTGTGTGTTCTTGTGTGGCTTGTTAAATGCGACTTTCGGGAGAAGCTTTTACCACAGACTGAGCAAGAAAAAGGTTTTTCTGCAGTGTGTGTTCTTGTATGTTCTTTTAATCGTGACTTTAGAGAAAAGCTTTTCCCACAAACTGAGCAAGAAAAAGGTTTTTCTCCAGTGTGTGTTCTTGTGTGTTCTGTTAAATTTCCCTTTTCAGAGAACCATTTTCCACAAACCGAGCAAGAAAACGTTTTTTCTCCACTGTGTGTTCTTGTGTGTGGTTTTAAGGACAGCTTTGAAGTTAATGAGTCAGTGTGACATGCCCTTTCACCTTTGGCTTGCCCATCATCATCATCATCATCGTCATGAGCGTCTGATAATGTGTCCTCATTATGTGCTTGTGATGGCCCCCGGTGGTCTTCGTCACCTTCTGTTGTCACGTAATGACTTGAGCTGCTGCTTGTAGGCTCCGCCCCTCTGTTGTCCTCACTCTCATCCTTGTTTTCATCTTCAGTCTTTATAGGGACAACGTTCACTGGTGACTTGTTGATCTCCTCCTCCTCCTCCTCCTCCTTTTTGATGTGAGTCAAGTCTGGCTCCTCTTTCACAGAACGGAGATCGTATTCACTGACGTCTGCAGGACACAAAAAGACAAACAATAAGACCAATACGTACTTGATTTTTAAAAAAAATAATTAATATTCTGTGTTTTATTCACTAAAATTTATCAACCGCCATTGAGGTTTCGTTGCAGTGTGCACATTTTTCAGAGTCAGGCAGAATTCCTTCCGTAAGGAATTGCTCGAACAAGATATAAAAAACAGAAAATGTAAAATGTTAAATAATCAGTTCAAATTTTATCCAAAAAAAAAAAGAAAAAAAATGGAGTTCACCCCCCACTATTGGTTATTCTTTGGTTTTTATTTTCTGCACTGATTTCATTTGGCATAAACAAATGTTCGGCAAACCGACAAGTAAAAGGTGAAGGATTGTATTACGAATACTGGCATTATTTTAAACACATGCGGGACAGAATGTCGTTTATTAAAGTTAGCAGGTTCATATTTACTAAATATTTTAAACATGGATGAAACAAGAAGCATTTATCAAATGAAACTAGAAGCATGGGTCACAAGAATGACTGGGATTATAGTCCTGATGTTTACTGATTTCTTATATTATTCTCTTATGCTAAATTTATAGTACTTAGTTGAAATGTGTGAACTTTATAGAAATTCTCAGTAGTGAGAACAAATTTGCACACATAGCATTTCCTTGAGCTGCCCTCACACTGACAGCACTTCATGGACAAAGACGACAAAGCACATTCTCCACATTGGCTGTAGAGATGCAAACATACCAAATTGGGCACTGCAGGACTCACACAGACGCTATCAAAAAAACACATTCCGAAAGACAGAACAATTGGAGATCGGAGCACATGCACATACGCATACACACACAAACATATACATACACCTGCTCATACACGCGAACATATACACACATACACACATACACTTACACACGGACACACCCTTACACCTGCACATACACATGCACACATGCACACCAACAAGATTACAGAGGAATGCCAGCGAGGAGAGAGACGGAGAGACTGCCCGCCGGAGAAGGCCAGACTTGGCGTGCCAGTCTTGGCGACCAGACGGGAATCAACTTATCCAGACGATGACTAACCTGGGGAGGACCTTCCCTTTGGACGTGGACCCGTGCCGTGGGAGGGAGCGAGGACGACCGATTCAACCTACATTACCCTTGACATAAAAAAACGCCTATAAAAACTGAAGCTGGGCTGAAAGATGGGGCGCATTTTTCGACTGTGCTCGCCCGAGTGCAGTTTTCTTGTGAGATTAAGAAAAAGCCGCCCAGATGTCTTTGAAGTATTTCCTTAACTCCAGAAATTGAAGAAACTAAATATCGGAACTCTAATCAGTTGTTGAGTCTTTATTTGACCCTTTTCTTCTTGAGTACAAAAAACGAACATGCATTGGCGTAAGTTTGGCTTTTAAAGGTTGATTTACGAACTACTTCTCATTTCCACTGTGACACAACTCCAACAAAGGCAACATTTAAAAATGAAATGACAATAACAGTGAACGCATTTCCCCAAACAACTTAATGTTGTGATGCATATTTCTAACGACAGAAAGTCGTTCTTTCCAAAGCAAATGAGAGGAAGACGTGTACAAACCTGCTTTGAGTGGCACAACACGAGGCTGGTTGCAAACTTCGTCAGGCAGTTGAAGATGTTGCTCGTTCTCTTCTTTTATTCCACAAAGTTCCTCTTTGTACTTGGGTGTCGTTCTTTCACACATATTCAAACGCCAATCCCAAAAAATCCACACTTGATCTCTGCTTGGCGATGAGTCATGTGCCTCTTTTCGTTAGCGGCTAGCTAGCTAACAAGCTAACTACGCCGAAAAGCATCAACGCGTGAAGATGAGATTATCGGGACACAAAGATTTAATGAATTATGTCGTAGTCCTTTAGAGTAGCACTGGACATCCTGCGAGAAAATTACAGTCAGTTCCACACTAAATCAGAAGAATTTAGCGGTGGACTGCTTTTGTTCCGGTGTGGACGGGTCAGTGGATGTGGTCGAGGTCCTTCGGAAGCTGCGCGCTTGCTTATGACGTCATGATTTAAACACGTATTTTTTCAAATATATTTCTTTGCCTCTGTGTTTGTTTTTACACCTGGCTGTTCTGTTTTGATATATATTTTATATAATATTTTAATTCGGTTGTTGAAAAACAACAAAATAACTACATTAACGCCGCATTCGCGAGTCAGCTCGGACGTCACTTCCGCCTATTTCCCGAGAAGCCTCTGCTGCTCCAGCAATGGGACGTTTACGTTTCTCCTACCGAACTTGCAACAATGCTGTGGTTCACTCGGGCTGCAAGATTGTATGAATATAATGTCTGCATATACTAGCAGTGCTTCTCAATTATTTCACACCCGCCCCTACCAAGAAGAAAATATTCGCGCCCCCCCCCCCCACCACAAATTTGTTTTCTGTCTTTGTAGATTGATATTAGATTGTCAATAAAATATCCCTAAACTAAGCTAAATTGACAAGAAATATAATTTTGAGAACTATTATAGTGAGGTTCTCGAAACTCAGTACTCTGTTGTGCAAATATTGATGAGATGACAAATATTTGTCATGTTATTGTTGGAGTTGGGTCACCGTGGAAATAAGAAGTAGTTAATAAATCAACCTTTAAAAGCCAAACTTACGCCAATGCATGTTCGTTTTTTGTACTCAAGAAGAAAAGGGTCAAATAAAGACTCAACAACTGATTAGAGTTCCGATATTTAGTTTCTTCAATTTCTGGAGTTAAGGAAATACTTCAAAGACATCTGGGCGGCTTTTTCTTAATCTCACAAGAAAACTGCACTCGGGCGAGCACAGTCGAAAAATGCGCGCCATCTTTCAGCCCAGCTTCAGTTTTTATAGGAGTTTTTTTATGTCAAAGGTAATGTAGGTTGAATCGGTTGTCCTCGCTCCCTCCCACGGCACGGGTCCACGTCCAAAGCAAGGTCCTCCCCAGGTTAGTCATCGTCTGGATAGTTGATTCCCGTCTGGTCCCCAAGACTGGCACGCCAAGGCTGGCCTTCTCCGGCGGGCAGTCCCTCCGTCTCTCTCTCCGCTGGCATTCTTCTGTAATCTTGTCGGTGTGTGCGCGTGTATGTGCGTGTATGTATATGTCTGTGTGTGTGTATGCGTATGTGCATGTGCTCCGATCTCCAATTGTTCTGTCTTTCGGAATGTGTTTTTCTTTTGATAGCGTCTGTGTGAGTCCTCCAGTGCCCAATTTGGTATGTTTGCATCTCTACAGCCCATGTGGAGAATGTGCTTCGTCGTATTTGTCCATGAAGTGCTGTGAATGTGAGGGCAGCTCATGGAAATGCTATGTGTAGAGGTTATTTTAGATTCCATTAGATTCTTCTTATTTTCGTTGTTCAATCTCTTCGTTTGGTGGCGAATAAAAACAACTTTTTACGCGTGAACAAACACTGATGGTCGAAGCACGGCAAAAAGACTGTGTTGCTCCTTCGCCATCATCTTTATTTCTTCTTCAACCAAAAAACACTTTCTTCTTCGTGCATAACAGTAAATAAAGAATTGCGCCCTCTAACGTTGACACATTTCACTCCACAAATCAAAATAATTACAAAAGACAAAGAAATGTATAATTTCTTCTCACAAACATACAAATGGCAAAAAACAAATATTTGCAATCATTATCCATAAAAATATAAACATTTGTGAAATGGCGCTAACATTCCGGCCCCTAATTGTTCTGTTTGGGCATAACAATCACAAAAATTACAAAAGCGACATTTTAAACTGTTCTATTATAGAAACCATATCTAAATGTAAACGCAACACGTTTGTATTTTGAAACTAATCACATCACTGTTCCATTTCAAGCAAAAGGCATAACTTGTCAACTGGCCTTTCCAAAACACTACTTTTAGTCTTAACCAAAACTCTTCTCACGTGACCATTCGAATCACGGATTGCATTTTCAACCTTTCCCATTACCCACGAACCCCTAGGTGCACTGTCATCTACAATAAGAACAATATCACCGGGTTGTAGGTTTCTTTTCACATTGAACCATTTTTGCCTTTCTTGCAAAAGTGGGAGATACTCTTTGGCCCAACGCTTCCAAAAAATGTCTGACAAGTATTGAACCTGACGCCACCTTCTCTTTGAGTACAAATCTTCCTTTTCAAATAAACCAGGTGGTAAAACAGGTTGTCTTTTTAGAAGCAGCAAATGATTTGGTGTTAATGCTTCTATGTCATTTAGATCGTTTGAAACTCTGGTAATTGGTCTATTATTGATAATAGATTCCACTTCACAAAACAAAGTGTGAAGACGTTCATCATCTAGAGTTTGTAGTTTCAATAATGAAACAAGAATTCGTCGAACAGAACGGATCTGTCTCTCCCAAATCCCACCGAAATGAGACCCAGAAGGTGGATTGAATATCCATGTAACACCTTTTTGCAAAAGTGACTCAGCAATTTTTGACTTGTTCCAACCTTTGATTGCTTCACGCATTACCTTTTGTGCACCAACCAGGTTTGTACCATTATCTGATCTCATAACAGAAACTTGACCTCTCCTGGCTACAAACCTTCTGAATGCGTTAATGCATGAATCAGTTTCAAGTGAGTGCGCAACTTCTATGTGAACTGCTCTTGTGGTAAGACATGGAAATAAAACACCATACCTTTTCACATTACTCCTGCCACATTTAACATCAAAAGGTCCAAAATAGTCCATCCCTACGTTTGTGAAAGGGGGATTGTCCATTTCAAGTCTATCTTTTGGCAGATTTGCCATTTTCTGTTCACCAGGTTTGACTGACAACATTTTACAAATGACACATTTTGACAAGATTTTCCTTAGAGCTGCATCAGCTTTTGGAATCCAATATTTTTCTCTCAGCTTGGACAACATTACATTCCTACCACTATGACCTGTTTGCATGTGAATGTGTCTGAGTATCAAAGACGATACATAGTGGTCTTGATTAAGTATTACAGGGTGTTTCACATTGCATGGTAAAGCAGATTTATCCAGCCTTCCACCCACCCTCAAGACATCATTGTCCAACACAGGATCTAGTTTCAATATATGACTAGTCCTTTTGACCTTTTGACCCCTCTGTAGAGTAAGGATTTCATCTTTGTAGCTCTGATTTTGACAAAATTTCACAATTTCCTTCTCTGCATCTTCCAGTTCTGTGACAGTTAAGTAACATTCATTTCTGTTCAACTTTTGCTCTGTATTTCCCTTTTTCGATCGGCTATCACTGGATGGCAAACCTTTGCGCTCATGCGACAGTTTTAAGAGTAGCTGTTTGAATCTCAACATCCAGGCAATAGCCTTTTTTAATCTGTACCAATCTGAGTAGTACCAAATAAATTGGCTGATTGGATCGTCTCGCACAGTATCAACAGTAACGCTCATGACCTTGACTTCTGGGTCATTCTGAATGTCCATTGATGCTACTGGTGACACTGGCCAAGATTTACAATCATCTTTAAGAAAGTCCGGTCCTTGAATCCAACATTTGTTTGAGAGGAACTCGCTTGGTTTCATTCCTCTAGATGCATAGTCAGCCGGGTTCAACCCTGAACTTACGTGCCTCCACTGACTGACCATGGAATGATCTTTGATCAGCGATACTCTTATTTGCCACGAAAGTCTTAAATCTGACACTGTCATTTGCAAGGTACCGCAACACTGTGGTACTATCTGACCAGAATATGGATTCCTTCAATGGCATTTTTAGCTCTTTTCTCATCATTTTGTCCATTTTCACAGCCTCAGCAGCCGCCGTAAGCTCTAATCGAGGAATGGTAGTTTGTTTCAAAGGCGATACTCGTGATTTGCCTATTACAAAAGAGCAATGCGATTCACCTCTTTCATTTGTAACACGAAGGTATGTAACCACTCCGTATCCTTTCTCACTCGCGTCTGCGAAATTATGAAGTTGCGCAGATGTGACATTTCCAAATCTGAGTGGTTTAAAACATCTGTCCACTGTGAATCCTTGTAGTTTTGAAAATTCTGACAACCAATGTTGTGACTTTTTAATCAGGTTTTCTGGAATGTCCTCATCCCAGGAGGATTTCCCTCCAAAAGTCCCCCAGAGGGAGAGCAGATGCGTCTCCCCGTTGATACGACCAGTCTACTCGTGACCACCTTAAATTACTCTCATACCCTGGAAGGTCACTGACCTGGCGAGAGAATTGCCCCCACCATAAACAATGCTCAGGCCTATTTTCTCTCAGGGCAGTATCTGGTTACATCGGAACTTCAGAACCAAGACTGGTCACTTCTGTGAGCTCCAGTCCCTTCATAGTTACATAAAGAGAATTACTTCCCATATCTATATTAGGCCATTTAAAAATACACGACTTTTTTTTTTCATTTATTTCAATTTATATTTAAGCTTGCTTATGTAATACTACAATATTTATTCAATTATTTTAATATGTAAAATTCTCAACAATTTAAACCTTTTTATTTCACACTTGAATATTTCTTAACATATTTGTTCTTTTGAATATGTGTGCAATTTAAATTATTCCATCCATCCAGCCATTTTCTGCCGCTCATCCAGGGTCGGGTTATTGAATTAATATTTTAAGTATTTTTTATAATTCAATATTTATTTCAAGATCAGGACTCTTCTCAATTAGTTCAATATTTATAAAATTGTCATGACCCGTGTCGGGCATGTCAGTGTTTTTGTTGTTATTTTCTTCCCTCCTTCCTGCCATGTGCTTTTCTGTTATTGTTTTGTCAGCTGTGTAGGGGCGTTTCCCTCTCACCCTTTTCGTCCTCACCAGCCACGCACCTGTTCCCTGTTAATCATCACGCACCTGATTCCCATCTGCTCCCCTGATCACTCTGTCTATTTAAACCTCCCAGACCGACAACGCGGTGTCGGGTCATTTGCCGCATTTCATGGATTTCCACGACCGCGTTTGTTTCCTGCCCTGTTCATGCTCTCCGCCCTGGTCTCCTGTTCCTGTCCGCTTCGTTCGTTTCCGTCCCGTTTTGGTTCATTGTCCTTCTGCCAGTGTAGTCACGTTTAGTTGACCTTTGTTATTTTTCACCCTGCCTCGTTGTTTGTCCCTGTTAAACCATTCAATAAATCCCCTTTAAGTTACACCTTCCCCGGCCTCCTCGCTTTTTGGGTCCTCCCCCCTCCTCGTCGCTTAGCGACCCGCGACAAAAATGTTTCTATGTTTATTATTAATTGAATTAAGTCTGTATGTGGTTTCCAATTTTAAATTTTCCCATTTCAATATATAAATAATCCAATGTATAAAAAATATAATACAGCATGAAAAAAAACATTTGGTATATTTGACAAAATGTTTTTTTCCGAAGTGAGATTCCGCTTAGCAACACACCCCAAACGCTTGATAGAGCTCAACCTAGAAAGTGTATTTAGCCAGTCAGAAATTTAATCAGAAAGTGAAATATTAAATGTATGTGAGGGGATATTTGAAGAGTTCGAGTTTTGATCAATGGACCATACATATACGAGCCAGCCAAACACAGCGAGAAAACCAGCGCTGACTCCAGTCGCCATCAAGTTGCCAACTCCTGACATTCCAAAACCTTTGAGAGAAACTAAGACGATTTGCGTTTCTCTTTCTGGTTCTTTTTATAGTTCAACTTCAAGTTCAGTTTTTCACCTTTTCACACAGTGCAAGTGGAACAAGTGATTTTATTGATGATTGTGGAAGGCACCGATTTCATAAGCACCGTTTCTTCTCACACCTTTTCCATTAAATACGATTAAAAAGACAACTGAAAAGCATAATGTTAAAAAATGTTGTTCCAAGCAAAGGCAATTAATTTTATTTACATGTTTGATGTAAACACCAAAACAAATCATCACTCAGACACATTGCTTCTTCTGGCACGGAACACATTGGCTTAATGTCAATAAAAAAGCTTTGCAAAATTCAATATATCATATTTTATTCTAAATCAAAATTTACATCTTACCACAAAGAGTCAGTTCCTTCAGTTTTTTGTTTTCTTTTTTTTAAGCTTCAAGGATCGCTGCTTTTCTCACCAGCACAATTGTGTCTCACAGCATGCTGTTTAGTGGAGAATTTTTTAGCACAAACGCTGCAACTGAATGGCTTGTCTCCACTGTGTGTTCTTGTATGTTTTGTTAAATTTGCCTTTAGAGAGAAGCATTTTCCACAAACTGAGCATGAAAAAGGTTTTTCTCCATTGTGCGTTCTTGTGTGGATCGTTAAATAAAACTTTCGAGAGAAGCTTATGCCACAAACTGAGCAAGAAAAAGGGTTTTCTCCACTGTGCGTTCTTGTGTGGATTGGTAAATCAAACTTTTCAGAGAAGCTTTTGCCACAAACTGAGCAGGAAAAAGGTTTTTCACCACTGTGCTTTCTTGTGTGACTTGTTAAATTTGATTTTCGAGAAAAGCTTTTACCACAAACCAAGCAGGAAAATGTTTTTTCTCCAGTGTGTGTTCTTGTGTGGCTTGTTAAATTTGCCTTATGAGAGAAGCATTTTCCACAAACTGAGCAAGAAAAAGATTTTTCACCACTGTGTGTTCTTGTGTGAATTATTAAATGAGACCTTCGAGAGAAACTCTTGCCACAAACTGAGCATGAAAAAGGTTTTTCTCCAGTGTGTAATCGTGTATGTGTTTTTAAATCTGGCTTAAAAGAAAAGCTTTTGCCACAAACTGAGCAAGAAAAAGGTTTTTCTCCAGTGTGCGTTCTTGTGTGTTTTGTTAATGTTGCGTTTTGAGAGAAGCCTCTGCCGCAAACTGAGCAGGAAAAGGGTTTGTCACCACTGTGTGTTCTTGTGTGACTTGTTAAATGTACCTTTTGAGAGAATTCTTTGCCACAAACTGAGCAGGAAAAATGTTTTTCTCCACTGTGCGTTCTTGTGTGCCTTACTAAATAAGACTTTTGAGAGAAGCTTTTTCCACAAACTGAGCAGGAAAAAGGTTTTTCACCACTGTGTGTTTTTCTGTGCCCTTTTAAAGACAGCTTTGGAGTTAATGAGTCAGGGTGACATGCCCTTTCACCTTTGGCTTGCCCATCATCATCATTAGTATCATCATCATTGTCATGAGTGTCTGATAATGTGTCCTCATGATTTGCTTGTGATGGCCCCCAGTGGTCTTCATCACCGTCTGTTGTCACGTGATGACTTGAGCTGCTGCTTGTAGGCTCCGCCCCTCTGTTGTCCTCACTCTCATCCTTGTTTTCATCTTCAGTCTTTATAGGAAGAACGTTCACTGGTGACTTGTTGATCTCCTCCTCCTCCTTCTCCTTTTTGATGTGAGTCAAGTCTGGCTCCTCTTTCACAGAACGGAGATTGTATTCACTGACGTCTGCAGGACACAATAAGACAAATTTGGTTTGGTAAAGTCAAAGCTCAGGCAACGACTTTGTCTTATTTTCTACCGTGCTACCTTGACTTGTGCCTGCCGCATACGGAGCAATGTGTGGACCCCAACTTGGACTGGACCATGGGGGCATTTCACAGAATTACGTCCTACGATGTAAACCTCCCTTTAGCAGCATAACAACAGTGATAAACGAGCAATTAAAAAGGAAGCACGTTGCGGCTAATGCCGATTACATTCCTGACATAGTCACAGACGTTTCTGGAATATGAATTCAAATTCAACTAAGATACACCATAATATTTCTTTTAGAGTTCACTGAATTATTTTTTAACTGCAATGATGCTTAACAGCCATAGGGTGTCAGTAATGAGTAACAAAGTAACACAACACCTCCCATTGTTCCGTCATCATTGTCATTTGGATAAATTACCAGGAACTATGAGTTGTGGGGGAGATCCAAACCACCTGGGCCACAGGAACTTTATTACCAGGAACTAAATGTTCCTGGACTTGTAGGTAGAAAAGGGGGTTGTGACGTTCAGCCTTTTTGAGACCATAGTAAGACAAAGATGCAGATGCATTCCTTGCAGCATGCGCTTGTTCACTGATGAGATCCGTGCAACCCTGGATGGATGCATTCAATGTATTTTAAATGTTTGGATGGGGTGAAACTACGCACATGTGTACAAAACTGTGCAGGGCCACCCGAGGTTCATTGACTCTCACCCGACGAAGCCAGTACAAAGTTCATAAATGAAAAAGACCGATACGTACTTGACTTTTTCAAAAAAAAAACTTAATATTTTGTGTTTTATTCACTAAAATTGATCAACCGCCATTGACGTTTTCGCAGTGTGCACATTTTTAGAGTCAGGCGGAATTCCTTCCGAAATGAATTGCTTGAACAAAATATAAAAACCAGAAAATGTTATTTTGTTATTTTAAATGTAAATTTTATCCTGGGAAAAACATGGAGTTCACCCCCCACTATTGGTTATTCTTTGGCATATATTTTCTGCACTGATTTCATTTGACATAAACAATTGCTCAGCAGACCTGCAAGTAAAAGGCAATATTTAAAAATAAAACGGCAATAACCTTGAACGATTTCCCCAAACAATTCAATGTTGTGATGCATATTTTTAACGGTAGAAAGTCGTTGTTTACAAAGCAAATGAGAGTAAAACGTGTACAAACCTGCTTTGAGTGGCACAACACGAGGCTGGTTGCAAACTTCGTCCAGCAGTTGAAGATTTTGCTCGTTCTCTTCTTTTATTCCACAAAGTTCCTCTTTGTACTTGGGTGTCGTTTTTTCACACATTTTCAAATGATAATTGCAAAAAATCCGCACTTGATCTCTGCTTGACGATGAGTCATGTGCCTCTTTTCGTTAGCGGCTAGCTAGCTAACAAGGTAAGCTAACTAGGCCGAAAAGCATCAACGCGCGAAGATGAGGTTATCGGACTCAAAGACTTAATGAATTATGTCGTAGTCCTTTAGAGTAGCACTGGACATCCTTTGAGAAAAATTGCAGTCAGTTGCACACTAAATCAGAAGAATTTAGCGGTGGGTGTTTTTGTTCCGGTGTGGACGGGTCGATGGATGTGGTCGAGGTCCTTCGGAAGCTGCGCGCTTGCTAATGACGTCATGCTTTACACGTATTTTTCAAATATATTTCTTTGCCTCCGTGTTTGTTTTTACACCTGGATGTTCTCTTTTAATATATATTCTATGTAATATTTTAATTCGGTTGATTAAAAAAATGTAACAAAATAATTAAAATAACGCCACAAAAGCGAGTCAGCTCCGACGTCACTTCCCCCCTATGCCCGGAGAAGCCGCTGCTGCTCCAGCAGTGGGACGCTTACGTTTCTCCGACCGAATTTGCAACAATGCTGTGGTTCAATCGGGCAGCAAGATTGTATGAATATAATGTCAATAATTCTCAATTATTTCACGCCCGCCCCTACCAAGAGGAAAAAGATTCGCGCCCCCCCACCACCATTTTTTTTCTGTTTTTGTAGATTGAGATTAGATTTTGTCAATAAAATATCCCTTAACTAAGCTAAATGGATAAGAAATATAATTTTGAGAACTATGATAGTGAGGATCTCGAAACTCAGTACTCTGTTGTGCAAATATTGATGAGATGACAAATATTTATCACATCATGTCATTATCCACACCGCTTATCCTGAACAGGGTTGCGGGACGGTGCTGGGGCCGATTCCAGCTGACTACGGGCGAAAGGCGCACTACACCCTGAACTGGTCGCCAGCCAGTCACAGGGCAGACATAGACACCGTCACTGAGTGGGAACTGAACCCACGTTGCCTGCACACAACTCAGGCGAGTGTACCACTACACCATCTGTTTTGGCCGTTATTATCTTTTCAATTGTTTATAGTTAAGAGACTGTTGCGTGCCATTCCCCTTTAAGTCCCAGTTTGGTGGTGCACTGCCCCTTTAAGAGAGTGTCAAAAGTCAGCGCGAGAACAAGCGCTTCCTGCTCACACAAAGTCTGTTATACACGTAGCCAAGTAGCCGTTAGGTTGTGTCTGATGCTTCAGTCCATAAAACGGCATTCCCTGTAAGTGTTTTTCAAATATTTAACCATTGATTGATGCTAATTAGTAGAGTTTGTAAATCGCAAATTAGGATGTGAACTATTTGCATTGCCGACTGTGCCGCCATTTTGTTTATTGTTGTGATGTATTTGTTACCGTTTCACACCTGCCATATAAAGAGAAGGTCTAAACCCATCCTGGCGTCAGTGACTGATTGTGTGGAGGTGTTTAACTAACTGGTTAGCAGAAAGGTTCTGTGAGGCCAGTATACACACACATCCATGTCTAACCAAATTAAAGATGACATGGACTAAACTGGTTTGATTATTCCTCACCTGGACAATATTGTGTTCTAATCAACTCCTGAAAATCTGTCCTACAAGCAAATATTTTACAGAAGGATTGTATTATGATTGCTGGCATTATTTTAAACACTTACAGGACAGAAGGTCAATTATTTAATTTAGCAGGTTCATATTTACGGAATATGTTAAACATTGATGAAACAAAAAGCATTTATCAGATGAAAGTAGAAGCACGGCTCACAAGAATAACTGGGATTGTAGTCCTGATGTTTTCTGATTTATTATATTTTTCTCATATGCTAAATTTATAGTACTTAGTTTAAATGTGTGAACTTTATTGAAATTCTCAGTCGTGAGAACAAATTTGCACACATAGCATTTCCATGACTTGCATTCACAGCACTTCATGGACAAATACGACGAAGCACATTCTCCACATTGGCTGTAGAGATGCAAACATACCAAATTGGGCACTGGAGGACTCACACAGACGCTATAAAAAAAACACATTCCGAAAGACAGAACAATTGGAGATCGGAGCACATGCACATACGCATGCACACACACAAACACTTACATACACGTGCACATACACATGCACACCGACAAGATTCCAGAGCAATGGCAGCTGGAGAGACGGAGAGACTGCCCGCCGGGGAAGGCCAGACTTGGCGTGCCAGTCTTGGGGACCAGACGGGAATCAATTTATCCAGACGATGACTAACCTGGGGAGGACCTTCCCTTGGACGTGGACCCGTGCTGTGGGAGGGAGCGAGGACGACCGATTCAACCTACATTACCCTAGTGTTGCAAGTATGGTGACTGTCAGGTTTAAAAGGTCCTGACGCCTTCATTAGACTGAATTAAATGCAGAGAACCAGAGGAATAACCAGAGAAGGTTTTGTCTTTTCTCCATCGCGATGGGAGGAGAAGCCAGGAAGTGAAGTAGACGTCTTGCCAGTTCACTCTCCCGCACTCTCACTGACATCTTCGCCCATCCCTCTGGACTTTATTCAGAGAAAAACGAAACCTATGGAAAGTGAAACCCAAACAAGCGTGTGGGTGTGCGCATGTGTGCTGAAGCAATGATGTGCGTGTCCGTGAGTGTGTGTGTAATTATCATTGATACAAATAGTGTATAAAAAAACATGATTAAAAATACACAAACTATTTACATACTCTCACATTTCCCCCCTGTTTGTCGGATTTAAATCATGTCCATACGGCTTTAAGATGAGTCATCAGGGAATAAAACATATAAAAATACATTTCAATGTGCCTAGTGAAAAATAACAAAACTGTCTCCACGCAGAGCTTGTCTCTGGGGGACTCGATGCAGGCCCCTTGCCTCGCTGTAGGAGGAGACAGCCGTCTTTACCTCCCGGATCTTCGTGTGTGGTGTATGTGTGGGCAGGGGCAAAAAGGGTCCATGTGTTTTTACGTTTCAGTGTCCAGTTTGAGTTCGTCATTGTCCAGTTCGAGTTTGTCATTCTCAACATCAATCAGATTGTAATGTTATTTTTGTGCAACAAACATGCAGTTAATCATCATCTTTGTCATAAAAATAATGCAACAAAAACAGTCTACACATAACAAAAATGAAAACCATAATTATCCCGATATATATTGTGTCTTTCAAATTCTTCATAGTGGTCATAACATTAATAATTGTTTCATTTTACTAAAACTTTAAATGCAATTATGTTCTTCAATCAAGGCTAAAATTTCTTTATGTACGTCATTAATTTCCAAACCATATCTAATCTTTTTATTCTGTGGCTTCAACATTCGTATCTGTGGCTGGTGGTGTGGTTCTGATGTGCGTGTGGTCCGAGATTGTGACTCGGGGAGGGATTCGCGTTGCTAGGCCTTTAGCTGGAAACCGGTGAAGCTTGTACTGCAACTGGTGGATCCAGCTGCCACGCCCCGCGACCTTTGCAGCGTCGGGGTCAACGCCATCATCTGGCGAGGGCCATCTCAGCATTCACTTCCCCCCAACGGAGTCGTTCCAACACCTTGAAGAAGAGTTGGTCTCCCACACGGACGTGAATTCTCTGTGAATCAGAAAAACACTTGACCAGTATTTGCGTCTTTTGCATCTTTTTCGGTCAAACATGTTTTTTGTTGGAGGTTCTGATGAACCTGAGAGTCTATAGGGGATAATGTCCTTCCTTCGGCTGGCATTGTCCTCATTGCTGTGATTGAAACACAGTCTGGCCATTGTCTCTTTTTTTTTTTTTTTCATTGTCTTGATAAGTCTGGCCCCATCAGTTTCATTAATGCGTTCCACAAGTCCTGCAGACTGTATGCATAGTGACGCTTTGAGTCCATTTTTTAACAACTGTCCCACTTGTTACAACATCATTCACAAAATGCATCATTTTCACTTCAAATCACTTCTGGAAATTCCAAATGTCAGGATAATTTGATTACACAACACTTTTCCCAATCGTTTTTAGCATCAGCATGTGTTGATGGAAACAACTTAATCCATTTTGAAAACATTTTAATTATAACCAAACAATATTGCAACCCAAACAACTAACACCTTGTCTAAAAAAAAAAGTTTTTTGTTGAAAAGTCTATATGTGGGAACAATTTCATATCATACTTCCCCCTGTTGACACACGACTATCTGCTCGTGTGTCAATCATCTTATTCCTCTAATCAATGAATTAGGCAGCCAGGATTTGCCATCTGCCAATTTGCTGATCCTGTCCTCAGCAATGTTTGCACCTTTGTTCTCACATGTGCATGTTCAATTAGTGATGCCTTTTTCCCTGGCCTGAGATCAACTTGTCAAGTTGATTTACTGTGTGTGGGGGGGGGGGGGGTGCGTGTGTGTGTGTGTGTGTGTGTGTGTGTGTGCTTTCATTAAACCTCTTGTGCTTTGTTGACTCTGGGGTTATGGCTTGGCTCCAGCCTTTATTCAATCGTAATCGTGTCATTTTCTGTTCAGATAATTTTTTTTTTATTTACAAATACTTACTTAGACGTGCTTTATGCGCAACTTTTCTTTTATCTTTTGTGATTTTTAAAGCACCCGTTCGCCCAAAATCAACAGAACACAAGAACATTTTATCTTGACTGTGAGTTCCCATTGTAACCATACAGCTCATACAAGATGGGAAACTCCAAATTTTAATTAGCTCACAACCGCCTACGCTCTTCCTGCTTATCCTAACAATTTCTCTCTTTTACAAGTTATCTGTTGGTATCACACTACTAATACTCCCATCGCATAAAAGTCAGCGTGATTTCTTCCTACAACCTTGGTTCTCAGACACTTTCTTATCAGTCTGGAAGGTGCACCTGGTCTTCATGTCTTTACACGTCTTAACTCCTCCAGTCGGGAGGAAAAAATGTCAAAAAGTCAAGTCCTGGGTTTGGTGAAAATTTGGACGGCTCCACAGTCGTGTGGCGCCTTCTAAATGGTGCGTGGAAAAAGAATGACGCTGGGCTTAAATGCATCGCACCTTATTAATGTAATGTTACAATTAAATCGCCGTGCAATGTGAATGTCGTGTGATGGAATGTCATTTTTTCATTCCTTTAAAGCAGCAGTGAAAGCTCTTGATCACACTCTTAAGTGGTTCTCTGCCACGAAATCCAAATTGTTGTGACTAATATGCAAATGGATTCACTTTCCTATGTTTCTGCAGCAACACAAGTCCATGAAGCCATTTTTTTGCAGTCACTGTTTGCCCAAATGGCTTATAATAATAATTTGGTAGTGCGTTAAGATGCTTTGTTAATACAATCTTGCAGTGTATCTCCACAAGTTCCAACATACACAACCCATTTTATGGCCATGATACTGTTGTTTTAAACTCACCCTAAGCCTGTTGGGCTCTTTCTCTGCCGCATAAATTACAGCCCTGAGAGACTTTGGGCTCCAACTTTATCTATGAAAGGTCAGGGACTTAATGGAGGTCATGAAAGTCCCAAGGAAGGCGTTTACACAAAAGTGGTCTGGCAAAGATTTATTACTATTTTTCTTCACTGACAATGCGTCCTTTTAAAGTTTTGACTCTTGTGTAAATTCGCCCTTGCTTATTGATTCTGATATTAAAGTCCAATTGTCAGTGTATCACGGCCTAATAAGCAAAACGCATGTTGATGTAGAAGTCCTTCTACACACACTTTTTATGTTAGTTTTTTTTCTTTCGCCATGTGATCCTCTGTTGCTTCTCTCTTCGTCCTGAAAAGTTATTGTTTATCACAAGACTCTCTGCTTCCTTCTTTTTTAAAATGTTTTCTCTTTTTCTTCCTTCTGCTCAACACGTTCAAGCTTTTTGTGTATAATTTAAAATCTTCTTTTCCATTTTACAAGTTGGCCAATTTAAATTAGGTTGTTTTATCTGAAAAGCCTGTAATTCTCTTTTTCCTTTTTCACATAATCTTCTCTGCTTTAATGAAAATTATAGCCCTTGCCAAATTTTTCCTGTATCATTGCATCTCTGGCCTACTTTAATATAAACATCATCAACTGGAATATGAAATCTAAAATATGTATTTCTTCAATTCACCAAAAAGCAAAATCTAATTTCTATCCTCCTCCTCACAGGAGCCTCTCCACAGTCTGCTCCTAATTTCCAAATTCACTGTAGTTTTTCCACAACCACTCAAACCTACCAATGTCTCGAATCAAAATTTAAAAAATCAAGAAACACCTATGTTTTTGCAAAAATTCCTCATGTTCACT
Source organism: Idiotropiscis lumnitzeri (assembly GCF_059441095.1). Classification (NCBI taxonomy): domain Eukaryota; kingdom Metazoa; phylum Chordata; class Actinopteri; order Syngnathiformes; family Syngnathidae; genus Idiotropiscis; species Idiotropiscis lumnitzeri. The sequence goes on from NC_142392.1 coordinate 17,737,880, forward strand.
TTCAAAAGCTTCATCCAATTGTTAAAATTTCATAACACCTACTTCTCCCTTTCTGAAGGAGACGCAAGTATACAATTAAGTAAAAACCATCATCAAAATGATATATCTTGTCTATTGAATCATGTAAGTATAAATTGTCTCATCACTAAACTTTTTCTGTAAATTAATCACATCCCCACAACTTGGGCTCTCATTATTCTGTAAAAATAAAACTAATTTCAATTCATGCAACCAACTCAGTGGCCTTCTGGGTCCCTCAACCACACAGGTTCTAATTCTGTTACTCTGTTCCATTTTTCCACTTGCACATCTAACTATGGCCCCTTTCTCACTTGCCCTATCATTTGAAATTGATTTATTATAAGCAATCCTATCTGCACCAATGTCACATAAAAAGGGTAATTGGTGTCCCATTACCAATACGGTTATTTCAGCTCAATCATTTAATCAAAAGCCAATATCTTTTGTAAATTTAGGAAAACCTCTTCATTTAAAAACTTAGTCATGCTGAAGGCTGCTTCTTCTCAAGGCAATTTCTTGCTATCTGGCCTTCTTTTAGTGTGGTCTTCCTGTGTGGTTGACGGCAGTTTCTGGCAAAGTGTCCTGATCTGCCACAATTGTAACAAATATCATCTCCGGTGGGAAGGCGTCCTTGTCTCAGCCTCTTCCACCTTGATAAAAGACATTCTGACCTTTATTTTGATAAAAAGTGTCTATAGACCTCTGTTTCTTTTTATTTTCTATCTTCTCAGCATGGAGGGCGTGATTTACATACTCCTCCAGGGTACCTGTTGGCAGGCAAATGTAATGTTTATTCACCCACTTATGAATTTCCTCTCTTGATCCTGCATGTGAAGCATTCTTCAACTGCTGTTGAAATGCCCCATCCACATCACCATCTTCCTGCAGCCCGCTGTGGTTTTAAAACACAACTGTCATTCTCACTTTGTATTGCCCAAATGTCTCATCTTTTCTGTTTCTTGTCACCCTCTTCTCTCTTTGAGGCTACCCTCATCCAATATTCTGTTTCCTCAAAGCCATTTTTCTTCATCTTTTTGGGGTCTTTCTTTGTCTTTGCTATGATTGATTTCTGCAATGCGGCTATTTTTCGTTTTTTTTTTTTTTTTTTTAACTGACCATTAAAGCCATGTTCAGCTATCCATTTGTCTAAATACTGAATTTTATCAGGATCCTGTTTTTTTATGAACTTCCTTATCTTCACTCATCTTTTTAAACCATCCTAGGCATCTGGGTTAAATTTTTTTTATTTTTCAGAAAACGCACATCAGGCTATTTCTCTCTTTTCTTTTAAGCCTATCCCGTTGTATAAGTTATTTTATTTAATTTCTAATTTAAATGAATTTATCTCCTCAAATCATCTTCTTTATTAACTTCTTTTGTAAATTTGGGAATTATTTTTCTCAATAAGATCTCGTCACTCATAAGTAGCCTTTTGTTGGTTACTAATCCTTGATTCCATTTTATCTCTACTTCATCAATCCTTTTAGCATAATTCCAACCACTTTTATCACTCTCCCTGATATTTAGACACACAGACAGACACACAGACATATACACGGGCCCACAAAACGACACACACAGTTCTCAACACTGAACAACTACAAACAACAATAACATGTTAGTATAACAGCAACACAATCCATCTTTATCTTTTGCCCATAATAAGTCCTTTAATTCAACTAATATCTCTCATAATTATGTGTGTGCAGCCCTATAGGGCCAATGCAGCCTCTGCCACAAATGCACACTGCCACTTATACACGCAGCACATTGAGGTGAGCGCTTTATTGGTTTATCTGTCTTTTTTGGGGGTTTCTCAGGATACAGGGGGCAGTTGCAACCCCCCTCCCCCTTCTTTACCTTCTTAAGATGCCCTTTATTAGTCCCACAATGGGGAAATTCGAGATTCGAACCCAGGCCTCCTGGGGAGACTGGGTCCTGAACGCGGCGCCTTAGACCACTCGGCCATCCTGGCAGCCAACAACTTTCTCTGTCATTCTCAAATACTGGTCCTGTTTATTACCCTTACTGCAGTACATGGGATAAAATACCAAATGGTATTTGTAATCCCCAATCACACCATTCATTCATTTTGCAAACAGTTTTTCCGCAAACATCCACAAGCAAAACGATCATTCCACATCTGACGTTGTGTGTGTGTGGGGTTTTTTTTTTTTTTTTTCTTCAGCTTCTCTGCAAATTCTTCTCTCACTACCCTGAAACCTGATCCTTCAGGCTTGCCCCAGCCAGACCTCTTCTTTTGCTGTTGTCTGTTCTGCTACTTCTCCAAACCCACACACACACACACGCACGCACGCACGCACACACATTCTCACTGACTCAAACTTGTTCCTTTGTTCACACACACACAGCTGCACAGCCCCCAAAACACTTCAAATAAAAACCACCGAAAATAATGCCTTATTATTCCCTGAATTTCAATGTGAAATTGTGAGTAAGACCTTCTCCTGATTGCCACTCTTTTCCATTGTCGACACCGGAGGGAACCTTCTAATTTTTCGCGGAAACTTTGTCTCCCTTCTCTAGGCGGATCAATCTCTAAAATTTGCTCAGTTTATGGCCAAATTCGCTACCATCGACGCCGAGGAACAAATCAATTTGTTCACCGTGCTATCCGTGTCTAAAATTTGCTCAGTTTCAACGAGTTATGGTCAATTCGCTACCGATGAGTTATGGCCTAATTCGCTACCGATTATTTTTACATAACTCCTTGGACTAGCACGATGCAGTTTTTGTTACCGTACTGACTAAACGGTCGAGGCCCGGCCTCTGCGCGCGCTGTCTTACCCACATAAATCACCCCTTACGAATTGTGTTAATATTTTAAATTTTAAAATGGTGGCACAAAATAATTTGAAAAACAATACCTGATTTCCTCTGGATCAGCCTTGTCCTATCGGCAACCGGCATCCGGGCGGTGCGCCGTCGCAGGAACTTGGAGGCCTCGCTTTCTCAATGTTGAAGCGCTGACGTCAGATTCGATGGCGTCCAAAAGATCCAACGACGACGCCCGTCCGAGTGCGGCTGCCCGCATTCTCCACCAAATAAATGTCAGGTTTAAAACGGCCCTGACGCCTTTTTTACACTGGGAATTATTTAAATAATGATGGCTGAATGTCCAAAGTCAATCAAGCAAAGTTTTATTTTCCAATTTGCGAGTTGGTGAGAGAGAGAGAGCCGGAGGCCGAACAGGCCTGTTCGGCCTCCCACACTCCCTTCATCTGACCCCCTTCATCTGACTCTCCTCCGGACATAAAGAGACAAAGAGGGGGGCTGTCTTCTGGAATTCTAGCAGGCAGGCAGGAAACAACCAATCACAACAGACAGTTTAAAACTTCAGCTCGAAGATTCAGAAACTTGAAACCGAATGTGTGTGTGTGTGTGTGGCTGTGCTCATGTGTGCTAAATGAGTGTCTGTGTGTATACAATTATTAGTGATACAAATAGTGTATGAAACATGATTATGAATACACAAAATTGGTGACATATCCTAACATTAACGTAGACCCACCAAATTTTATATCTATATCTATTTCAATTCCCAGACTGTCGTAAAAGCTTTTTTTTAATATAATCTAGACAGTGGCCTCCTCACAGGCATTGCCCCCAGAAACAATTTTACAACGTATACATTTAGTTTTGCCGATAATCACCACAATCCAGAAGTGTTGGTTCGCAATAATGTCCGAATGATATCCAGCTAATATGGCACAATGTTAGAATTTGGCTTTGCAAGATGGGCAAATTATTCCTGAATTAGAGAAAATTTAGTTCACTGAATTCAAATATCTAACTGTTTAGAGATTATAAATTAAGCCCTGAGCTAACGCTCCAATTTTGACAGTTTTTTGGCAAATCTTTAAAGCAAACCAAATGAAATAGTTACCATTTATGATAAAATAAATAAATAAAAATCCCAAACTAGAATTACGCAGATACCAAATTAAACCATTTTTTACAGGAAGAATAGGTGCTCTCCAAGACGTAGACAGCTCCAAGACCGCTGCAGTCTTCACCTCCTATTGTCTCCCGAATGCCTCCCTCCACCTCCAGGCTGTGCCAACTCTGATTCTGTCAACTGGGCGAGGGTGTAGAGACAGTAAAACAATTGGGGGAGCTGTGGAGCAGAGCCCAAAATCAGTCGGGCCCCGTGTCCACAACCCCTCCGGCAGAGACGCACACAGAGCGACCTCTCCCGAGTGACCCGTCTCGTGAAATTTTGAAATTTAGTCACGTTCCCAAAACCGAAGAATTTGTAGTGGGTGCTGAAGTATGATACCTTGTTAGTGACGCGGAGTATTCAACATTCGTAATAGACGTCTGAACACAGCCAACCGCCTCTACACACCGTTTTACCATGGGGCCTAGATCTTTAGTATGAAGACGCGCATCAATAGTCAATGTGATTTGTGGCTCAGCGAAAGTAAACAATTCATACCATTTCTGCTGCTCAGGGACAAGGCACGCATGCGAGGCAACGCCGGTAGACATAACACATATATAATCCTAATGCAAGATGAACTCCTGACTAAATTTGGATGAATACATTTTGATAAACCAAATCATGTGTGCGATCATATGTACAGTGTATAATGTACTGGGTCTATTGGTGAATGGGTGGAGGTTGGATCAGGAACAGGGCATACCCACCGCGGGAGGATGGAGAACCAGGTTTCAGAGCTGCCCTCAGATGTTTCAGTTCAGCCAGTGGAATGGAGGAGAGCTCCGCGGCCCCCTGTCATGGAATGGGGTACCAGCGGGTTGGTGTCAAGAGTGCGTTGGGAGTGGGTAACGGTGGCGCCCCCTGCGCTGGTTGAGCTCTGGGCGACAGGAATGGCACCGGACCAGAGGATGGCACATTCCAGAAAGTGGCTCGGTATGTGCAGTTCATCACCCAGTGACCCCACAGCAAGAGCACACCCCACTCACAACCCCCATCTATAACCACCCCTACCTCTGTTACCGCAATCCCGACCTCGTTGACCGGCCGGGTACGGACAGCCAATCTGCTGTGGTGCCGCGTCACCCGAACCTTGCCTAGGAGCAGCAGAAGCGGAAGGCGCAGGTGCAATGGGAGCTGCATGCATTAGCTGCCCCACCCCTTTTTTTCATTTTTTTTATTTTATAATTTTTAGCCCTCTTGGCCACCTGAACCTGCAAGTACAACAATTTTTAGTAACGCTCCTTAATCCAATCCCACATTTTCCTTTTCTGATGTCGTGCAAAATGATGTAAAAAAAAAATGTGTTCTCCTGAGACTGATTAGCATTTTGTCATTGATGGACTGTTTCACATGATGTCTGTAACCGGAAGGACACGCCCTGAGGACGGCCAACTGGAACAGCTGCGGAATGACGACATTATTGGACGGGTCACTGCCGGAAGTCTCACTCCATTCACGTCTCGCCCTGGCCACATAGACCAGGCCTGTCTCCTCCGCTTCCCACCTGAAAGATACAGCAACATCGGCCCCAGCGGGGCCAGAAATATCTGATGCACGGCACGGCCAAACTCACCTGAGGTGTCCCCATTCAGCCGGTGACCGTCATGCTGGTCTGTAGGTCTGGCCTCGGCCGCAAGTAAGGACAGTTCCTGGCAAGTGAATTTCGTCCCGCATGTAACTCTGTAATTCCCTCTACGAAGAACCTACCCTTGCGTTAAGTGAGTAATTTTCATAAAAACAGCGCCATCGCCCACTTAACTGAAATTAACATCAAGTATCACCGCTGTGGTGCCGTATATTATGGAAAAGTCTTAACAATACAACAAAATTCTGCTCTATCCTGGACTGGGTGTGTGTTATCTATTCGTGCACCCAATGTGAATATTAAAACTGCGGAGCACATGAGCAGGCTAAAGCAACAACTATATCTTAATCTTCTCCGGCCTTCTGGTCACACAGGTCACATGTCACCTCAAACCTGTGGAGAGAACTGGAGGAGTGGCACTTGCCAGTGAGAAGGGGTAAATTACCTCCATTCTGAAACTTTCAGTTTTGCATAAGTTTTGTGTAATAACGTCAATCAATCATTCACTTGACGCTTGAATTTGATTAGTCCAATCTGTCTCCAATAACAATTTGAAAATCAATACTTGGGAGTGCAATAGGGATCCAGGTTGATCAGACCTGTCCGCCCATTGCATCCTAAGTACTGTTCGGGCTTACTGGTGCCCTTCATCAGGTTTCTTTCCTGAGGCCTGTCCCTTAAACATTCACTCAAACCACTTAGACATACAAACACTTTTTCTGTCACACTTTCACTCACCAAAAAGATACTTTCCAATTCCACACAGAGACCCCTCCCTCGGCGCTAATTTAGCCTCAATTTAGCCAGCATATGACAAAGTTTACCACTGTGCGTTTGTGGATTTTCCCATTCGGTCTCCGTGAAATCGTTTCTCCTGTTCCTCCTGGACGTAGCTGACGATCCTGCACCTGTGACGTCAAACAGCTCATAGATGCGGATGTTAGTCTGGTATTTCTGGAATGCTGTCTTGTCCCTTAAAAGTTGTCATGTCAGGGCTGGTGTCGCAAAGTCATAAAACATCTGTCGTCCACCTTTGTTACATTTGATACACATCAGTTAATAAATCAGCTGCCGAACTATTTAATCACACTTTATGCTTGGCAAACCTCTCATCAATTGCTAGACATCTCCTGTTCTAAAGATTTTCTTTAAACACGTACGCTGTTGCAACGGCCGCTCTGCGTTTATTAACGATGCCACGTGACACGATTGGCGGGAAAGTACTGTGGTTTGGCAGTAGGGTTGTTATTGAGGTTGAGTGTGACTGAAAGAGGAGTAGCAACCACAAAATGTCCCAACCACAAACCAAAGTAGGACATTTATATAATGCTTATATAAGAAAGGGAGGTACAGGGGAGGAGCAGAGCACTATAAAAAGGAGAGGCACAGACTGCCACGTCGGAGATGGACAAGAGAAACCAGCAGAAGAGACACTTCTCCAGACAGAAGAAACTGTCTGCAAAAAGACCAAGACTTGAAGAAGAAAACGAGTCTCAAGAAGAGGAACAAAGTGAGTATGAGCGAATGCAAGTTCCTGCTCGAGACGCCAGAGAAGGATCCGATCCGTCGAAAGAGGATCCTTACGGACGTGAAGAGACTATTGCTTTCGAAATATCACAGCTCTCAGTTTCAGCTGACCAAAGAGGGGCTGATTTTTTACTGCACGAGATTCAGACTGAAAAACACCACAGTGAAGGCCCGGCTGGGTACCCTGAGTCGGCTGGTGACTCTGACCAGGTTCCCGGAGCCTTCCATGGAACTGCAGGAGCTCCTGGAGCTCAGGAAACTGGAAAACCACTACAGGGTGCCGGATTACGCGAAATACTACCACGATCAGGACAGCAACAACAACGAGAAGGAGTACCAGGCGTCTCCGGAGCCTCCGGCGGAGGAGGACGAGGAATTGGTGCTTTACGAGGACCGGTACACGACTGGAGAGAACGCGCAGTGATACTGGACACGGTCTACTGCTCCGACGACATAAGCGAGGACTTCAAGGAGGCGTGCGCACAGTCGACTTACGCCGATTACATGAAATTGGTGACGCAGGTAACCATCCACACCTTCAACGCCATCGTGATCACGATCGAGACGATAAGCAGCCTTTTCGAGTGGCTGGAGACGCATTCTCAGCTATGGCTCGTATCAAGCGAACTGTCAGAAGGCAACGTCCTTCACTACCACGTGCTCATGTCGACGTCAAAACGTTCGGACAACATCAAACGCACTTTCAACCAGCGCTTCCACAATGCTGGATGCTTCAAAAGCCAGAAGGTGAGATCGCTGCCTGCACTCCTCCGATACATCTCAAAACAGCGCATGTCTGCATGGACCAACAGTGCTATACTGCTAGAGGCCTCGACCATCGCCACGCACAGCCTGCTGGTGCGCTGGCAGTCGGAGGAGAAAATCAAGAATCCGATGACCAAAGACATCATGCACATTATGCACAATTACAATGCATTGACCTTACAGGAGATGTTGGAGAAAGCTCCGGACATCATGGAAAATCACCTGCATCGCTCGAACCTGCAGACGGTGATCCACAACTGCAGGATGTATTACCTGACGACCAAAAGGAAACTGAACCTGCTCCAGAACCTGTCGACGGGCACGCCGACTCCAGCACGCATCCACCAGTACCTGAGGTTCCAAGAAATCAACACAGACGAATTTTACAACGACTTCAAGTTATGGGCACTGCAGCTACATCCGAAAAAGAACACGCTGGTGCTGCATGGGCCAAGCAATACAGGAAACATAAAATGTTTCAATTAAAACCTATACCAAAACCCTAATCCTTTTGTGTCATGGTCCATCTTATCCTGTCATGTTTTTGTTTTGTGTTTGCCCAGCTGGAGTGGGGGCGTTTCCTTCCAGCGCTTGTTCCTGTTCATGTCGTCATGGCTGGAAAGATGCGCCCACCAGCCACGCACCTGTCACTCGTCAAGTCATTGATTACTGCACTATTTAAACACTCCATGCTGACTAATCAGCGCCGGAATATTCATCTTGCTCATGCCCCAAGTTGTGAATTCTAGACACCTTGTTATTGCATTCCGTGTACCTTGTTCCCGTTCATTGTTTGTGTTTCCGTTTTCTTTTATTGATCTTCTCGGTTGAGATCAATTGGTTGCCCTTGCCCTTCTGCGGTAAGCGATTTTTGTTCATTTTGTTCCTTGCCTTTTGCAAGCCTTTTTCGTTCCCGTCGTTATTCCCCTGGTGTCAGTTTTTCCACCAGCGTCTTTCGTGGCACTTTGTCGGTATTGCGTATGATTATATATCTTATATCTATTGTCCGCACCCCAGCCACGCCTCCCCATCTCCAACCCTCACAAACATCTTCCGTCCATCGGCCACTCGACCCCCATCTTTCCAACCTCATATCTGCAACTCCCCCTGCTCATCCAACTGCTCCTACCACTTTCCCCACACTCTTCACCCTGCTTGCTTTGACTTTTTTCTTTCAATTTCCTAATCAACTCAGAGTTTCCAATGGTCACATTTTGTACGTCCGCAAGACACATGCTCAATGAAGCCTTTGTGTTTCGGTTTCATATACTTTTTATCTCAAGTAATTTCATCGCCAATCATCTCCCGTAATATAATTGCTAATCATCCCCTGAAATTTTTATACCAATCATAATTTTACACTCCCACCATTTCCCCATTTTTAATCAACTACGACTCAAGCAGTGTGGAACTCTCATCGGAGCAAGGTCCATCCTATCACAGATTTTCCGTGTTTTGGATTCTTCTCTCTGTACTACCAAAATATCCACAACTTCATTATTTATCCACTCCAACCAATCAGGCAGTTTTATCTTATCACCGTTAGGTTTCCCCCTGTTCTGCTTCAGGGTTGCATTCACTCACACGATCGCTTGAACTTTCACACGATATATTGTATGCACCACACGATACTTTAAGCATGTTTTGTTGTGAGTGTGGGACGCAAACCCCACTCTCTCCTTTTTATCATCACTCACCAGACATTAACACTCTACTTTCTCTTACACCCCCTAACATTAAACCAATTGAGCATCATAGGACATAGACGCGGGAATTATAAACATGAGACACAACAACCCAGTAGAACGCAGCACAGCAAGGGCCACAAATTGCCACGGGACACACACAACGTATAGACAATTGCACAACAAATACATGTCACAATTAACACACAGACAACAGCACAAACACAGAACAGAGCAAGTGAACCACATTGGAACACCCCGAAATCAAGAAACTGTCAACAATATCGGAACACCTTAAAATCTATTCTATATTCCAGCAACCGGAATGTTCCACGCCTCGGTCAACCACATATACCGTGACTGCGCGCTCTTTTACCGTGACTGCGGTTGCAGTGCGACCATCAGCTCGTCAGCTGTGCACTTCCCTCCACCGTGTATGCCTCAGCAGCGACAGATAATGGCGGTCCGAAAGATCCAATCTTTCCCAGCCTCAGGCCACTTATATACTATACTATACTAACTATACTGAGCGTCACTTTATTGGGATCGCCGTGCACACGTTCTGCTATTCAGCTGTGCATCCCCTTCTTCGACTGCCAGAGCACGAGTCCCCCTTTTTGACTACGGGTGCTAATTTCTGTTGCCGGCCAAAAACAGGAGCCCCCTACTTATTTCACCTGCGTACGCTTCCAATATTACTAGTAATCCATGCGCAATCTACATTCTATACAAAGCATGCAACCATTTCTGAAGTGCAAAAACGATATATCCAGAAACACTGACAAAATTTAACGGTCTAATAATCGACCACGTCTTTCCACTCTACAATATAACAAATCAGGAGACTTTGAATAGACAGGCTCTCCCCTACCTTTGTTCTGATTGTCCAGGCCTGGAATATTGTAGAGTGTGAAGAACAAGCCGCAACGACTCCCTCCTTGAGAAAATCACGTCGGGGTCACCAAAACTGCTGGAGTTGAGCCACCGAGAAAACGAGAAATATTTCGTAAATGAACCTGAAAAGCCAAACTTACCTACCGTATTTTCGCAGCCATAAAGCGCACTTTAAAGTCCTGAAACCCGTCCAAAAAAGCCAGGGCGCCTTTTGAGGTGGAGCGCCCATTTTGTGGACCAAGTGCAACAAGTGCACCGCTGGGCTGACTGCGAACATGAACTGCCTGCACACTGCTTATATAGAGAGAAGGCAGGCATGGCTAACAAAGCAGGCAGATGTGGGAGGGGAGATGGGCGTGAATGACAACGCAAAGGCACGCCCCCAGTGCAAAGCAGGCTCCAGTGCCCCTGTATGGGCAAATGTGTCTGCTTGCTCTGTCGTTAGAGCTTTCGCAAGAGCCGGCATCAAGAGGAGCCGCACACAGCAGCGACACGGGAATCTGACAATGACAAGAGGGAACCTGGCGTGTTTGTGGGAGAATTTGCCCAGCTGTTTATTTCTGATACAGAAGATGATTTTGATGGATTTGTGGATGATGACTAATTAATAATAATGTGAGTGCATTGTTAAATAGTTCAATAAAATACAACCAAACTCAGTTTTGCTCCTGTTGCCTTTTTAAAAACAGCTAGCCACGCTAGCCATGCTATCTTCTGTTTTAGTGTGCATGCATGTTAACTAAGGTATTGTAGGCAGAATTTTGCTGGGCCTACACCATTACGCTATTCAGTTGATTCGGGGTGATAGTTTTAGTTTTGATGTAACACCATGACCGCACATCGTTTGTTGATTAGTGATTTGCTCACACCGGCATTGTGTCGGCATCCCATCTGAGGGGCTGCGCGGCAGCGAGACGGCGCGGCAGACTGATAATGACTCTCGTGTTTGGTGGAGAATAGTGGATACAGAAGACAAGGACTTGGTGCATTTTTGGATAAGGACAACTTCTGCACGTTGTTAAAAGCTAAAATAAAATACCACAGAACTCCCGCTGCCATTTTAAAAACACGCGAGCGCGACTGAGCAGCTAGCGCGACTGCTCGGTTGCTTGGTTCTGTTTGCGGCCAATGATACCGCGCGTTCTATCTATGTATCAAATACAGAAATAGCACCCTCACCTGGGACTGCGCCCTTTGATACGGCGCGTCTTTTGGCCGTAAAAATACGGTACTCCAATGCGTGTTCGTTTTTTGTACTCAAAAAGAAAAGGGTCAAATAAAGACTTAACAACAGCTGATTATAGTTGCGATATTTTAGTTTCTTTGATTTCTGGAGTTCAGGAAATAGTACAAAGACAGATATCTGGGCGGCTTTTTCTTAATCTGACGAGAAACTATAATCAGACGAGCACAATCGAAAAATGGCGCGCTGATCTCAGCCCAGCCTCACATTTTATAGGAGGTTTTTTTATGTCAAGGGTCATGTAGGTTGAATCGGTCGTCCTTGCTCCTTCCCCGGCCTGGCCTACGTTCCACGTCCAAGGCTGACCTTCTCAGTCAGGCGGCAGTCTCTCCGTCTCTCCTTCCCTTGGAATCTCGTCAGTGTACAGATTGTGTGGTGTATGTTTTCCCAGATCAAATTGTTATGTTTTTGGGTGTTCTTGATCGCGTCCCGGTGACGTCCTCCCCGGCCCAATTTGATATGTTTGTATCTTCTATGGCCTATGTGGAGAATGTGTTTAGTCGTATTTGTCCATGAAGTGCTATCCGGTTTGCAAGTTTGAGGTCTTACATTGAAACGAAGTCATATAAATTTAGCATATGAATGCATCAGTAAACACCATGACTACAATCCCAGTCTATTTTATCGATGCACTGTACTTCTACATTCATTTGAGAAATGCTTTTTGTTTAATCAATGTTTAACATATTCAGTAACTATGAACCTGCTAAATTAAATAATTGACCTTCTGTCCCGTAAGTGTTTAAAACAATGCCAGCAATCGTAATACAATCCTTCACTATTAATTACATAACGCCTACAATAAAGCATAACTTTAACTCTATTGATGAAAGTAAAGTTTAATTTAGGCTATTAAGTAACTCAGTGGTGGGCCTTCAAGGCCTTCTCAGTTGGCCAAACATAATCAATAAAAAAAATGATCATAATCGTTGCATTGACGTCATATTATAGCTGAGCGTTGTATTTTTAGGTGAGTTTTGAATCCAATCGGAATTCCGCTCGCTCGTGTTGCCGGGCAGGTTTCACAATACGAGGAGCGCGCATTATTCGTTCCGAGGCCTTAAGATGCAATTGTACGGGCATCGCTTCTGTCAAAGTCAATGAGCTTTCATATTTGTTAGATCACGAGTTGGTTACAGTGAGCCTTCTCGCTGGCCTTATGCTGAGGGTGATGAACGCGTTTTGTGAAGCGCGATGTCGAATCAACACACCCAAAAGTCGTAATTGGCGGCCGTTCGAAAATCTAAAATATATTCTTGCTTTTTTTTAAACCACAATGGCCGAAGGAGGGAAAAGTGTGGATTTAATTGCAGATACACTTGCAAGGACATTTTCAAGTCGGACCTTTCAAGAGAAGCTATATCGTCCAACACTCACTCAGTGGTGCGTAAGTGTGTTTCTGGATATTATTTGTCCAGCCGTGGTGTCATAAATGATGGTATTTTGATGCGGATTCATTCAAGTAGGACAAAGTAGGACTTCACTGAAGGCACAGGTGTGAAATGCACAGAAGTAACTTAACAAGTAAAAGTAAAAAAATTATGATTGCTTAAGAATGTGCAAGAAAGAACTCAATGTGATCGAAATGTTGTACTTAGGTATTTATTTCTTTGTTGATTATTCATTCAATTCTATACTTATTTCAATATTTGAGTATTATTTTTCTTTCAATATGTCGTATATTTTGTCTTTGAAGTGTGGGTCCTTGCTGCCTTCCGGAGAGGCAGCCGAGCAAGGCTGAATTGGTGATGGAAAAGAACGAAAGAAAGAAGAAAGATTTTATTCTCGTCACATGCTGATGTCAAAAGAAGTCTCCCCAAAAACGTGTGCGTGTGTGCGCTCCTGCACGTGCAGCCCCCTCTCAGACATTCCCTTCTTACAGGGAATGCCCAAATAGGACATGAATATCTAATTTTCCCTTGTTGCATATGCATTCCCATCCCGCTAGTCTTCGGGATTTCCCTCCAAAAGTCCCCCAGAGGGAGAGCAGATGCGTCTCCCCGTTGATACGACCAGTCTACTCGTGACCACCTTAAATTACTTCCATACCCTGGAAGGTCACTGACCTGGCGAGAGAATTGCCCCCACCATAAACAATGCTCAGGCCTATTTTCTCTCAGGGCAGTATCTGGTTACATCGGAACTTCAGAACCAAGACTGGTCACTTCTTTGAACTTCCCATATCTATATAAGGCCATTTAAAAATACATGACTTTTTTATTTATTTATTTCAATGTATATTTAAGCTTGCTGATGTAATACTACAATATTTATTCAATTATTTTAATGTGGAATTATATCAATATTAATTTAAACCTTTTTATTTCACACTTGAATATTTCTGAACATATTTGTTCATTTGAATATGTATGCAATTTAAATCATTCCATCCATCCAGCCATTTTCTGCCGCTCATCCGGGGTCGGGTCATTGAAATAATTTAAAACACAAGTATTTTTTATATTTCAATATTTATTTCAAGATTAACTCTTCTAAATGTGTTCAATATTTATAAAATGTTTCTATATTTCTTATTAATTGCAGTCTGTATGTCGTTGCTAATTATACATTTCAATATTTCCCGATTTCATTATATAAGCAATCCAAAGTATAAAAAATATAATATAGCATGAAAAAAGTATTTTGTATATTTGACAAAATGATAGTTTTTCCGAAGTGAGATTCTGCTTAGCAACAAACCCCAAACGCTTGATAGAGCTCAACCTAGAAAGAGAAACTGAGACTGCTTGCGTTTCTCTTTCTTGTTCTTTTTAGAGTTCAACTTCGAGTTCAGTTTTTCAGCTTTTCACACAGTGTAATGAAGGCCAGTTGAGCAAGTGGAACAAGTGATTTTATTGATGATTGTGGAAGGAACCGATTTCATAAGCACCGTTTCTTCTCACACCTTTTCCATTAGGTATGATTAAAACGACAACTGAGAAGCATAATGTTAAAAAATGTTATTCCAGGCAAAGGCAATTAATTTCCTTTACATGTTTGATGTAAACACACAAAACAAATCATGATCACTCAGACACATTGCTTCTTCTGGCACAGATCACATTGGCTTAGTGTCAATAAAAGAGGTTTGCAAAATTCAATATATCATATTTTATTCAAAATTTACATCTTACCACAAAGAGTCAGTTCCTTCAGTTTTTTGTTTTCTTTTTTTAAGCTTCAAGGATCGCTGCAATTCTCGCCAGCACAATTGTGTCTCTCAGCACCCGTTTTAGAAAAGAATTTTTTAGCACAAACGCTGCAACTGAATGGCTTTTCTCCACTGTGTGTTCTTGTGTGGTTTCGTAAATGCGACTTTTGAGAGAAACTCTTGGCACAAACTGAGCAGGAAAAGGGTTTTTCATCACTGTGTGTTCTTCTATGATTTGTTAAAGTTGATTTTTGAGTGAAACCTTTCCTACAAACTGAGCAGGAAAAAGGTTTTTCACCACTGTGTATTCTTCTATGTTTTATTAAAGGTGACTTTCCAGAGAAGCTTTTGCCACAAACCGAGCAGGAAAAAGGTTTTTCTCCACTGTGTGTTCTTGTGTGCGTTGTTAAATGTGACTTTTGAAAGAAACTTTTGCCACAAACCGAGCAAGAAAAAGGTTTTTCACCACTGTGTGTTCTTGTGTGGCTTGTTAAACGAGACTTGTCAGAGAAACTCTTGCCACAAACTGAGCATGAAAAAGGTTTTTCACCACTGTGTATTCTTCTATGTTTTATTAAAGGTGACTTTAAAGAGAAGCTTTTGCCACAAACCGAGCAGGAAAAAGGTTTTTCTCCACTGTGTGTTCTTGTGTGCGTTGTCAAATGTGACTTTTGAGAGAAACTTTTGCCACAAACCGAGCAAGAAAAAGGTTTTTCACCACTGTGTGTTCTTGTGTGGCTTGTTAAATGTGACTTTTGAAAGAAACTTTTGCCACAAACTGAGCATGAAAAAGGTTTTTCTCCACTGTGCTTTCTTGTGTGATATGTTAAACCTGCCTTTTGAGAGAAGCATTTTCCACAAACAGAGCAGGAAAAAGATTTTTCCCCACTGTGTGTTCTTGTGTGAATTATTAAATGAGACCTTCGAGAGAAACTCTTGCCACAAACTGAGCATGAAAAAGGTTTTTCTCCAGTGTGTAATCGTGTATGTTTTTTTAAATATGACTTGAAAGAAAAGCTTTTGCCACAAACTGAGCAAGAAAAAGGTTTTTCTCCACTGTGTGTTCTTGTGTGCCTTACTAAATAAGACTTGAGAGAGAAGCTTTTGCCACAAACCGAGCAGGAAAAAGGGTTTTCACCACTGTGTGTTTTTCTGTACCCTTTTAAAGACAGCTTTGAAGTGAATGAGTCAGTGTGACATGCCCTTTCACCTTTGGCTTGCCCATCATCATCATCATCATCATTAGTATCATCATCATTGTCATGAGCATCTGATGTGTCCTCATTATGTACTTGTGATGGCCCCCGGTGGTCTTCATCACCTTCTGTTGTCACGTGATGACTTGAGCTGCTGCTTGGAGGCTCCGCCCCTCTGTTGTCCTCATTCTCATCCTTTTTTTTATCTTCAGTCTTTATAGGGACAACGTTCAGTGGTGACTTGTTGATCTCCTCCTCCTCCTTTTTGATGTGAGGCCAGTCTGGCTCCTCTTTCACAGAAAGGAGATCGTTTTCACTGACGTCTGCAGGACACAAAAAGACAAATTTGGTTTGGTCAAGTCAAACCTCAGGTGGCGACTTTGTCTTATATTGTTTCTACCCTGCTACCTTGACTTGTGCCTGCCGCACACGGAGCAATGCGTGCGACCCCGATTTGGACCGGACCATGGGGGCATTTCACAAAATTTCGTCCTACGATGTAAACCTCCCTTTAGCACAGACATGTCCAAAGTCCAAATGCGGCCCGGGGTCAAACTTCATCTGGCCCGCAGCCTCTGTAATAAAATTAATAAATTCTGGCCCGCACATATACAGTGCTTAGTTCGCTCTCTTCTTAATTGCTGTTCCTAATTTACCCACTCTGCGACATCACCCCGGGTGACCTTTACCCCCAAGTTCTAAAATGGCGACAATAAACAAAAAAAGGAAAGTTGACTGAGAGCAATATCAGTGCGCAAACAAAGTACGCATTAGATATGAAGTCTTTGGCTGAAGAGTTCACACGACGCTTTCGGGATTTTGCAGCTATTGAGGAGGATATCTCTCTTTTTTCATCACCTTTCTCCGTGGACACAGACAATGTTCCAGCCCAGCTGGAGCTCATTGAGCTGCAGTGTGACGCCGAGAGCCGCAGTCGGCACCGGCAACTTTCTCTCGGCAACTTTTACCGACAGATGGATAAAGGCAGGTTTCAAGACATTCGAGAGTTTGCTAGGAAAATGCTGAGCTTGTTTGGGTCGACGTATTTGTGTGAAAAGACATTCTCAGTTATGAACTTAAATCAGAGTCGCGTGAGGACACGGCTCACAGACTCTCACCTCGCGCATCAATACCACTGCCTTTGAGCCAGACCTGGCCTTTGTGCTGCAGTCCAGATCTCAGTATCACCCGTCACATTAATGCAGGCAAGTCATTTGTCATTTAAATAACTGACTTAATTTTGTTTTGTTCAGTCACAAATTTAGACAAGTTGTCGGTTTTCATTCCAGAATATAATGTTCATTCAACATTTATATTTGATGATATGTCATGTATATCAAATTAGTCCTTGCACTTGTGGATAATCATTTCTGTAATTCAAAAATTCTGTGAACATTGAACTCCCATGATGATATAATTCATGTTCAAATATTATTTGCACTCAAGACTATAATTACTTCTGTTTAAGAAAAAAAGTTAAGCAAATATTCAATTGCATGTGATGTTCATGTTTCAAATGAACCAAAATACATGTTTGATGGTTTAAATGAAAATAAAAAAGCAAATGTGAAACACAGAATCACTTGCTAAAATGTGTTTGAATATATTGTTCTTTATGTAGTTAATGTCAGCCGAGGTCAGCCCTCCCACATTTTACAACATCAAATCCGGCCCCCTTTGCAAAAAGTTTGGACATCCCTGCTTTAGCAGCACAACTGTGATAAACGAGCAATGAAAAAGGAAGCACGCTGCGGCTGATGCCCGATTTCATTCCGGACATAGTCACAGACGTTTCTGGAAGCGAGCTGAAGTTAGCACACACAGGCTATTGTGTGCGTCTGATGGAACACCTGTTGTGGGACCCTAACATATTGATGGGGGCCACTGGGGGCCATCGCAACATAATGACATCGATAAAATAGGAATCCTTCAAGCGAAATATGTTTACAAGTATTTCATTTTGCATTTATGGATAGTTTCATCGTGGGTACTTTTTGCTTTCATGATAATCTGGATACCTAAAAAAATTAAAGGGGCCCTGGCATCAGAGTCGCTATTTATTGTATGATTTACGTTTGGGTTTTTTTTTTACCCAAAATGACATTTATCCTGCGAGTAAGTTCCGACATTACCCTTTTTATTTTTATAAAATTTCTGTTTTGAAATAAATTTTAAAACAAAATTACGTTTGAAGAGTAAAAGTTCTTACACATAAGCATTAAGCAACAACACTTTCACTCTGACTTTCATGTTGACATATTTGAATAATGACTGTATATATTAAAGTTATCCAATACATATTCAAATTAGACTAAGATACACCATAATATTATAAGAGTTCCCTGAATTATTTTGTAACTGCAATGATGCTTAACAGCCACAGGGTGTCAGTAATGAGTAACAAAGTAACACAAGACCTCCCACTGTTCTGTCATCATTGTCTTTTGCATACATTATCAAGAACTATGAGTTGCAGACGAGATGCAAACCACCTGGGCCACAGGAACTTTATTACCAGGAACTAAATATTCCTGGACTTGTTGATGGAAAAGGGGGTTGTGACGGTCCCCCTTTTTAAGCCCATAGTAAGCCAAAGATGCAGATGCATCCCTTGCAGCATGCGCTTGTTCACTGATGAGATCCGTGCAACCCTGGATGGATGCATTCAATGTATTTTAAATGTTTGGATGGGGTGAAACGATGCACACGTGCACAAAACAGTGCAGAGCCACCGGAGGTTCATTGACTCTCACCCGACGAAGCCAGTACAAAGTTAATAAATAAAAAAATAAAACCAATACGTACTTGATTTAAAAAAAAAAAGTTAATATTTTGTGTTTTATCCACTAAAATTGATCAACCGCCATTAATGTTTTTGCCGCAGTGTGCACATATTTTAGATTCAAGCAGAATTCATTCCGTAAGGAATTGGTTGAACAAGATATAAAAAACAGAAAATGTAAAATGTTAAATAATCAGTTAAAATTTTATACTGGGAAAAAAAATGGAGTTCACCCCCCACTATTGGTTATTCTTTGGCATTTATTTTCTGCACTGATTTCATTTGGCAAAAATAAATGTTCAGCAGACCTGCAAGTAAAAGGCAATATTTAAAAATAAAGCGGAAATAACCTTGGACGCATTTCCCCAAACAACTTAATGTTGTGATGCATATTTCTAACGATAGAAAGTCGTTCTTTACAAAGCAAATGAGAGTAAAACGGGTACTAACCTGCTTTGAGTGGCACAACACGAGGCTGCTTGCAACCTTCGCCCAGCAGTAGAAGATGTTGCTCGTTGTCTTCTTTTATTCCACAAAGTTCCTCTTTGTACTTGGATGTTGTTCTTTCACACATTTTCAAATGATAATTCCAAAAAATCCGCACTTGATCTCTGCTTGGCGATGAGTCATGTGCCTCTTTTCGTTAGCGGCTAGCTAGCTAACAAGCTAAGCTAACTACGCCGAAAAGCATCAACGCGCGAAGATGAGGTTATCGGGACACAAAGACTTAATGAATTATGTCGTAGTCCTTTAGAATATCAACGGACATCCTGTGAGAAAATTACAGTCAGTTCCACACTAAACCAGAAGAATTTAGCGGTGGACTGTTTTTGTTCCGATGTGGACGGGTCGGTGGATGTGGATGTCTTGCGGAAGCTGCGCGCTTGCTAATGACGTCATGCTTTAAGCGCGTATTTTTCAAATATATTTCTTTGCTTCTGTGTTTGTTTTTACACCTGGCTGTTCTATTTTGATAAATATATTTTTTACATAATATTTTATTTCGGTTGATTAAAAAAATTAACAAAATAACTAAATTCACGCCACATTGGTGAGTCATCTCTCGCGTCACTTCCGCCTATGCCCCGAGAAGCCTTTGCTGCTCCAGCAGTGGGACGTTTACGATTCTCTGACCGATGCTGCGGTTCACTCGGGCTGCAAGATTGTTTGAATATAATGTCTGCATATACTAGCAGTGCTTCTCAATTATTTCACGCCGGCCCCTACCAAGAAGAAAAAGATTCGCTCCCCCCCACCACCAATTTTTTTTCCCGTCTTTGTATCGTGATGTTTGATTGTCAATAAAATATCCCTTAACTAAGCTAAATTGATAAGAAATATAATTTTGAGAATTATTATTGTGAGGATCTCGAAACTCAGTACTCTGTTGTGCAAATATTGATGAGATGATAAATATTTACTCATACGTTTTTTGTAAAATCTTTATTCACAAAAGCAAACCAAACACATTTATGAATACCAAAATCCATGCGATGCATCTAATTTGAAGTACTTAGCACCTGCCATGTCACTCAGGATTTTTTCACGCTTGGGAATCTGATAATGTTCTCTTATATGAAACAAATCAGTGCCTACCTTCTGCCAGGGAGTTGTGGGAAGGTCAGCTACCAGTATTGGCTCTTTGACTTGTTTGTGTTGATGTTTTTGGCAAACTTGGCATTTTTGAATCATTTCTTCTATGTCTTTGTTAATGCCCGGCCAGGAGATGGCTTCTCGTGCTCTTCTCTTACATTTCTCCACTCCCAGGTGTCCTTTGTGAAGACGCTGAAGCATGTCCTTGTGCATAGCTTGTGGAACTACAATCCTGTCCGTCCTCAGCAGGAGGCCGTCCGCCATGCACAACTCCGCCCTCATAGGGTAAAACTGAGGGCAGTTCCCTTTTGACCATCCATTGTTCATACATTGTGACACTTTGTTCAAGACTGCGTCCATTGCCGTCTCTGCAACAATTTGTTGCAGCATAGCGTCAGTAGCAGGAAGTGCGGCTGTGACCATGTTGATGTGAGCCTCAGCCTCCTCCGCCGTAACGCAGTCCTTGATGTCACTGTTAGGGTGCGGCGCTCGGGATAACGCATCAGCAAGCACGATGTATTTTCCAGGCGTGTATATTAGCTCAAAATCATAGCGCTGCAATGTCATCATCATGCGTTGAATTCTGGGCGTCATGTCATTGAGATTTTTATTCCTAGTTTAAATCAGTGGCTTATGATCAGTCTCTGCTATGAACGTGGGCAGTCCATAAACATACGTGTGAAATTTGCCAAATCCAAACACTAGACCCAGTGACTCCTTTTCGATCTGAGCATAGCGTTTTTCAGTCTCTGACATTGACCTGGATGCATCGGCTACAAGTTGCCATGTGTCTCTCGCCTTTTGCAGCCGTATGGCACCTAGCACGTCTTTCGACGCATCCGTGGAAATTTTGGTTGGTTTTGACGGATCAAAGTAGGCAAGGACTGGCTCAGCTGTCACAGTTCTCTTTAGATCTTGCCATTCTTCGTCATGTTTTGTCGTCCACTCAAAGACTACGTTGTGATGCAGCAGCTCTCTAAGGGACTTTGTCCTCGACGAGAGGTTTGGAATGAACTTGCCCCGGAAGTTTATCATCCCCATTGCTCGCAGAAGTCCTTTTTTTTTCGGTTGGAGCTGGCATGTCCAGTATTGCTTGCACTTTGGTTCTGTCTGGCACCACTCCATCTGCTGTGAGCTTGTCTCCCAAGAATGTCAATTCTGTAACTCCAAACAGACATTTCTCTCGTTTTAGTTTAAGTCCATTCATTTTAACTCTTTGTAGCAGTTCCTCAAATCTCTCATTGTGTTCTTGTTCCGTGTTTCCCCAAACAACCAAATCATCAATGTACACACGGGTTCCTTCCAGACCTTCTATGATTGACTCCATAGCTCTGTGAAAGATCTCAGGCGCAGACTTTATGCCAAATGGCAGTCTGAGAAAACAGAAACGCCCAAATGGTGTGTTGAAGGTGGTGTACCTGCTGCTTTCGGTGTCCAGCTTCAGCTGCCAAAATCCATGCGATGCATCTAATTTGCTGAAGAATTTAGCACCTGCCATGTCACTCAGGATTTCTTCACGCTTGGGAATCTGATAATGTTCTCTTTTAATGTTTTCATTCAGATCTTTAGGGTCGAGGCAAACACGTAACTCTGGAGAGTTTCTCTTTTTAACACACGTGATGGAATTTACCCAGTCGGTGGGTTCTTCCACTTTCTCTATGACTCCTATTGGTGTCATTCTGTTCAGTTCCTTTTTTAATCCATCTTTGAGAGGGGCTGGAACTCTTCTCGGGGCATGTACTACAGGTTTAGCATCTTCCTTGAGATGTATTTTATAAGTGTAAGGTAGCGTCCCTTGTCCTTTGAAGACAGAAAAGTATTTGTTCACAATACTCTTACTACCTTCACTCTTCAACATTTTGTTGTTCTTATTGACATCCTTGCTGTTGATTTGGTAAATTCCTTTTACCAGTCCAAGCTCTTCAGATGTCTTGTCTCCAAGGATTGACTCCAGTCCACTTGGCACAATTGTGAACGTTAATTTGTGTTGTCTTCCCTTTGCTGTCACTTTTAGCCTACAACATCCCTTTGTTTTTATTGGCTGATTGTCGTAGGTTTTCAATTTCACGGGCTTGTCTGTGACTCTTTCCGGTTTCTCTTCAAGTGATTTCAAGTCTTTTTCGTTTATTATGTTTGCTTTTGCTCCTGTGTCAATTTTAAAAGTAACTAGTGTCCCATTGACAAGCAGTGGTGCAATCCATTTATCTTCTTTTACTGCATTAACAGCATGCTCTGGGTCTCCTATAGTTTGTTGTTGCACATCGCTTTCGTCATATGACACGATTTTTGTGATGTCCTGTGCTTTTAATGTTTGGTGGAGTCTATGACTTGTCTTGCAGGGCTTGGGCAACTTCCTGGTTCTACGCCCAGGCACGCCCCTGCAATTTCTGGCGCCGGCCCCTGTGCACCTGCAGCTCATCAGCAACAGCATAAAAGATCAGCGCAGCCAGGAGTCAGGTGCCGGATTATCCCGTTATACCCGTGGTACTTTGGCCGCAGTTGCACGACACAGATTGGCATTGTTGGCGCTGTCCTTGGTGCTCGTAATAACTCCGTTCTCTTATGTGCTTCCTCAAGCCTTCTTCCTGCCCGCCCAAGCCCGTGACACCACCGCCTTCCCGAGAAGACCAGACTGCGTCTCTCACCTCATCGCCCGACCTGCGCCCTCCGGACCCGCTGCCTGCGCTTGCTTCCCGCCGCGTCTACCGCCCCCTCGCCTGCCCTGCAGAACTCCGGACCCGCTTCCGCACAAATAAAATCCCATCTCATATCCAGGTTGCTCTTGGGTTCCTTTTCTCTCTCCATTACGGTTCCTCAACCCGTGACAGAATAATCCGGCCAATACAATGGACCCAGCGACCCCGGATCCCCTCAAAGAAGCCCTATCTATCCAAGGTAGGCAGCTCGGCCGCCACGAAAAAATGTTTCACGAGCTTATGGAATCGGTCCAAAATCTACACCATAAGATCACGCACCTCTCCACCCAGGTCCTATCTCTCTCTCCCTCCACCCATCCTCCCGTAAACACTCCCCCGGTCCCTTCTGCTTCCGCAATGCCCGCTCTTGGCAGCAAGGAACCTTTTGTTCCTACTCCCGAGCCGTTTACCGGGGATCTAGGATCATGTAGTCAGTTTCTCCTGAATTCTTCGTTAGTTTTTGACTTACAACCGCTAAGCTACCCCTCTGATCGATCCAAAATAGCCTTTATGGTTAACCTGTTACGCGGAAGAGCCGCAAAATGGGCTACGGCGCTGTGGGAGGCGTCTTCGCCAGTGATGTCCTCTTATGCAGATTTTTGCCAGGAACTAAGGAGGGTTTTCGATCACCCAGTCAAAGGACGCGAAGCGACCCGCAGATTGCTAGCCCTTCGGCAGGGAACACAATCCGTAGCGGATTACTCCATCGAGTTTCGAATCCTGGCGAACGAGTGTGGATGGAACGAGCCCGCTCTGAGAGGTATTTTTGTGAATGGTTTGACCGAACGATTAAAGGATGAGCTGGCGGTCCGTGACGAGCCCACCTCCCTCGAGGAGTTGGTCTCACTATCCATAAAAATTGACAATCGGCTGAGAGTGAGAAGCGCAGAAAAATCGCGGAGGGGGGACGGAAAAGCCGTTCCGCCTGTCTATCATTCTGAGCCGTCATCACCCGGCCAATTTCTGCCCTCTGCTCGCCAGGAGGAGCCTATGCAACTGGGAAGGACTGGTCTGGACGCTCAGGAACGCCATAGACGTTTGACTAATCGCTTGTGTATTTATTGTGGAAACCCCGGACATTATCTTGCTGCCTGTCCATCTAGGCCAAAAGACGGGGCTTGCCAATGAAGGAGAGCACATTGGTGAGCCAAATTGCATCTCTTCCCCTCGCATGTCTGTTCCCTCCAGTATCTTATGGCAAAGCAAATCCTTCTCAATCCCTGTTTTAATCGACTCCGGAGCAGATGGCAACTTCATAGATCAAGCCCTGGCTAAACAGTTGGGGGTTTCTTGGGAACCCCTTACTTCCCCTCGAAGAGTGGTGGCCCTGGATGGACATCTCATTTCCTTGGTCTCCCAGCAAACTATACCATTTACACTCATCATCTCAGGTAACCACAGAGAAACCATTCAGCTGTACCTCATCAATTCACCCCATGTTCCCCTAGTGCTGGGGTTCCCCTGGCTCCAAAAACACAACCCCTCCATCGACTGGAGAAACTGCTCCATTACCAGCTGGAGTGTTTTTTGCCTGTTGTCCGCTGACCCGGCTCCCCGATCTTCCCCTCCGGCTACGACTCCTCCGGATCTTTGCTCGGTGCCCTCCAACTATCATGACCTCTCCCGGGTGTTCAGTAAGGACCTCGCTCTCACCTTGCTTCCTCACCGCCCTTACGACTGCGCCATTGACCTTCTCCCTGGAGCTTCCCTCCCCACCAGCCGACTGTACAACATCTCCCGTCCAGAGAGGGATGCCATGGAGACGTACATTCGAGATTCCCTCGCCTCCGGTCTCATTCGGCCCTCTTCCTCACCCCTCGGGGCAGGATTTTTCTTCGTTAAGAAGAAAGATTCCTCACTCCGCCCCTGTATAGACTTCAAGGGCGTAAATGATATCACAGTTAAAAATAAGTCCTCGTTTCCACTCATCGATCCGTCATTTGAACCTCTCTGCGAGGCCCAGGTCTTCTCCAAACTGGATCTCAGAAACGCCTATCATTTGGTCCGGATTAAAGAGGGTGATGAGTGGAAAACGGCATTCAACACTCCCTTGGGTCATTTTGGCCTTTTGGCCTCACAAACGCCCCTGCGGTGTTCCAAGCCCTCATGAATGACATCCTGAGAGACATGTTGAACCGGTTTGTTTTTGTCTACCTAGATCAGGGGTGGGCAATTATTTTTTCCATGGGGCCACATAAGAAACATAAAATATTGTGGAGGGCCGGGCCAAAAGGCTGAACTCAATTCTGAATAATATTAATTGTATTTCTTTTTTAAAAAGCAGTAAATAGCACTGTTTTGACAAGCTGGCAAGAGTATATATTAAAGTTAAGCAATGAAACTAAATACCAAATAAACTGAAAAAATGAGGTTGCCTTACAAAAATTTATTCATTCAAATTTCTCAACACAATGGAAGACAAAATATTAACATTTTTTACTATTTGTGACTCATATTAGTAAACATATTCTGTCACATTCACTTCAAAACACATTTTGAGTTCCATATACTGTTGGATAGTTGTGTAAAGGTTCTGAGCATTTTAAAGAAATCACAATATTGTCTTTTTGCACCAAACATTTAGCAAGATACAACATATTGACTGTCACTGAACTGTGATTTTGAGAAAAAGTGTCCCAGTTCATTGTTATCTGGTGCCTTACAGTAACATGCCTACATTTGTGGTCTAACTGCCTCATTTCGTGTTTCAATGTTCATTTTTCTTGTTCAGTGAGAGAAATCTAATCTCTGCTGGGCTTTAACAAGTGCATCAAAGTCAGGCTGAATGTCTGAAGTGGAGATGCGAAGCACAGCTGACAGATGATCATCAGTGAGAGAGGATCTGTCCCTGGATTTTGTAAACTTCATAATTGAAAATGTTTGTTCACAAATGTCGGTAGAGCCAAAGAGAACAAACATCTTCTGAGCATGTCTCCTAATGTTTGGAAAGTTCTCCTCCTTGAGAGAAGAGTAGAAATCCAGCAGAGATCCTGACTTAAAGTACTCCATCAGACTGCAGGTCAATGAGTTCCATCTGAACATCACTGGGTGCATCATCCACACTGAAGGTAAAGGGAGAAGAAATCATGTGGATTTCATCCTCCATTGTTCTTAGATCCTCAAATCACCTTGCAAACTCACCATGCAATGCTCCTAACATGGATGAGTACCTGCAGAGGTTATCAGCTGATGGTGTGACTTCTTTCAGGGTTTGCATGTGAGTGAGAGTGTTGCTCTCCAGTTGTCTTGAAAGAAACTGTATCTTTCTCATGAAAGCCTTCACCAAGGTGTGCATTTCATGTACAAAAAGGCCCTTGCCTTGCAGCTTGGTGTTCAGTTCATTCATCAGTGCAGTCACATCAACAGCAAATGCGAAATCTGCCATCCAGACCTCATCTGCAAACTCTGGGATGGCCTTGCCTTTTGTCTCACAAAACTCCTGGATTTCTGCTTTCAGATCCCAGACTCCTTTTAACACTTTGCCCAAGCTGAGCCATCTCACAGAAGTGTGGTAGCCAATGTCACTGTGCTCACTCTCATGCTCCTCCAGAAGTGTGACAAACTGTCTGTGATTCAGTGCCCGCGCCCTGATGAAGTTAACTATTTTTGTAACAACATCGATAACATGGTTAATTTTTAGCACTGATTTGCACAACACATGTTGGTGTAAAATACAATGTAAAAATACTCATTTCTGATCAGGGTCCATTTCAGTCACTTTATCCTGCATGCGTTTTAAAAGTCCGACATTTTTCCCGGTAAGATTTGGACAACCGTCCGTGGTGACACCTGCCAGTCTGTCCCATTTCAGTCCCAACGTGTCCATACAAGCATTTACCTCAGTGAAGAGATCGCTCCCTGTCGTCGTCCCTTTTAACGACCGCATTGCTGCCAGCTCCTCCGTAATCCTGAAGTCCGGCGTTATCCCGCGGACAAATACGAGTAGCTGGGCTGTGTCGCGGACATCACAACTCTCGTCCAGAGCCAAGGAGAAAAAAATCAAAACTTGGCACTTCACGTTGCAGCTGTAGCTCCAGATTCCCCGCAATGTCCTCGACCCTTCTCGTCACGGTTCGCCTGGACAGCGGGACTTGCTCAAATGCCGCTTTTTTTTCAGGGCATATTAGTGCTGCCGAGTCTACCAAGCACTCTTTCACGAACTCCCCCTCTGAGAATGGCTTGCTGTTTTTGGCTATTTTGTGGGATATCACAAAGCTGGTCTTGGTTGCTGCATCCCTGGATGCATGAAGCCCAGTAAAAAAGCCTTGCTGCGTTTGTAGCTTAGCTAGCAAAGCTTCCGATGTCTGCGCTCTTTCAGCATCAGTTAGGTTTTTATATTTCTCTGCATGTTTCGTCTGGTAATGCTGACTCAAATTGTAGTCCTTCAACACGGCGATCTGCTCCCCGCAAACGAAACACACAGCTTTACCTCTAACTTCAGTAAATAAATACTTCGCTGTCCAATTTTTGTTGAAAATTCTACATTCGGCATCTACCTTTCTTTTTTTAGCCTGAGCGGACATTTTTGAGGGCGAACGTCGTCTTGTTGTGATTCAATCGCGCGCATGTCTTGATAGACGCATTACGTCATTATGTGCGACGCACATTGTGCGGGAATTAAGAAAAAACAATTTCAGAATAAAAGCAGTGCAGCTTTAGCCCATGAATGAGGTGAAATTAAAAAGTATGTTTATTTTGAAATTTCCAATTAACCTTACACTCGCGGTCAGAGTCAACCAAAGGTATGTGGCCCGGCCCATACAATGCCCAGGTCTGTCATACGGGCCAGTCAGTGCCACCCGGCGGGCCGGATGTGGCCCGCGGGCCGTGCAATGCCCAGGTCTGCTAAAGTTTAGATTAACAGACGTTCATTGTATTTTAATTTCTTGTCTCCTGGTGATTCTTGAGTCAAGCTAACAAAAGCAGAGCAGAGCAGGGAGGAGGAGAGAGGAAGGAGTCACGCGGAGCTGCCTGCTCGCTTCCGCTTTGTCCCACTCTTTCCCCCGCCGGCCGGTGAAAATGAACGCCATGTCTGGTTCCTCCTGGCCTCTCAACCATCTTTTTATTTCGGCTGTTACCTTTAGTATTGTTGTATTGCACAGGAGAGGGGAGCCCTCTAATCTCGTTGCACACTTGAGTACAATGACAATAAAGGGATTTCTAATTATAATTATAATTCTAATTCAGGGCATTTAAACCTGACAAAAAGACAACTGAAAAGCATAATGTTCACAAATGTTGTCCCAGGCAAAGGCAATTTTATTTATAATGTTTGATGTAAACACAAAAAAACTCATCATCACTCAGACACAATGGTTCTTTTGGCACTGATCACATTGGCTTAGTGTCAATAAAAGAGCTTAGCAAAATGAAATTTATATTTTATTCAAAATCACATTTACATCTTACCACAAAGAGTCAGTTCCTTCAGTTTTTTGTTTTATTTTTTTAAGCTTCAAGGATCGCTGCTATTCTCACCAGCACAATTGTGTCTCTCAGCATTCTGTTTAGTGGAGAATTTTTTAGCACAAACGCTGCAACTAAATGGCTTGTCTCCACTGTGTGTTCTTGTGTGGCTTCGTAAATGCGACTTTTGAGAGAAACTCTTGGCACAAACTGAGCAGGAAAAAGGTTTTTCTCCATTGTGTGTTCTTGTGTGGCTTGTTAAACTTGCCTTTATAGAAAAGCCTTCACCACAAACTGAGCAGGAAAAAGGTTTTTCACCAGTGTGTGCTCTTGTGTGCCTGACTAAATAAGACTTTCGAGAGAAGCATTTTCCACAAACTGAGCAAGAAAAAGGGTTTTCTCCACTGTGTATTCTTGTGTGACTTGTTAAATTTAACTTAAAAGAGAAGCTTTTGCCACAAACTGAGCAGGAAAAAGGTTTTTCACCACTGTGTGTTCTTGCATGACTTGTTAAATTTGACTTAAAAAAGAAGCTTTTGCCACAAACCGAGCAAGCAAAAGGTTTTTCACCACTGTGTGTTCTGGAGTGGTTTACTAAAGTAGACTTTCGAGAGAAACTTGTTCCGCAAACTGAGCAGGAAAAGGGTTTTTCTCCAGTGTGTGTTCTTGTGTGTTCTGTTAAACGCGCCTTATGAGAGAGACTCTTGCCACAAACTGAGCAGGAAAAAGGGTTTTCTCCAGTGTGTGTTCTTGTGTGCCTTTTTAAATTTGACTTTTTAACGAAACTCATGCCACAAACTGAGCAGGAAAAAGGGTTTTCTCCAGTGTGTGTTCTTGTGTGCCTTGTTAAACTTGACTTTACAGAAAAGCTTTTGCCACAAACTGAGCAGGAAAAAAGTTTTTCACCACTGTGTGTTCTGGAGTGGTTTACTAAAGTAGACTTTCTAGAGAAACTTGTTCCGCAAACTGAGCAGGAAAAGGGTTTTTCTCCAGTGTGTATTCTTGTGTGTTCTGTTAAATTTGACTTTTTAACGAAGCTCATGCCACAAACTGAGCAGGAAAAAGGTTTTTCTCCAAGATGTGTTCTTACGTGCAGTTTTAAAGAGAATTTTGAAGTTAATGATTTCCCACAGTGAGAACATACCCAACTGTCAGTGTGACATGCCCTTTCACCTTTGGCTTGCCCATCATCATCATCAGGAGAGCGTGATAATGTGTCCTCATTTTGTACTTGTGATGGCCCCCAGTGGTCTTCATCACCTTCTGTTGTCACGTGATGACTTGAACTGCTGCTTGTAGGCTCCGCCCCTCTGTTGTCCTCACTCTCATCCTTGTTTTCATCTTCAGTCTTTATAGGGACAACGTTCACTGGTGACTTGTTGATCTCCTCCTCCTCCTCCTCCTCCTTTTTGATGTGAGTCAAGTCTGGCTCCTCTTTCACAGAACAGAGATCATTTTGTCTGACGTCTGCAGGACACAAAAAGACAAACACCCATTTGGTTTGGTCAAGTCAAAGCTCAGGCGGCGACTTTGTCTTATTTTCTACAGTGCTACCTTTACTTGAGCCTGCTGCACACGGAGCAACGCGTGCGACCCCAAATTGGACCGGACCATGAGGGCATTTCACAAAATTCCATCCTACGATGTAAACCTCCCTTTTGATGCCCGATTTCATTTCTGACATAGTCACAGACATTTCTAGAAGCGAGCTGAAGTTAGTACACACAGGCTATTGTGTGCGTCTGATGGAACACCTGTTGTGGGACCCGAACATATTGATGGGGGCCACTGGGGGCCATCGCAACATAATGTCATTGATAGAATAGGAATCCTTCAAGTGAAATATGTTTACAAGTATGTCTTTTTGCATTTATGGATAGTTACATCGTGGGTATTTTTGCTTTCATGATAATCTGGATCCCTAAAAGAATTAAAGGGGCCCTGGAATCAGAGTCGTGGTTTATTGCATGATTTATGTTTGTTTTTTGTTTTGTTTTTTTTTTCCCAAAATGACATTTAGCCTGCTAGTACGTTCCAACATTCCCCTTTTTAATTTTTTTTTTGTAAAATTTCTGTTTCTAAATAAATTTTTAAACAAAATTACGTGTGAAGAATCAAAATCCCTACACATAAATTAAGCAACAACATTTCACTCTGACTTTCATGTTGACATATTTGAATAATGTATATTTAAAAGTTATCCAATATGAATTAAAATTAGACTAAGATACACCATAATATTATTAGAGTTCACTGAATTATTTTGTAACTGCAATGATGCTGAACAGCCATAGGGTGTCAATAATGAGTAACAAAGTAACACAAGACCTCGCACTGATACATCATCATTGTCATTTGCATAAATTATCAAGAACTATGAGTTGTGGGGGAGATGCAAACCACCTGGGCCACAGGAACTTTATTACCAGGAACTAAATGTTCCTGGCCTTGTTGGTAGAAAAGGGGGTTGTGACGTTCTCCCTTTTAAGCCCATAGTAAGCCAAAGATGCAGATGCATTCCTTGCAGCATGCGCTTGTTCACTGATGAGATCCGTGCAACCCTGGATGGATGCATTCAATGTATTTTAAATGTTTGGATGGGGTGAAACTACGCACCCGAGGTCCATTGACTGTCACCCGACCAATCCAGTAAAAAGTTAATAAATAAATAAGACCAATACGTACTTGTTTTTTTAAACGTAATATTTTGCGTTTTATCCACGAAAATTGATCAACCGCCATTGATGTTTTCGCCGCAGTGTGCACATTTTTTAGAGTCAGGCAGAATTCCTTCCCTAAGTCATTGCTTGAACAAGATATAAAAACCAGAAAATGTAAAATCTTAAAAAATCAGTTCGAATTTTAAACTGAGAAAAAAAACATGGAGTTCACCCCCCACTATTGGTTATTCTTTGGCATTTATTTTCTGCACTGATTTAATTTGGCATAAACAAATATTTAGCAAGCCGACAAGCAATATTTAAAAATAAAACGGCAATAACCTTGAACGCATATCCCCAAACAACTTAATGTTGTGATGCATGCAATGTCGTTCTTTACAAAGCAAATGAGAGTAAAACGTGTACAAACCTGCTTTGAGTGGCACAACACGAAGCTGGTTGCAACCTTCGTCCAGCAGTTGAAGATGTTGCTCGTTCTCTTCTTCTTTTATTCCACAAAGTTCCTCTTTGTACTTGGGCGTCGTTCTTGCACACATTTTCAAATGATAATTCCAAAAAATCCGCACTTGATCTCTGCTTGGCGATGAGTCGTGTGCCTCTTTTCGTTAGCGGCTAGCTAGCTAACAAGCTAAGCTAACTACACCGAAAAGCATCAACGCGCAAAGATGAGGTTATCGGGACACAAAGACTTAATGAATTATGTCGACGTCCTTTAGAGTAGCACTGGACATCATTTGAGAAAATTACAGTCAGTTCCACACTAAATCAGAAGAATTTAGCAGTGGGTGTTTTTGTTCCGGTGTGGACGGGTCGGTGGATGGGGTCGAGGTCCTTCGGAAGCTGCGCGCTTGCTAATGACGTCATGCTTTAAGCACGAATTTTTCAAATATATTTCTTTGCCTCTGCGTTTGTTTTTGACCCTGGCTGTTCTATTTTAATATATATTTTATATAATATTTTAATTCGGTTGATAAAAAAAAAACAAAATTAACGCCACATTTGCGCGTCAGCTCTTACGTCACTTCCGCCTATGCCCCGAGTAGCCGCTGCTGGAACAACAGTGGGACGTTTACGTTTCTCCTACCGAACTTGCAACAATGCTGTGGTTCACTCGGGCTGCAAGATTGTATGAATATAATGTCTGCATATACTAGTAGTGCTTCTCAATTATTTCACGCCCGCCCCTACCAAGAAGTAAAAGATTCGCGCCTCCCCACCACCAATTTGTTTTCTGTCTTTGTAGATTGATGTTAGATTGTCAATAAAATATCCATAACTAAGCTAAATTGACAAGAAATATAATTTTGAGAACTATTATCGTAAGGATCTCAAAACTCAGTACTCTATGGTGCAAATATTGATGAGATGATAAATATTTACTCATACGTTTTTTGTAAAAAAAAAAAAAAAAACTTTATTAACATTAACAACCAAACACAGTTATGAATTCATACATAATATAGAAAAGACAAAAAGAAGAGCCAGGGGGATTTTAAACAAAAAATCTTTGTAAATAACATAAAGCAACAGCTTTAGTATGTTTACGATACGTTTAAAAAAAAAAAAAATTATGGTGACTATCCGTTTTTTTAATGGTTACTGTAAAGTTTTGTCTTCTATCTTAAGAAGTCACGCAGGTCCAGTGATGCTGCAAGCTTGTGTCTCTTTAGTTATTGACTTGCATTCTCGTCTATGTGTGTACACACGAGTTCGTCTGGTAACCAAACACACGTCAGGCAATACTGCCAACTAGTGACGAATGATATAACTGCAATCATTACATCTCCCTTTCAAACGTTAAACAATGCCTATGACTTTTTTTATTAATTTTTTTTTAATTTTATTATTATTATAATAATTTTGTTTTGTTATCAATTATTTTCACTTCTGATCAATATCTACCCATTTTTTATGACAACAAGCAGCTCTACAACCATTTTAGCAACAATAACACAACATTAAACATTTTCAATCAGCCTGTCCGGTTGTCGTCTAACTCTTGTTGATCTTCAAAGAGGTTCAGTAATCCCAGAAATTGCTGGTGGTTGAGGTCTGTGCTCCTTCGATGTATCCGCCTGCTTTGCAGCCTCAGCCGCATCAGAAGATTTCTTGCAGACCTCGGTAGTGATGGGTAGTTGAGGCATCCTGTATCGTTTTGACACAGTGACACACTGTATTGACACTGTGTTGACACTGTGTTGCTGAATACTGACACCTGGTGGACTTGCAGGAAAATTTTGACAGGGTCATCAGACGCTGATCTGTCAAACTAATTTTATCCAATTCCATTGATTAGGCATTTCCATTCACATTATTTTTACATATACATACTTTCATAAAAAAAATCTTTGATATTCGAGACGCAGTTGATAAATTAAGTGAAAATCTGTCTAAATGCCGAAGTAAAAGTGTTGTGAATGACAATGGACTCATTGGAATTAAAGATTTTTATTAAAAAAAATTAGTTTCTCCAGCGTTTTGTTATTCAGTCTATTTATAACTTTTTTTTTAAGGCAATTTCCCCCGCCTTTGAGCAGATCCTCCCACAAGGCACTGAAGAGGCCGGTGTGCACAACGCCTGTGTGGCTACTATAAATAGGTGAGGGAACGTTGCCTTCATGGACTTCCAGTATAAGAGCGGGTCTTCCGTACGTGCAACGTGTCCTGCTGACATATAGCGCTGCACCTCTGAGTGCGCATCAACAGTGACGTCTTCCATCTTGCGGATATTTAACGCAGAGTAACGCGCCAATAACTCGATGCTTGTTTTGAGCGTCCATCCTGTTGACAGATGCGCTTCCTTATAAACACAGTTTGGTGCGCGACCGCCGTGTCGACACGATTCCGGTAGTGGTCACGTGACTTTCTTAAAGCGGTACGCGCACCGACACGGGGTTTGCCCTGGAAGCTCGGCGCGCGCATCGACGCCTCAGTGTCGCTGGAACCATCACTAGTCCCCGGGAACCTTCAAAAGACTCCTCCTGTTCCTCCTCACTCTTTGTCCATCCTTTGTTTCCACAATGTAAGATCTCGGTCCGGCTTCGATAAGGACAGTCACTTTTCTGTCCCAACAATTAGGTCCCTCGATCCTTACAGTGTCTTTCTCAGAAAGACGTTCCAGATGTTTTGTAGCTCTGTCATATGCAATTTTCTGTTTGAGTTTGAGCATTCTCTTCTTTTCAGTCCAAATGTTGTTGTCATGTCCTTGTGGTATTTGTGGAAGCGTGGTGCGAAGCTTACGGCACATGAGTAGGTCAGCAGGCGAAGAAGCTCCCCACTCCAGAGGTGCAGCTCTGTAACTCAATAGGGCAAGGTAAGGATCAGATGCATCATCCTTGGCCTTCCTTCGCAGTCTCTTGATGATTTGCACTCCCTTCTCAGCCTGGCCATTTGCCTGTCGGAAAAAGGGCTTGAAGTGAATCCATATTGCTTTGCAAACTGTTGAAATTCTCCACAGTCAAATTGCGGACCGTTGTCACTCACAACACACTGCGGAATTCCGTGTCTTGCAAAGAACCCTTTCATGTGAACAATAATGGACTGTGCAGTGGTGCTGGTGAGTTGGGCAATCTCAGGATAGTTAGAGTAATAGTCAATGTTATTAACACAAACTTGTACGTACCCACGATGCTACCAAAGGCAAAAGATGTATGCAGATTGTGCTCGATTGGACTTCATTATCATCACATTTCTCTCTTATTGGTGATCTATTATTATACTTCCTGCTTCCGCGAAATCCGATTTGATGACGTCATTTCCGGGTACGAACTACGCTGCTTCATAACAAAACTAAAGTTGCGTTGTACAAAAAACATTGAGAAAAATATTTAACGTTACACTTCACAGTAATTTGAATGCAATAACAGGATTTAAATGAACTACAAATTGAAAACAGAAAAGCAATACTTTTCTAGCCACTCAAAAGGTAAACAATTTGCACGCTAGTATTATGCAAAAACATTAACAGTAGGGACCCATATTGCTATTATTAAGGTTATTTCGTTAGAGCAGGGGTGTCAAACTCATTTTTGTGGATGGGCCACATCGTAGTTGTGGTTTCCCTCAGAGGGCCGGTATGACTGTGAACCCATATAAATTGAATGGAAAGCCAGTTTTGAAATCAGAAGCTCGTAAGTAATTGTTCAACAATTTTTCCATTTATTTTAAAAGGGGAGGACTGCTAACAAATAAATGGCAATATCTCATATCTCAGTGTTGTTAAAAGTGAAGAAAATATGCCAGAAACAGGAAGTTGATGCAGATGATTTTCCCTTTGCGGGCCACATAAAATGAGGTTGCGGGCCAGATCTGGCCCCCGGGCCTTGAGTTTGACAGATGCGTTCGAGTGAATTGTATGTACCTTGTTGCTTTTCATGTGCAGAAATTCACCGTGAGGGACATCTCTTGACCGCAAGAAACGTTCCAAGTCACCCTCTAAGATTATTGCCGCATCTGACGTACTGTCGTCTCTCGAACATCCGCGCAACAGAGGCTAGGCGAGCCAAACTGACCCGGAAAGTGCATAAACACGTATTAAAAAAATAAATAAACGAACATTCACTCAAAAAAAACAACTTTGCGTTTGCGAGGGAATGCAATCTTTGCAAGCGAAAGCAACGATTTTGCGAGGGAATGCAAAGTTGTTTTTTTTTCTTCCATGTCCCCTAATGGGCTCCGGAATTTCCGAACGCCGTCAGAGGAAAAGGAGAAATAAAAAAGGAAAATCTGGATATCAGTCTGAATCGTGGCCTTTTTGCTGGACCGGTGTGGCTCCACTCCTGCCATTCCAAAAACTTTGAGAGAAACTGAGATCATTCGCGTTTCTCTTTCTGGTTCTTTTTTTAGTTCAACTTTGAGATCTGTTTTTCACCTTTTCACACAGCGTAATGAAGGCCAGTTGAGCAAGTGGAACAAGTGATTTTATTGATGATTGTGGAAGGCAACAATTTCATAAGCACAGTTTCTTCTCACACCTTTTCCATTAAATACGATTAAAAAGACAACTGAAAAGCAAAATGTTCACAAATATTTGTTCCAGGCACAGGCAATTAATTTTATTTACATGTTTGATGTAAACACACGAAAAAATCATCATCACTCAGACACAATGGTTCTTCTGGCACTGATCACATTGGCTTAATGTCAATAAAAAAGCTTTGCAAAATTCAATTTATCATATTTTATTCAAAATCAAAATGTACATCTTACCACAAAGAGTCAGTTCCTTCAGTTTTTTGTTTTCTTTTTTTTAAGCTTCAAGGATTGCTGCTATTCTCACCAGCACAATTGTGACTCTCCGCATATTGTTTAGTGGAGAATTTTTTAGCACAAACGCTGCAACTGAATGGCTTGTCTCCACTGTGTGTTCTTGTATGGCTTGTTAAATGCGACATTTGAGAGAAACTCTTGTCACAAACTAAGCAGGAAAAAGGTTTTTCTCCACTGTGTGTTCTTCTGTTTTGTTAAAGTTGATTTTAGAGAGAATCCTTTGGCACAAACTGAGCAGGCGAAGGTTTTTTCTCCACAGTGCGGTCTTATATGTTCTGTTAAACTTGACTTTTGAGAGAAACTCTTGCCACAAACTGAGCATGAAAAATGTTTTTCTCCAGTGTGTATTTTTATGTGACTTGTTAAATTTGACTTTCCAGAAAAGCTTTTGCCACAAACTGAGCAGGAAAAAGGTTTTTCGCCACTGTGTGTTCTTGTGTGTGCTATTAAACTTGTCTTTTGAGAGAAGCATTTTCCACAAACTGAGCATGAAAAAGGTTTTTCTCCAGTGTGTAATCGTGTATGTGTTTTTAAATTTGACTTTAAAAATGAGCTCGCGTTCACGCCCATGCCATGACGTCAAACGTTTGTGGGTGTTGCTTGATAGAGCAGTACCCACAATTCAGCAAATGAGCTCCCGTTCCGTCGTATACGCGGTCGTATATCTCTCAAGGTAAATTCTATTAGATGTTATATTGATAGTACGAGAGTATAGTGTGTTCTGCGATCGCTTAAAGACTTGTAATTCCGTGATTTATGTTCACGCCCATGCCATTCCGTGAAATGTAAGTAAGGTGTACATCGCTCTAGTTCGTGACTGTTGCTTGATAGAGCAGTATTAGCAGCGAACGGCTACATTTAGCCTCCGTGTTTTCTATTCGTGCGTCACGTTTTAAACATTTTTCGCGCATTATTTCGCTCGCCACAAGTCACCCAATCATGACAACCGTCACCCTAGCCACGGTTTGATTTTATTGTCGTCTTTTTGGCGTATCAGCAGGCATCAGTGGTTTTAGTCGAGCCCTCGTCGGAGAAGTGTACAAACACTCACTAATCACCACAAGAGGAGACAAGTACGTCTCTGACATTCACTGTAAGTACATTGTCTAAAGTTACTTTTATTTCACGACAACAATTTGTTGTGTTTACTGCCGTGCTTGTCGTAAATTGCTTAATAACTCGCTTCTGGGCTATGTTGGGTTGCTAAATATGGCTGTATAATGAAACTGTGAAACGATGGAAACAATCATGCATTCTTATCTATTCATTTTGTCAGGGTGACATGACATTTTTGTAAACGTGCAGAATCATATTTTCAAAGTACAATACTGTAGTTTTACTTTGCATCTTGTCTCTTTAATTGCCTTGAGACGATGTGTAATGCAGCAGTAGTGCCATTTTACTCCTCTGTTTCAGAAGATGGACTCGAATTTTCTAAAATTTCTCCAAGACCAGCGAAAGTTAGATGATAAAGTCATTGCCACCTTTATCGAGGAGAAGGTATGTACAACAGGCAATAACATGTCATTTAACCAATGTGGGTGTTTAAGGAAAACTGCTTCGGGCATATTATATGTTGTGAGACATGGTTGATCATAAAAAGAAAATTGTAATGATTCAAATTTTTCTATTCTTAATATCAATCTCAATAATCAAGTTTAATCCACCCAAATGGATTTGCATTTCTTTGGGGCAGGTTGTAATTCTAGTATAGAAGCATTTAAGTGTAAATGAAGTACACACACATTGACAAAAGTGTTGTCTGTTCATGGAAAGAGGGAAACGACATATATAACAATCATAATACATAAAAATAAAAAGGAAAAATAACCATTCATAATCGGACATTTATTTTTTTTATTGTGGTTCATTGGAATTGTTAAAAAAAATCAAAAATTTTGAAACAGGCCTTGACAAAAATTATGGTAGAAAACACATTTTGTTGCAGAACCTTTTGAGGAAATCACGACAATCAGATTATTTATGTAATGAAATTTCAATGAGATGTGGGCAGCTCTCATTTTGTCCCTGTCTCCATATGCAAACCACGCCAGTTGTTTTACGTTTGAAGGGTCCTGTCAAATATATATATATATATATATATATATATATATATATATATATATATATATACAGTTCGAAATGGAGTAGGAAGAAGTATAAACTGTGTTCCTACCCCTTTACACCATTTCTAATTCATATTTATGAATGATGTTTAGCGTAGTTAGTACACTATTGGAGGTTCAGCCAATCATTTTTCTACGTTGCTGTTCAAAATGCGTCTTACTTTCCATGTTTTAAAATGATTGCTGGTCATGTACTTTGTGTATTTTTAAAACTTGTTTCATTACCAATGTTCTATTTTTCCTCAGATTGATTGCTATGCTGTCAATGCGATGACAGACCAGCAGCTCACAGAATATGTTCCCAAAGCTGGAGACCGAATTGCAATACGCCAATACTGCAGAAGAGAAGTAGCTGCGCTTGAAGGAACCAACACAACAATATCCAAAGCAACTGAGTCTTTGATTTAAAAAATTCAACAAAGGCGGGGTTTTGACAATGGCCGCACAGATGAGCGGGTGAAAAAAATGTCTGGCAACACTAATGCTATGAAAGAACACCGCAACTACCAAATGGGCCTATTTGAAGAGACTCAGGACCGAATTGTGCAAGTTAGAGAGAGAAGAGGAGGAGGCACAAGACATTTAAAGGCCCTGAAGAATGCAACAATGTCAGAATTAATGGAAACAGGCAAAGCACTCTTTTTTCCAAATGGAAAATCAAAACTAGGGAGGGAAAGCGATTTTGAATTTCTAATACGGGACTTCACTGAAGAGATCATTTCACCACAAACAACATTAAATGAGCAGTATGAAAAGAGAAAGGTGAAAACATTACGGCTTTATTTGTCATGCAAAAGAGTTGGTGCTGATGCCCCTGCAAAAGTGCTTGATGAGCCACATGACACCGCTTCTGTGCATTTTACTGCATTGGAGGAAACAGCCAAGGTGCCTCCATTGGACAGTGAAATGGTGGGAGCAGTAGGTGGACTGTTAGAAAATGTTATTGCTGATGAAGAAATAGTCTTCAGACATTCATTTGCTGATTATGCCACTTATGATGTCGATGACACCCTCGACGACACCATCCCCATGGAGCTGTTGGTTGAAAATCCATCCCCAGGGCAAGAATCTCATCCACTTAAAGCAAGAAAACTTAAACTGCACAGGGGAAATGTTTTCCATGAATTAAATGCAGCCTTTCAAAACGGCGCTGTAACTACTGATGAGCTGCTGGTGGAGATCGAGATGTTCCAACCCAATGGAGCAATGGAAAAGGGAGAAGATAATGGTGGTGTGTTACGTGATGCCTTAAGTGAATACTGGGAAACATTCTTCAGTAAATGCACTCATGGAAGCACAATGAAGATACCAATGACACGACACGACATGAAAGACGAATGGGTTAACATTGCCAAAGTTATGGTCCTTGGATACAACATTGTGCAATATTTTCCCATAGCATTAGCCAAGCCCTTTATTTTGTATTGTCTCGGCGTTGACCTGATGGAGAATGACCTGCTTTCGGCATTTTTAGACACAATTCCCTCTGAAGAAAAACAAGTGGCTGAACAAGCGATGATTGATTTTTTGTCTATCGCTGGATCTGAGGAGTGGATGGATTTCCTCGACACTCACGAGGTTAAAGTTATTGTCAATAAGGGGAACGTGAAGAAGACTTTAATTGAGGTGGCACATAAGGAACTGGTTCAAGATCCCGCCTATATTGCTGAGTGCTGGTCCAGTATATTGAAGGAACTGAAATTACCACTGGGAGGCCTGGATGAAGTATATGGTAGCCTTACCCCAACACCAAGAAGAGTAATCGCCATGTTACAGCATGAGGGCCTCAACATGAGAGAAATGCAGAGTTTTGAATTTCTGAAAAAATTCATCAGGAGTTGCAACGAACGTCGGCTCAAGAAATTTCTTCGATTTTGTACTGGTAATCTTTCACATCTTTACGATTAATCCTAATTCTGTCATTTGTTTTCACTTGTCAAATTTGATATATATATATATATATATGTATATGTATACATATGGATATATATATGTATATGTGTGTGTGTGTATATATGCCAAAAGAAATGTGCCCTCAGCTGACTTTGAAACACGGGGGGCAAAATTTTTGATTTGTGGGCCACAATGGGTTCTCTTGACAGAGGGGCCGGACCAGCAACACTTGGATGGAGTGTTTTGGTAACCTCACTTTATCTGAGAAAGAAAATACATATCGTATATGGAGAAAATATATGCTCTAATTTTAAATGAAAATGAATGAAAACATTGCAACAAAATATCTGTCTTAGGGTGTGTCTCCTAGTGGGGACACTTATCAGAATTACGGGGAAAATAAAACATGAACAAGGTTTATTTATTTAATTTTTTCAACTTCGGCAGGCCTGATGTAAACGTTTAATAAATACACAGCTATTGAAGGCAATGATTAGAGAGCCTTCATTTGAGGTGACAGACACGAGTGTTCTAGTATAGAGTTGGTGGTGGTATGTGGTTCTAAACTAATATTTTATTTTTGTTTTCCAAAGGTGCAGATCTTTTAGTGGCTGAGAAGATCCATGTGCGATTCTTTGAGGCTGAGAACCTATTTACACGAAGACCAATGTCCCATACATGTGGCTGTGTTCTGGAGGTGGCCAACAACTATGGGTCGTACCCTGAGTTGTCTGAGGAATTTGGGAATGTACTTGATGCCAACATGTGGGTGATGGACATAATTTAGTGTCTGTTCTGCAAAATCTATTCCCATATACTCTTAGAGGGTTTGGCGGCTGTTTTGTCTGGAATTTGTTCATAATGGTATTTTATAATGTAGTTGCATGGTCTGATTCATGGGGGCCAGATTTACTGTTTTATGCCGGTATTTCATACTCTTGGACTGCAAGTCGAGTTGTTTATATTTACTGACTATTGAGTGAGTCATTGTTTGCATAGTTGATTCTTTGCAAAATTAGGAAGCAATTTTGTTGTGGTAAGACACAATTTTGTTGACTATGGTTGTTATGCAACAGCTTTAAGACGTGTGGTTTTTTTTTTTGGTTTTTATAAAATTGCTCCACTGCTTGTATTGCAAGCAGATAGTTGTGTCGCTGGGGTCGACTACGATGTCTTGTTTTACACAAATTTTATAAAAATTAAATGTGCAACTGCTCCTATCTGAATTTTTTTCTCAGTTAAGACAGTGACATTCACTCAGCTCTCAGACAGACTGTATGTAGGAGACATTATTTGCTGAATTGAGTACCCAAATCTCAAGTCTACAGTTATCAAGTTGTCACCTTGTTGCTGTCTGATTTGACAGTGTGCATTTGTGTGAATTTGACCACTTCGCTTCACATAAATAGTTTCCACAAATACATTTAAGGATTGAATAGCAGTTTCAACTCAAGATACTTTGGCGACCTGAAAATGTAGAAGACAATCAATTTTACTTTTAGAATTTATTTGAATCACACACATGTATTTTAGCGAGCTTGAATGTGGCTTTTTAAATACCAATCAAAGATCTTTACATGTTGGCTCAATGCATGTCAATATGCGGAGGAGTTTGCAGCAATTTATTTATTTTACAAAACCATAAATCAGCAACAGTTAATTTGGGTAGAACCATCAAGCAAATTACAAAATATATGTACAGTATATATCAAATGAATTTCAACAATTCTCTGTACATTTCCCATGTATGTACAAGAATGGGTGCACACACAGTCACAATAAGTGTACAAAAAAAAATTCTAAGTAAAATTACACATGTTGTAAAACACTTGATAAAATCCATAATGAGCAGAATGCTTCAAACTTAAAACAATTTGTCATTTAGTTATGTGAGGGCTCCATATAAACAGCAGTTGAGGTGTGGCGAGGGGGCACACACACCATTAGGGGGTAAGACAGGGCACATTGATTAATGGTGTGATACGTTATGGATTGTAAAAGGACTTTGAAGCCTTTTACACCTGGACTGCATCCAT
Organism: Idiotropiscis lumnitzeri; assembly: GCF_059441095.1. Taxonomy (NCBI): domain Eukaryota; kingdom Metazoa; phylum Chordata; class Actinopteri; order Syngnathiformes; family Syngnathidae; genus Idiotropiscis; species Idiotropiscis lumnitzeri. Next base: position 17,780,392 of record NC_142392.1, read on the forward strand.
TAAAGACCTAAGAGTGTTATTAGCTCCTCTCTCAAGTTGAGGTAGTTGGCCGTGGCGATATATCCATCCACTGGGACTTGGAGGTTGTTCTGTGACATTATGTGTGTACACAGAGTGAACACATCAGCATCACAAGCAACATCATTGCGGTGGATGCAGTCACCTTCACACCTCAAAAAATCCTCCTCAGTCACTTGGCACAAAAAGTCCTCTGTGCCATACAGCTCCGGGACCAAGAACATGACATCAGGCCGACCATGAGGGACACGCTCATTCTTGGATGGACGAATCAGATGGCTGTTCCACACCTCCTTGACTGCATCCAACTCATCCTGCAGGTGATACAAAAACAATTTACATAAATGTTTTAAGAAACATGTTAACTGGAAATATAAACTTTTTCGAAGACTAATCTCAGCTCATTGTGCAAACACAGATGCATTCACGTGGAAGTCACCAAAATATGAAAGTGGCATGGTGAAAGTGAAGGAAAATACTGGCATTAAGTAGTTCAAATATTATCTGATCATCCATCCATTCACTGAGGTCAAATTTATCTGTAGCGTACTTCTGTGTCTGTGTCTATATGGAGGTAGAATTAAAACAAAGTATGGTAACCATAACTGAAAAAATGCATGTTACAGTAAGGTTTGGTATGTTTGCAGTTACCACTGACCATTGGGTCCTCAACTTTTTACCAAGGTAGGCAAAACGAATGCACTGCAGTGTGAAAGCAAGGTGGACATAAATCATCTACAATGTCA